>NC_042962.1:19681833-20040974 GCF_901001165.1 Salmo trutta
TGATGATAAACACTTTATTTTGCCCTACCAATGAGTGCACATTACTTAATGATGTTCGATGGCGGTTGTGAGTGGTAAAGACAACAAATGTATTATACCAATGCATCTGAAATGGGCATCCCTAAGGAAACCCATCTGAATTGTAAATTTTGTGGCCGACCTCATTTTTCATATGCAAAAACCATGCGGCGAGGCGAATTCCAAACAACTGTGTACTTAATGTGCAATGTTTTACATTTTTACATCGTAATGCTCTCCACTTTCTATTTATTTATATCAAATGTGCAGCACTGACTGTTGTCAGGTACGGACGGAGACCAGATCGACGTAGTCTTCCTTCTCATCACCGATTCAGGTTTCCATATCAAACAGGAGTCTTGTCAACACACCAGTTTTCCATTTTGATTAGATTTTAAAGAAAGAGTCTATTGAATGTTCTGTGCCGTTCTGATATGATATACTCTTTGGATTTGAGAGTAAACTCTACCATTCAGATGGAGCCACAATGGCTCTTTCTCTGTGCAGGGCCAGTAATTAGAATGAACCATAGATCTCCCTCACTCCTTATGAAGGAATGGCTGGCAGCAGGTCCTCAGTCTGTTATTTTGGACCACGTCCGCCCGCCTTTGAGAAGCACAAATTGCAGTTGACGGTAGCTCAGTGACTAAAGGGTCCTGGGACTGCCAAAGGATCTTGGGATGGAGAGCTGCTGGCAGCTGGATGGGGTATTGAGGCAGGTAGTTTGAGGAAGGGTGGGAGGGAGGGTCGACCGAAAAACAAGCGCATTCAAACTGGAACATGATCTGATAACCCTGGAAATGACTGAGGCTCAATGACATCGCTGCCAATGGGCTTTCAGCACCTGACATTTAAGTGGAAGGTTGGTGGGCTCCCCAGGGACTGAGGGGGAACGGGGCAGGAGGCAGGACACATAAATTCCTGTGGACGGACGGACGGACGGACGGACGGGGGGGGGGGGGGGGCAGCATCATTAGCCCTACGATTGGGCTCAGTCACAGCCCAAGACAGAGCACCTTCGTTCTATGTTCATTATTTACAGAAGCTTTTGGGATGTGTACTCGCCCCAGATGATCAAACATTAAGCAATCAAAGACCTCTTTCAGAGCGCCAGCTTTCTGCTAGACTAGACTACAGCTTTTCCCTACGTGTATCTCCCAAAATAAAGTAAAAAAATCAAAAGCTGCCTCAGTTAACTTTTATCTCTCCCATGTCAACAAAAATCTACACAATGTCATCTATCTTCATCCAGGCAACTTCATCCACCTGGAAGAAGGTTAAATAGCTCACTATGTCTCCCCGCTCTAACAGGAGGTTGAGTGAAAGATTTGCAGGATTTTTATTTCTCTGGCTAACAACTGGAACCAGGAGGGTGTCTCAGTGCTTCTCTGAAGGCGCCCGATGGGGTGTTTTAAGGACGTTAGACACACGCTGGGTTGTCACTGTTGAGCGATCAAGGAGCAGAAAATAGTGGAGAGAGAATGGGAAACGGACTATTTACACACACACACACACACACACACACACACACACACACACACACACACACACACACACACACACACACACACACACTGCTAGATCCATAGTAAAGGTAAGCTCTGCCAATAGAATGGCAAGAAATGTGTGTTGTTTTAGGTTGACAGTGAATGAGAAGGCTAGCATGCTGTGGTTGTTGTTTTCTAGGACTGGGGACATATCTAGCAATGTGAATTACCTGACTGGAACCCTCATTAGATGTGATTTGATCTATCTAAGACTATTTGACAATACATACAGTGGATACTGTACGTGCGGTACATAAGAGGTCCACGAATAATAGGAGAGAAAGCTGTTGCGCAACCTGACTTACAAATAGATTTTCAGGTTGAACAAAAACACATACCATTTCATAGTGTTTGGTTGAGTAACCTTTGATTTGTCCCTGATGTTGAAGGTACGTCACAATGATACTCAGGGGATCACTATTAGCATGTCACCAGGGAGGACTGGCCTGTCTCTACACAGTCATGTGCTATCCCTTAGCCATTCAAACAAAGACTAATGCATTCTCCCCGGCTCACCTTGGCTGTGACTAACACAGGCCTATGCTTGGTAACAGCTTTGCATCCACCACTGTCGCAAAGGTCTCCACACCTTGAGGAAAAAACTGCTGAGCGCAAGCACATTATCCCCCCCCCTCCCTCACACTTCCAAGGGGATCACTGCCCCGTGCTTGCAGACAGACCCAGCCGTCAGCCTCTCCGCTTAGCAGGAACATTGGCCTCTCCGCGGATGCTTCATGATGACCGTCCAGCAGTTTTGACAGCTTGTCAGCATTCTTGGCTGTCCTGTCCCTGAGACTAAGAGGCCAAGCCGGAGCTCTCACCGCATTCCTGATGACAAAGGGTGCGTGTCTCTTAAAGGACTCATCATGTCTCACCTCAGACACACACCATGTGCGTGTCTCTTCCATTGGCATTTGCAGGCACAGCGGCTGATTGGAGGGCAGACCCAGGTGGCGTGATGCGGACAGAGGTAACGTGCCACAGTTTGATAAGGCACATATTGGTTCAGCAGCCCAGAAGACACCGCAGGTATAGTAAACTACAATCTGTACAATGTCAATGAAGGATTTAAAAACCCTGCAAAAGCTGCAAAACTGTAAATGAAGTCAAATAATAGGGGCTTACATTTATTTCAGCCCTGACCAGATCATCTCAATATGATGTCATGGCGTCCGTCTGTCTCTGCCTCTTCTTATTGCATGACATCAGACCTCTGTTCGTTGCCTCCGACCCTCTTTCCCAGCCCTATGGCCTCAGTGTCTCAGCCCTCCCTCCCTTCCTTCCAGCCAAATTCAGTCCCTTCCCATCAGACAGCGATGAGCCATCTGTCTCCTCTTCCATTTCCATGGCTCTCATTTGTCCGCCCAGTAGGACTATGTAGATTCACGATAACCGGTGAGCTCCTCTTCTAAGACTCATGTGGAGTGCCTAATTAATCTGCTGGCTTCTGGCACCGCCTTGCGTGTCCCTGAGCATCTGACATACGCCGCCACTCTTTCCCATACAGCAACGGATGCCGTAAAAAGCTCTGTTACTTGAACTGAAGTTAGGCAGGCAGGCTATGAGTTGGCAGGCCGTGAGGTGGCCTGGCCCTCTAGCAATGTACAGTACAGTAGATATTAGTGCACTATCCAAATATGTACAGTACAGTGTGTTTGTGCTGTTCCTTTGATTTGACCCTGTTTTCCTTGTTCTGTGTACTGAGAGGCACTGTTTCTCAATATAGGAATGTTTGACTTGATTTGACTTGCTACTGTAGCAAGTTTGGGGTCAACCACAGGTGGAAGAACTCGAACAAACTAAAATGTGTCATATCTAGAACCTTTATCTGTTTTCAAAGCGTATGCTCCTGCACATATAGATGTATATGTATATGATGTGTTCTGCATTCTGTCACACAGGTAGGTGAGCCCAGGAGAGAGAGGTGAAGGACCTGAGGTTGGGGGGCAAGGGAGAGATGTGGGACAAAGTTGAGTGTAATCAGGATTGAGTGCCTTTCCCAGAGACCCCCACTGGCCCTGCTTCCTCCCCTTCCGTAACTGGAGAGGCATGCCACGGCGGGATGTGGGGGGGCTGTGGTCTGTGGAACTGACGGGCCGAGGACAGGCGAGGAAGGAAAGGAAACCCCCAAACAAATAGGTCAGTGGGAGACCCGGCTGGGGGTGGAGGTATGAGGATGGGGGTTTGGGGGCTAGGGTTCACGCATTGCGTGAGTGTGAGTGCGGTAGACGAGGGGCGAGGGGCTGGGCAGGGAGTCCATCGAGCGAGGTGGATTAATTGCTGTGATGTGTTTGGAATGCGGGGGCAGGCATGGATGGGGAGAATGGGGGTAATGATGCATTGTACAGGTCAAGGATGAAATTATGAGGCTCTCCCTTATGAGGTCACAATATAGCATTTTTTTGTGACCACATTTTTTTTGTTTTGTCTTTTTTGGAGTGGGGGGGTTTAC
Organism: Salmo trutta; assembly: GCF_901001165.1. Taxonomy (NCBI): domain Eukaryota; kingdom Metazoa; phylum Chordata; class Actinopteri; order Salmoniformes; family Salmonidae; genus Salmo; species Salmo trutta. Next base: position 19,685,851 of record NC_042962.1, read on the forward strand.
AGGTACAATATTCATAGCAATTCATAAATTCAGCTGATATCATATTCTCCATTCAATATTTTCCATATATATTATATACAGTATATCCTGTTGTACCTGTGGGCTGCCATTCAGAAGAAAAATTGAAGTAAGAAATACATCCAGAAGAATGATCATATTGATCACATTACAGGAGTGAATAACAATACATTTGGTATGTAAAGATAAAGAAACAAAAACTGTGTCAATGACATCTCAATTTATCTTTAGAGACAAGGATTGTGAAGAAATGTCCCCCCATTTCCCAGGTGTGACTTTTAGACCCTTTTCACAAATAACAGCAGACGCAAAGCTGATGTGATTCTGATTTGATCAGGTTTAAACAATTATGTCAGGTACAGACAAGCTTCCTGACGGCGCATGTCAACAACATATAAATACAATTACATTTATCATTTAAACAAGGTTGAAACATGTTTTACATGTAATTCTATGGCGCAACAACGTTCCGAGGAGGCTGGTGTGAGGAGCTATGGGAGGATGGGTTCATTGTAATGGCTGGTTTCCATATGGTTTCCATATGTTTGATGTGTTTGATACCTTTCCATTAATTCCAGTCCAGCCATTACACTGAGCCTGTTCTTCTATGGCTCCTCCCAACAGCTTCCTCTGGTTTCCATATTTTTTGCCTTGCCTTTTTATTGCAACCTAAAAATGCAAAAATGTTTGTATCGTTACAACTTTTTCTCCCCCGGAAGCCAGCTGCACCAATGTGTCATAGGAAAAACCGTTCAATTGACAACCGAAGTCAGCCTGCAAGCGCCCGACCCTGTCGCTAAGCCCCCCCCCCGAGATCAAATACCCCCCGAGATCGAACCTCAGCTGTAGTGACGCCGGAACACTACAACACAGTGCCTTAGACCGCTGCGCCCCTCAGGAGGCCCTCATTACAACTCTTTATTCTAGATGGAGCTGATCTCACATTGTGCCTCCCTGTGTAATAGGAGCATCTAAGTGGCGCTCAATGTATTTGTCATACATGTGTATGCCTTTGAGGCTCAACAGGCATTCAGTCACATGTGAGGCCTGACTAAGGAGGAGCAGGTAAACACTTCTTCCACTGCTCTCCCGGAACAACGTTTGGCTTCGACAGTACAGGGCCCTGGGTAAAATACAACCCTAGTGAAGTAAATTAAAGAGATGAACGTGTAGGGGCTCTGCTACAGGAGCAACTTGTCTGGCTGGCTAGCGTTCATATGGGGTAAGGTGTGCTTGTTCATGTAACAAGGTCGTCCAATTACTCCACTCTACCTCCCTATCTGAGAGAAGGACACAGCCGGGGGCCCCTGGGCAGGTGATTATCAGGGCCCAGATTCCTCCAGATTTCAAACATTTATGAGGTTGACTGTGGCTATTGTTATAAGTGACTCCTTCATCTAGGGGACAAGCTAAGTGTCTGTTTGCAGGTCCTTTGCCTTTTCAAATTTGTTTGGCTAGTGACTGAATTATGTCATCTGCATTGCTGGAGGCAAGGAGAGGCGCTATTAGTCCAAGTCAGACTTGGCAGACCAAGAAACAATGAGTTGTTTGTTTTTGGGAGCCATTTTCCATCCATTGTTGACCGGTTATGAAGATTCACCTGCTCAAGGCTTTTTTTCTAGACTTTGCTGTGCTTCTATAAACTCTTCTCTCTGCTTCTTTTCCTTTGTGCAGAAAAGTTAGGTGCTTTTGATGTGGAGAGATAAAAGAATCCCAACGGCAGGCTTTAAAGAGACTTGGTGGATATTACCTGAGGAAAAAGAGGCTTGGTTCTCACACCCCAGCACAGCTTTAGCAGATACTCTGATAAGGACACCCGTACACCCTGCTGGTGAGGTGGGATTGATTTGAAGAAGCCAACCCTTTCATGCTTGAACACACACACACACACACACACACACAGAGAATCAGGTACACGCACACATAATCCAGTACACACACACACACACACACACACACACACACACACACACACACACACACACACACACACACACACAGAATCAGGTACACGCACACATATTCCAGTACACTCACACACACACACACACACACACACACACACACACACACACACACACACACACACACACACACACACATACACATACACACATACATACATACATACATACATACATACATACATACATACATACATACATACATACATACATACATACATACATACATACATACAGACACACACACACTCACTCACTCACTCATATGCAGGTGGCTCACCAGGCAGCCAGCAAGAGTCAAAAACATCACTTAAATGAGGGAGAATGACCCCTGGCGTTGATATGACTGTGAGATTTGACAGCCGCCTCGTGTGCAGGCCACTCTGACTAATTGGGCTAATTTGGCAGCGAGGGAAGTAAGGAGTCTCAAAGGACCAAGTGGCTACTCGTTTCATCTCTCCTCTTCATCTTAACCGTCTCTCTCTCCATCCCCCTCTCTTTCCCTCTCCCTAACAACACCCATCTTTCAATTAAGGCAAGAGATGAGCGGTCTGAAGTTACCTGAAAGTTACCTGAAAGTTACCTGAAAGTCCAGCTCCGTCCTTAATGATCCTTATCTATTTGAGAGATAGAGTAGTTGCAGATTTATTGGACTGTCAATAGTAAGGATACTTTGCTCCCGGTACCAGGTCTTTGTGGCTTATTTACATTTACAGTGTCTGGAAAACAAAGCCACCGTATGTCCCGCGAGCTTAGAGTTGAGTGAAAGATTAGCATGCCCAACCAACCAGCAAATATGATACATCCTCCAAGTTTGCCCCCGCTTGGAAAGCAACACAACTCAGAGAATATGCCAAGGGAAAGATAATCTGCTTTGAGAATGGTCCGAGGCAACTGCAAAGTCGACTCTCCTCGAATACCAATAAAATATATGAGCAATACATTACGGCTGTGTTGCGTTGCACTCCGAATCTAACGCATTACTGTTCCTCTGATGGGTTTTGATAGGATAGATTTATTATTGTTCCCTTCTAGATTAATGATAGTCTATGTGACATGCATACTACTGCACAGAGCTCTCCCTCTCTGTCTCTCCAGCCTTTGGCACTCGCTACTTCGCTGGTCATCTGCACTTGTGGGATAAAGCAAAAGGGATGGGTTTGAGACACAACATATGTTATTCGCTTTTCCAATAGCGCCATGCCTCCCAGGGAAATTGTGCTATCGCATTATGACATAGAAAATGAAAGAGGCTCCATTGTGCCCCCAAGATGGACTACAGCCGGCCAGAAATAATATTGAGAATGCAGACATCTCGGACTGGTGACAGCTAGACTGGGTCTGGGGACATCACAAACAATATATCTGAGTTGAACTTTTAAGACGAGAATGGAAGAAAATGCTCTAAGATATGGTCTTATAAAAACGAACAGAAAAACAATGAAGCCTCTTTGTTGGTCTCCGCTGTTATGCATCTGTCATTTAGAATTTTTAAATGAATAAAAAATGACATATCAATATGAGGATTGAGGTATACAATTTTGGATGATGTAAGGTTTGGAGATAGGACTGGAAAATGCCTAGAGGAACTTTCCAGAGCTCCAGTCGCAGTTCCTGGCAGATCGTCACTGTTCACTATTTTTAGGGGTCGCCATCCAAAGGTTAGCCTACTTAACAAACAGGCGTGGCCTTGTAGAACAACGAATCACTAAATTATTTAGCAAAAGGAAAAACAATGGCTATATTTTTTTTATTTTTTATTATGCACTGGACCAAGTAAATATTGTCAAATGCCATTTTGTCTTCAGTCGTAGACTGACCTCAAATACTAAATAAATGTCCATCACTTAGAAGAGTCATAAAATGGCTTAAACTGGATTTCCGAAATCCTAGCATATAACTAACGTGTGAAATAGTTATGTACTGTACCTACTGGTGTACCTAGTGGTTACCTACTGGTGTACCTACTGGTGTACCTAGTGGTGTACCTAGTGGTGTACCTAGTGGTGTACCTAGTGGTGTACCTAGTGGTTTACTACTGGTGTACCTACTGGTGTCTAGTGATGTACCGTACTGGTGTACCTAGTGGTGTACCTACTGGTTACATAGGGGTACCTACTGGTTTACCTAGTGGTGTAACCTAGTGGTGTACCTAGTGGTGTACCTACTGGTGTACTAGTGGTGTACCTACTGTGTACCTAGTGGTGTACCTACTGGTGACCTACTGGTGTACCTAGTGGTGTAACCTAGTGGTGTACCTAGTGTGTGTACCTAGTGGTGTACCTACTGGTGTACCTAGTGGTGTACCTTACTGGTGTACACTAGTGGGTGTACCTAGGGTGTACCTAGCTGGTGTACCTAGTGGTGTACCTACTGGGTACCTACTGGTGTACCTACTGGTGTACCTACTGGTGTACCTAGTGGTGTACCTAGTGGTACCTACTGGTGTACCTACTGGTGTACTAGTGGTTTACCTACTGGTGTACCTATTGGTGTACCTACTGGTGTACCTAGTGGTGTACCTACTGGTGTACCTAGTGGTGTACCTATGGTGTACCTACTGTCGGTGTGTACCTAGTGGTTGTACCTACTGGTGTACCTAATGGTGTACCTACTGGTGTACCTACTGGTGTACCTATGGTGTACCTAGTGGTGTACTACTGGTGTACCTAGTGGGTGTACCTAGTGGTTTACCTACGTGGTGTATCCTAGTGGTTACCTACTGGTGTACCTACTGGTGTACCTACTGGTGTACCTAGTGGTGTACCTAGTGGTGTACTACTGGTGTACCTACTGGTGTACCTACTGGGTGTACCTGTGGTGTACCTACTGGTGTACCTACTGGTGTACCTACTGGTGTACCTAGTGGTGTACCTAGTGGTGTACCTACTGGTGTACCTCCTGGTGTACCTACTGGTTACCTAGCTGGTGTACCTAGTGGTGTACCTACGTTGTACCTACGGTGGTACCTACTGGTGTACCTAGTGGTGTACCTACTGGTGTACCTACTGGTGTACCTAGTGGTGTACCTAGTGGTGTACCTACTGGTGTACCTAGTGGTGTACCTACTGGTGTACCTAGTGGTGTACCTAGTGGTTTACCTACTGGTGTACCTACTGGTGTACCTACTGGTGTACCTAGTGGTGTACCTAGTGGTGTACCTAGTGGTGTACCTAGTGGTTTACCTACTGGTGTACCTAGTGGTGTACCTAGTGGTGTACCTAGTGGTGTACCTACTGGTGTAACTACTGGTGTACCTACTGGTGTACCTACTAGTGTAACTACTGGTGTACCTAGTGGTGTACCTAGTGGTGTACCTAGTGGTGTACCTAGTGGTGTACCTACTGGTGTACCTACTGGTGTACCTAGTGGTGTACCTAGTGGTGTACCTACTGGTGTACCTAGTGGTGTACCTACTGGTGTACCTACTGGTGTACCTACTGGTGTACCTACTGGTGTACCTAGTGGTTTACCTACTGGTGTACCTAGTGGTGTACCTAGTGGTGTACCTAGTGGTGTACCTACTGGTGTACCTAGTGGTGTACCTAGTGGTGTACCTACTGGTGTACCTAGTGGTGTACCTAGTGGTGTACCTACTGGTGTACCTAGTGGTGTACCTAGTGGTTTACCTACTGGTGTACCTACTGGTGTACCTAGTGGTGTACCTACTGGTGTACCTACTGGTGTACCTAGTGGTGTACCTACTGGTGTACCTAGTGGTGTACCTAGTGGTGTACCTAGTGGTGTACCTAGTGGTTTACCTACTGGTGTACCTAGTGGTGTACCTAGTGGTGTACCTACTAGTGTACCTAGTGGTGTACCTAGTGGTGTACCTAGTGGTGTACCTACTGGTGTACCTAGTGGTTTACCTACTGGTGTAACTACTGGTGTACCTAGTGGTGTACCTACTGGTGTACCTACTGGTGTACCTACTGGTGTACCTAGTGGTGTACCTAGTGGTGTACCTAGTGGTGTACCTACTGGTGTACCTAGTGGTGTACCTAGTGGTGTACCTACTGGTGTACCTAGTGGTGTACCTAGTGGTGTACCTAGTGGTGTACCTACTGGTGTACCTAGTGGTGTACCTAGTGGTGTACCTACTGGTGTACCTACTGGTGTACCTAGTGGTGTACCTAGTGGTGTACCTAGTGGTGTACCTACTGGTGTACCTAGTGGTGTACCTAGTGGTTTACCTACTGGTGTACCTAGTGGTGTACCAAGTGGTGTACCTAGTGGTGTACCTAGTGGTTTACCTACTGGTGTACCTACTGGTGTACCTAGTGGTGTACCTAGTGGTGTACCTAGTGGTGTACCTACTGGTGTACCTAGTGGTTTACCTACTGGTGTACCTAGTGGTGTACCTAGTGGTGTACCTACTGGTGTACCTAGTGGTGTACCTAGTGGTGTACCTACTGGTGTACCTAGTGGTGTACCTAGTGGTGTACCTACTGGTGTACCTAGTGGTGTACCTACTGGTGTACCTACTGGTGTACCTACTGGTGTACCTACTGGTGTACCTAGTGGTGTACCTAGTGGTTTACCTAGTGGTGTACCTAGTGGTGTACCTAGTGGTGTACCTAGTGGTGTACCTAGTGGTTTACCTACTGGTGTACCTAGTGGTGTACCTAGTGGTGTACCTACTGGTGTACCTACTGGTGTACCTACTGGTGTACCTACTAGTGTACCTACTGGTGTACCTACTGGTGTACCTACTAGTGTACCTACTGGTGTACCTACTGGTGTACCTACTGGTGTACCTAGTGGTGTACCTACTGGTGTACCTACTGGTGTACCTAGTGGTGTACCTACTGGTGTACCTAGTGGTGTACCTAGTGGTGTACCTAGTGGTGTACCTACTGGTGTACCTAGTGGTTTACCTACTGGTGTACCTACTGGTGTACCTAGTGGTGTACCTAGTGGTGTACCTAGTGGTGTACCTAGTGGTGTACCTACTGGTGTACCTAGTGGTGTACCTAGTGGTGTACCTACTAGTGTACCTACTGGTGTAACTACTGGTGTACCTACTGGTGTACCTACTAGTGTAACTACTGGTGTACCTAGTGGTTTACCTACTGGTGTACCTACTGGTGTACCTACTGGTGTACCTAGTGGTGTACCTAGTGGTGTACCTAGTGGTGTACCTAGTGGTTTACCTACTGGTGTACCTAGTGGTGTACCTACTGGTGTACCTAGTGGTTTACCTGCTGGTGTACCTAGTGGTTTACCTACTGGTGTACCTACTGGTGTACCTACTGGTGTACCTAGTGGTGTACCTAGTGGTGTACCTAGTGGTGTACCTAGTGGTGTACCTACTGGTGTACCTAGTGGTTTACCTGCTGGTGTACCTAGTGGTGTACCTACTGGTGTACCTAGTGGTGTACCTAGTGGTGTACCTAGTGGTGTACCTAGTGGTGTACCTAGTGGTTTACCTGCTGGTGTACCTACTAGTGTACCTACTGGTGTACCTAGTGGTGTACCTAGTGGTGTACCTACTGGTGTACCTAGTGGTTTACCTGCTGGTGTACCTAGTGGTGTACCTACTGGTGTACCTAGTGGTGTACCTAGTGGTGTACCTAGTGGTGTACCTAGTGGTGTACCTAGTGGTGTACCTAGTGGTTTACCTGCTGGTGTACCTACTGGTGTACCTACTGGTGTACCTACTGGTGTACCTAGTGGTGTACCTAGTGGTGTACGTAGTGGTGTACCTAGTGGTGTACCTAGTGGTTTACCTGCTGGTGTACCTACTAGTGTACCTAGTGGTGTACCTAGTGGTGTACCTAGTGGTGTACCTACTGGTGTACCTACTGGTGTACCTAGTGGTGTACCTAGTGGTTTACCTACTGGTGTACCTACTGGTGTACCTAGTGGTGTACCTACTGGTGTACCTACTAGTGTAACTAGTGGTGTACCTACTGGTGTACCTAGTGGTGTACCTAGTGGTTTACCTACTGGTGTACCTACTGGTGTACCTACTGGTGTACCTAGTGGTGTACCTAGTGGTGTACCTAGTGGTTTACCTACTGGTGTACCTAGTGGTGTACCTAGTGGTGTACCTAGTGGTGTACCTAGTGGTTTACCTACTGGTGTACCTAGTGGTGTACCTACTGGTGTACCTAGTGGTTTACCTAGTGGTGTACCTACTGGTGTACCTAGTGGTGTACCTAGTGGTGTACCTAGTGGTGTACCTAGTGGTGTACCTAGTGGTTTACCTACTGGTGTACCTAGTGGTGTACCTACTGGTGTACATACTGGTGTACCTACTGGTGTACCTAGTGGTGTACCTAGTGGTGTACCTAGTGGTGTACCTAGTGGTGTACCTAGTGGTGTACCTACTGGTGTACCTAGTGGTGTACCTAGTGGTTTACCTACTGGTGTACCTAGTGGTGTACCTAGTGGTTTACCTACTGGTGTACCTAGTGGTGTACCTAGTGGTGTACCTAGTGGTGTACCTACTGGTGTACCTAGTGGTTTACCTAGTGGTGTACCTACTGGTGTACCTAGTGGTGTACCTAGTGGTGTACCTAGTGGTGTACCTAGTGGTGTACCTACTGGTGTACCTACTGGTGTACCCAGTGGTGTACCTAGTGGTGTACCTACTGGTGTACCTACTAGTGTAACTAGTGGTGTACCTAGTGGTGTACCTAGTGGTGTACCTACTGGTGTACCTAGTGGTGTACCTAGTGGTGTACCTAGCTGTTTACCTACTGGTGTACCTAGTGGTGTACCTACTGGTGTACCTACTGGTGTACCTACTGGTGTACCTACTGGTGTACCTACTGGTGTACCTAGGGGTGTACCTACTGGTGTACATACTGGTGTACCTACTGGTGTACCTAGTGGTTAACCTAAGTGTGTACCTAGTGATGTACTTACTGGTGTACCTAGTGATGTACCTAGTGGTGTACCTACTGGTGTACCTACTGGTGTACCTACTGGTGTACCTAGTGGTGTACCTAGTGGTGTACCTACTGGTGTACCTACTGGTGTACCTACTGGTGTACCTAGTGGTTTACCTACTGGTGTACCTAGTGGTGTACCTACTGGGGTACCTAGTGGTGTACCTACTGGTGTACCTACTGGTGTACCTACTGGTGTGCCTAGTGGTGTACCTACTGGTGTACCTAGTGGTGTACCTACTGGTGTACCTAGTGGTGTACCTACTGGTGTACCTACTGGTGTACCTAGTGGTGTACCTAGTGGTGTACCTAGTGGTGTACCTACTGGTGTACCTACTGGTGTACCTAGTGGTGTACCTACTGGTGTACCTAGTGGTGTACCTAGTGGTGTACCTACTGGTGTACCTAGTGGTGTACCTACTGGTGTACCTACTGGTGTACCTAGTGGTGTACCTACTGGTGTACCTAGTGGTGTACCTAGTGGTGTACCTAGTGGTGTACCTACTGGTGTACCTACTGGTGTACCTAGTGGTGTGTGTGGCCAAAGAGCTCTATTATCATTTTATCCTACAAATGAAAACACCAGGAGTTTGCTGTACGGCATAAGCACTTGGATTGGAACCAGTGCTATGGCCAGATGACATGAAAATAGAGCTCTTTAGCCACACACATCAGTGAAGGGTTTGGCATCGAAATGAGAATGCATTATACAGAAAAGAACACCATACCTACTATAAAATATGGTGGTGGATCTTTGATGTTATGGGGCTATTTTGCTTCCACTGATCCTGGGGCCCTTGTTAAGGTCAATGGCTGCAAGTTGATGAACTTTACACAGTACAAGGACATTTTAGCCCAAAACCTGGTTACCTCTACCAGGAAGCTAAAGATTGGCTGCAAGTGGGTCTTCCATCAAGTCAATAACTCCAAGCATTTTTGCTCATCTTTATCAAGGGTGTCAATAATTTTGGACCCCACTTCACATAAAACACAAGATAATCAAGTTTTTGACTACATTGGCCCTTTAAAATAAAACATACACACTCAAAAACACATACACACACAAACACACACACACAGGAGAGGCGGATCATGGCATTTCCACTAATGTTCTGGCTGCAGCTGTAGAGAGACCCAGGATTCTCTCAGCTAGGGGTCCACTGAGCAACCCATTCCTTCAAATAATCACAGGCTGCCAAAAGCCATTACCCAGTGTCACAGCTGCATTTGGTGGTGTCAAACAGGAAAGAGGAAGACAGACGGAGAGAGAGAGGATGGAAAGAGAGAGAGCTGAGGAGAGTGTGCTCTCACCCTTGTCACTGCCATACCTCGCATCGTGGAAAATAACAACTCAACTCGAATCGCAACAAATGAGGTGGGGGAGTCGCAGGACGAAAGGAGAAAAAAGGAGAGGAAAAGAGAAAGAGAGAGAAAATGGCAGGCAGCCTGGAATCGCAGGGCAATCACTGTGATGGATGTGAAGAGGCCACACACACAAACAATGGCAGGCCGTCTCCCCCAGTTCAAGGGGTCCATTCCACCGGGCTCCCCATGAACGGTGGTGGGTCTCAGTCAGATCATTAGGGGGCCAGTGAGAAACAGAGCCCAGGCTGCAGCCCAGTCTACACCCGCGTCTCAGAGAGCACAGCGTCAGGCAGGCAGCCCGGACTGGCAGGAGAAGTGAGTGTAACTTCCTCTAATGTCCCCGGCCGAGGCAGGTCTGGGTCACCCCCTCGCCTGTCGACGGACGGGAGGAGGGACAGATTTGATTGGTCCTGACAAACCTTTGACGAGTAATTGCTCTAATCACTCAGCCGACTCTGCCTGGCAGGCAGCTAGGGCCCGGGTCGGTCGACGCGGCAACGCGAGAGGGGTGGGGCGTGAGGCCCTCAGAGATCCTACCTCCCCCTCGACATGACAACTCATGGCGGAGGAGGTATAACCCTGCTCTAATGGAGGTTCCTACTATCAGCTCCTTCTCCTTGCCCTCTTCTCCACAACCCTCCCTTCCCCCTTTCTCATGATGGCTGCAACTCTGTGGTCAGGGGGACCAGTGGTCTGTGTTCAAAGCGGGCCAGAGAACTGTGACGCGGAGCACAGAGAGGAGAGAAGTCCTCATTACAGCAACAAGAGGCTTTGATATGCAGGTTCACTCTCAGCAAACAAAGTCCCTTAGTGACGGTGAAAGACTCGCTGGACAGAGACAGAGAGCGGGGAGAGAGAGAGAGAGAGAGAGAGAGAGAGAGAGAGAGAGGAGAGAGAGAGAGAGAGAGAGAGAGAGAGAGAGAGAGAAAGAGAGAGAGAGCAAGAGAAATGGATGGATGGATAACCAACCTCCGCTCTCTCTCCCACCCTCTCCAAAATAAGAGGGCATCAATTAGGGCCAGTAGGTCTGTAGCAGCCCATCGCTCCAGTGAGCCCCTGAACCGGTGCACCGAGTAGGGGAGAGGAAAGGAGAGGGGGGCCATAGGTATGTATGGCTTTCTGTCAGCTCCACTCATAGGTAGCGCCGCATTCATGCCCATTAATTATGTGGGTTGTCAGCACTGGTACAGCCAGTGAGGTTTACCACTGGGAGACGCTGGGTAGAATAGTTAGCAAGATTGCAGCAGGGACGAGACAAACCTGACAGGCCGGCTCCCCACTCACTCTATTTCTGGGTTGGATTAGCTTGACGGGAAGGTGAGGGTCTGGAAATGTGGCATTGGATCGAGGGAGATCCACTGGTTCAGAGCTCACTCAGTGGCCGTGTGAGAAATCAAAACAAAGCCCCCTAAAAATGTATTGATATCATGAGATGGACATACAGTATCTCTGTTTTATGAAATTATTAATACAAACAGTCACTGAGAGCTAAATATTGTCAGGTTGGATAAATTATTTTAGGTACAGTATGTATGTGACTATTATGGTGTGTATGTGTGAATATTTCTCATATCAAATAAAATAAAATGCAAAAAATAAGACACAATTTAGCGTTTCCATTCAGACTAGACGTACCCACAAGTAAACAGCTAAATGACATTAAGACCATTGCAGGAAGTATAAACTACAATATGCAGGACAACAATTAGAACTAATACATACAATATTTTCAATGATGACTGACAACCATAATGTCCGGACTGAACAGGATGTCCTGATTCAATGTTTCCAGGAAGTGGAGTATCCGTCCGTGCGATGCACATCGCTGCAGTTCCTCAGACTAATTGGATAATGCAGATAGGAAATTAATAGAGGGAGAAAACCTAAATGCATATGGGTTTGTTTTTTAAACTCACTCACTCTGTGCCCCCCGGGCTTAAATTGAGATAATCGTAGAGCCCCAAAGTTATTCAAAATCCATGTTGTATCTCTCTCTATGGCTTGACATGTTTTAATTTTTATATAGGAGGATATGACTTGGTATTGCATAGAGATATAGTATCTACTGTAATTGAGTTAACTGCTAAGTTGGGCCCCAGTGTGCCTGACAATAATGTACAGAACAGCTGAATGAGAAGACCAGATGCTGAACTGCTCACAAGAGAGAGGAGGAACATTATCCTCATGTATTTCACCTATACCAGAATTTCAGCACACACTGTAAATGTATGGATCATCCATAATCAAATTCCCAGTTGTTTCCATCACCGCCCTCCATATCCACTTCAAGTGAATTGTTCCAAAACTATTGCTATGGTGTCTGTGGTTTTGTCCGAAACAAATGACACCCTATACCTTATATCCAGAGCCTGTGCTCTAGTTAAAAGTAGTGCACTATATAGGGAACATGGTGCCATTTGGAACACAGCATGGGTTCCAGTAAACAAGCAAACAAGCCAGACTTATTTCCCCCCCAGTTCCCCAGGTAAACACGACCTGATCCTATTCAGAGTGACGACCAATTCCCCCTCAGAATAATGTGAATGTTCAGCCCCCAGCCCAAACAACTGGCCCTCATGTCCTGCAGGTGTATTGGACCTAAAACAACAACTGAGCACCAGAGACTAGACTCTATTCCCCCAACAGCACAACAGTAACCCTGATAGGGAGTGATGGTGAGGGTGTAGCCAACCCAGGCCACCTTTCCACCTTTGTCAAAATGGCTGTTTATCACCATTTATTTCTTACAGTATAGGCCAAGGATAGATAAGACACACAAAAACAATTACAGATGCCATATCTTCATGGGATCATCCTGTGCACAGCAGGAGTGAATTCAAGGTTTAAAAAGGCTTCTAAAGTTTGTAATTTCCACTTTAAAATGTCAGACTTGATTTGCCCTAACAAAAAATATATCAACACCTAAAAAAATCTATATTATAATCCACATAACAATTCACGTTTCCTGTTGCTGCAGGATTATCTTCCTGCTGTGTGAAACTGGGTCAAATTAAGATATGGCATCTGTAGGGGTATGTATATATGTACATGGTCGTTTGGTCACTGCAGATGACATTGAACTTGATAGAGGCAAATGAAGAGGGTATCGTTAGTGTCGGGTCATTACCCTGCTCAACTGGGGTGTCACAGAGAATGGTAGGAATAGATGACATGGCCGAGCAGCCATCTTGGAGATTGTGATGGGTCTTATGGAATTCTCTATGATTACCTGCCTGCCACTCTCCTTCATAGGGTGGTTGACATGGCATCAATACATGAGGAGACCTGGTTCGATTACTTAATTCATAATCATGTTCAACAGTGTTGTAATTGTGACAATGTATTGAATCGTCATACTAATGTACATCAACCAGAACTCAGTAAATCTGAATGTCTAACTTCAACGCACATGGTTCTCATTATTGCTGTTGTTAGTCTCTGCTGTTTCGTAGCCTCTCCGTAAAGCCCTCAGCATATTGGACTTCAAAGGCGGCCCAGAATAAATCAAGACCACTCAAGATTAACAGTGGCAAATTATTCATGAACCCTAGGTCTCAGGCCTGGAATAGCACCACAGCACGGCTCGGCGTAGGCAGCGTGTCACAAAGCATCGCAACTAGTAAACTCACACACACATACACGTGATAGTCGCTGCTGCTGCTGCTGATGCTGCTAAATTAACACCACCGCTCCCTGATTTAAATATTAATCTCTTTCTCCCATCCTGGTGCAGACAGAGCAGAGGGCTGGGAGGAGGAAAGGAGGGATGGAGTGATGGAGAGAGGGGGACAGCACCCAATACAATTACACATGCATTTTACAAGTGTTACATCTGGTCATGGAAAATCAATCCCCTTTATATAATCAATGAAACAAGCCTGTTTGGAGGGGAGAGGGGGGGAAACGTGATTACCGGGTAGGCTGGCTGTGGCTGCAGAAACAGGAGCCCCAGTAATGCAGTCACGGGGATGCTCGGAGGGAGTATCGGCGAGTGGTGGCCAGCGCAGCCGGCGTTTATTCCTTTTTAATAGGCGATGGGCCCGGATCCCATCGGAGAGTTTGCTTGACAATCTGACAAAGTTATCTCAAGATAAATGGATTATGGGTTGGTGGAGGGAAAAAACTAGTGACTTGACTTCCCATGTCTTTGGTTTGACGGAGGACGTGCCCGGGAGCGGCGAGTGCTGATGACGCCCGGGGGTCCCTGCAGGTAGATGGTATAGCCGTATCTGCACACAGACCCACTACCAGCACATCAGATAGCTTCATGTTAGCTTGATTAAAAGGAAGGCTCCAATGACAGACACACCGCAGCCTGGCCACTAGCTAGCCTACACCTCGATCACCGGTCCAAAATGTTGACCACACCCTCCGATAAATAACCCCCACCCGCCTTGACCATGTCCCTAACCGGCCCAGTCAGTCATGGGAACAGGAGAGAACCTATATCCTAGGGTCTGTTTCTATCATTTAATTCTCCTGATAAACTCACTTTTTGTATATCTCTGTCAGTTTACGTTATCTCCATAGCCGGTGACTGTTTTTTTTTTTGTTTTTTTTGCCGCTGAGCAAATTAGGCCCCTAAATGTCAAAATTGCTTCACTTTATTAAGTTAATAAGGACCTATATGAGGAGACTGGGAGAGGATGAGTGAAGCCGGCTGCATGACAAACATTAAGGAACGTTGTTGAGAGGCACAGACCTTTGGCACACATACTGCACACACACACACACACACACACACACACACACACACACACACACACACACACACACACACACACACACACACACACACACACACACACACAACCACACACACAACCATATCACTGCACGTTGACTCACTAAGCCTAGACACCTGAGTACAGTTATCTCTGATGCAGGAATATATGTTTTATCATACACTGTCTTCATCCATCAATTCCAATGTAGGCCTACAGTATTTGAAAGTTCTCACTTCAAACAGGAGGGAATTACAATGAGTCAGGTTTCTGTGTGGATAATAATATGCTCAGCTTTGTGCACATTAAAATAGGATCAAAACAGTTCCTGATCAATAGCTAACTACACATGTGATCTGTACAAATCAATTTAAAGACTACATATCGGGATTGGGCTTATGGTGGTGGCCTGTCTGAACTGTAACTTATATGAAACTGATTGTTCATTACAGGGCTATTTCATGGTATTCGTCACTTTGCAAGCTTCTGTCTTTCATTCAAGGAGTGTTGGAATGGCCTGAGGATATAGTCTACTTAGAGCTAGAGTGTTGTCATGCCAATTCCCAATGATTTGCCTTGTGTGTTTTAAGACTTTGAAAAATGGGAAAATATTCTGCAGATGTAACAGGGTACGTTTGATATGCCACACAGTTTGCAGGAAAATATATTACAGAAAAATTACAATTCTTACATTTGTGTGTGATAATACAATTAAAATAATGATTCTTATGATCAAGCAATGTTTTTTATTCAAATGTGTTCTATATTAATAATTGTTACAATTATTGTATTTTATAATAAAGGTATCATATTGGTGTTGTAATAACAATGTAATTCATCATTTATAATCATAACTCCTGATTGTACACAATACAGAAAGTATATCGGAAGTAAATAATACACAATCCGATGTAAATGTCAGACAAATGTATAATACCACCTCGTGGGCCCAGAGAACACGGCTGTGTCTGTGGATTAGAGGGAAGAGACAGTATCCACAGAGGCTACCTGTTTATTCAAACAAGCTCAATTTACATCTCTGCAATGCAATCACGGGATGTGTATAGTACTGGACTTGGACATGTTTTCAAAGGACAATAAAAGCTAATAATGAACTATTCCAGCAACAACAACAAAAAGCACAGTATATCTGAATAGAGATTTGTCAGACATGATCCTCCAACTCAGAACGATATTGCATCTGAATCCTTACTAAATACGCCACAAAACATATCTTTGTGTCTCTCCATACTAGAGGTAAGCAGCTGGGCGTGCTGGCCTTAAATATCCACTATACACCTCACATTGCTCCACTATAACCACTATAACGGAGGATGCATTATTTCTTTTTCCTTCAGTTTGTGTCACAGGTGAGGCCTGGTGGATTTTATCATGGCTGCAGCCCCATCTGTCCCTGGGCTGAAATTGCCAATAAAGATGGCCTCATATAGATCATGGTGGCTGGTGGGGGCTGGAGGCATGTCAGCCAGAGTCAGACCATCGCCTGAGAGTAGGGGACGGCCGAATAGGAATAACCCTGCTCTCTCTCTCTCTCTCTCTACCTCGCTCTCTCTTTCTCTCTTTCTCTCTCTCTCGCTCTCTAAAGCGGTGTGCTATAATGATCTCTCCTCAGTAGGGATATAGTGGACACAGCGATAGGAGAGACAGGCCATGTGTCCTGTGCTTTCCCTTCTGACCTCCAGAGGTAGTGAATCAAAGTAATGGGCTAAAGACATAAAGATAGATGGAGATGATGGAGGGAGAAAGAAAGGCAGCATGCCTGGCTTCACCTCCAACACCTATGTAAGAGAGGGGGTCTGGACACTGACCGCGATCAATAATATGTACAGTAATCTACTAAAACATAGTCATGTATAGGGTACTGTAAAGACAATGTGAATCCATTGCCACCATCAGGAAGAGAGTGATATTGAGATCAGTCACACTTGTAGAAGATCAGTACAACAATGTCTGTCCAGAAAAAAAACACTAACGTGAGACAAAGCTTTTCTGAACAATCCATATTTATTCAATATAACTGAATACTAAATCAACCTACAAGAAGTTGAAATAGTGAAATATGACACTTAATGTCAAATAACCCCTCACAGAATAGGAGTTGTATGGGAAAAAATAAATGATTTGCATTTACAATGATTGGTTTCTGTCAGATAACTGTGTCAGCCATTATGATTAGAATGTTCCGGTGTGTGTCGATGCCCCATTAACAGTCACACAACAGCTTCTTCTTTGATCTGCTTGATAAAGTTTTGACCTCTTAAAACGGCCATGTTCTGTGTTTAATCATGGAGGACCTCTCAGATGGAGGGTTTTTTGAAAGAACCACAGTGCTCCCTGCTGGTTGAAAGAAACATTGCATACAACAGCAAGTGAGCCCCGCCTAAACTATACTCAACACAGGTCAGATGCGTGTGTGTGCGTGTGAATATGTGTGTCTTAGACGTGTAATAACCTAAGTCCATGTTGCTCACATGTCAGTTGTACACACATGTGCGTGTGTGCATACATATGTGTCTGTATTTCAAACCCATGTTTATTGTGTGTACTTCACAACTCTACATGGGAGTCTCTATTACCATCCTCAGGGGCATAGTGAGAGCACAGCCACAATAGTTTTCACCAGGAATTTTTCTAAATCACGGTGGGAGAACCTGCATGGCCAATGGGCAACTTCAATAAAGGCAATCAGAAGCTATATGATCAAAATCTTCCACCAAGGTTCATTTTTCTGAGGGGACAGGGCTGAGGGTTAGGGAATTCAGAGCTTAATGAATAGTCTTAAGTGACTGTTGTTGGATGAGAGAAGCACTCTGGAATGGTACTGTGAGCTGGTACTGTGTCCCCCAGCGCGTCCCACAGCGTCTGGCTGGCATGCAACGAGGAAACGGAGAAACTGTATTACTGCTCTCTCCTTTCTCCAGGCTCACACTCCTTCCCTGCATGTCCCAATGCTAATCTCCTGTCACAAATGTTAAGGGAAAGACTTGAAATGCCACAAAAATGTCATCTTTCCACCATGTCGGCCTCTCATCTAGCCCCCCACCCCACCCCCAAACTCGCATATGCAAATGTGTGTGTGTGTGTGTGTGTGTGTGTGTGTGTGTGTGTGTGTGTGTGTGTGTGTGTGTGTGTGTGTGTGTGTGTGTGTGTGTGTGTGTGTGTCTGTGTGTGTGTGTGTGTGTGTGTGTGTGTGTGTGTGTGTGTGTGTGTGTGTGTGTGTGTGTGTGTGTGTGCGCGTGTGCGAGTGTGTGCGCATGTGTGTGTGTGACGAGAAGGGACCAGCTTCTTCTTGCCGTGGGTTGTTCTTGCTGCGCGGGGGGAGGTTGGTACGTCAGTCCCTTATTGGGACACCAAGGCAGGCCTAGAGCTCTGGGGTTGATACTCTCTTCAGTCCTTCCAGTGCTAGAGCCAGCAGGAGAAACAAGAAGACAGCAGTCAGCACCGACTACCGACATTTGAACACTGAAAGAACTCTTTTCTTAGAAGTTGTAAAAGGTGTTACATTTGTCACAGTCTGAGTATATGGCCATTACGGAGGAATGAACCTACAAAGCCCAGGAAATAGAACGTCAAAATCTTTATGTTATATTACAACAAGCTTACACTGATACACAGAAAGGTTACATCCAAGGTTTGTTCATCCACAATCATTTGTGAAAGCTTGCCATCTTCTCTCTGGTGTTGGGGTAAATGTGAGACAGATAGGAAAAATAGAAACTGGATGCTGGGGTAGGATTTCAGTCTCTGTCTCTTTCCATCACAGGCTTTTCTCTAATTGTCACACAGCCGCAATATGTCTGTGCCCATGTTCGTTCCAGCTTGGCAATCCAAGGTAGCACCAATACACAATTTCAACAATCCGTGCTGACAGTCTCTTCTCACGACCGATCCTCCTCCATCTCGTGCAGCTCTAGATTTAAATATCCAGACGATAAGCTTACAGGTTATGAATGGTAGCAGGGGAGACAGCTCTGCATAGGCCCTACATCCAAGCCAGACAAATCAGTGTAACGGGGGAAGAGATATCACAATTGGGGTATGCGGATGCCCTTGGAAGCCCCACGGCAGTATGGGTGACCCCGCGATATATTCTCTTACTAATGTGACCCTGGATTATGTATCACAATCGGCATGAGAAATACTCCCATGGGCTATAGATCGTCCTCCGCAACTGGAGATTGTTGTCCTCAGCACATCTGTGTACATACAGGATGTGGCAGCTCCAAGGCATTTGGTAGAGGAGGCATACTTTAACGCTGCAGGCATGCCTTTATGAAATCCCTACTAGGCTAAACGTGTATGACGTGCCGAAACACGCAAACAAACATACAAAAAAAGGAAAAAGGGAAAAACAGTAATTATCCTTACCTTGTTCTGTGGCATCTAATCATTTGTGATAGTCTGTGTACTCATTCTTATAATTAATTTGCATTCTGGGACAGCTTTTTTCTCCAAATGAGTTCTAAAAATAACGTTTGCAATTGCAGATAAAGTGCACATGTAGTGATGAGGTCAGGATGTGTGCATGGATGTGTGTAAGGTAATAAACATCAACAAGAATGTTCCATCCAAGGCCCTATTCATACTAGAATCATAAAGAGGTCTTATAATCATATTGCTACAACTTGGCTAGATGAGGGTTTAGGTTCAAGTCAAATAGGGGGTGCTGATATTTGTCCTGTTTCACTTGCGTACAACTGTATAACCTGAACAAGTGCGTGGCGTGAAATGGACATTTGTTTTTAACATCTCCCACTCCCCCTGAGACACTGGAGTCACAGCTATTATTGACAACGACCATGGCGCAATGAGGGTCAAACGCCTTGCTTAAGAGCAGTGCAACATATATTTCACCAAGTCAGCCCGGAGATTCAAACTAGCAACCTTTCAGTTACTGACCCAACGCTGTAACCGCTAGGCTACCTACCTTCCATCTCATGTGCTCACTGCATATTGGGCTTTTGGAATACTGTATTTATTCATTCCTTATTTTACTGTAACCTCATAAATTGACTGAGAACACATTCTAATTTACAGCAACAACCTGGCGAAGAGTTGCAGGGGTTCACCAGTGTAGGAAACTCTCTGATCAATTCTACTTCATGTTATGGTAATGCATGTAACGTGACAAGCCGGACCATGGTAGAGTTTTTACCACAGGCAGTAGTTTTCTTTTATCCTGTTTAGAGTAACTGCCCTCCACGTCACCTCAACCTAGATATTCAAATATATGTGACAACCAGGAAGATGACTGACGGGAGGTAGTAGCACGCAACACCTCATAGCAGCAGTCACTTCCTATGATGTCATACACACACCTGGCCCTCATAGAGTTAATAAGCAGAGTTTGACTGACATCTGACATTTCCTTATGGACGAGTCATAAGGAGACTGTACAAATCGAAACAGACATGACATACGACAGCAGAGCAAGGAGACACTGCGAGACAGACATACCAGGAGACACGGAGGCAAACTTGCTGCCGGACTTGTGGAAACTCTAGACCTTCACTGTCATTTTGATTTAAATTTCCACAAATCTCATACAACGCAGTGAGGAAACGAGCATGTTACTATGAATTGTAGGCTCCTGTATGCTCCCCATTGGTTGATAGATTGAGCTGTAGGAAGGGTTTGAATTACTGGAGTGCTCTATAGTGCCGAGCATTCCCAAAAGAAATTAGGGCACCCCTATACTATTAACATGTGCATTCCCATACGAATATTGATACATTGATTGTATTACATCACACATTTTCGCCTGCTTATAAACTGGAGCCAAGTCATGCTGGAAAATAACATATCTAAGCCAGTCTCCTTATGACTCGTCCATAATGAAATGTCAGATGTCAGTCAAACTCAGCTTATTAACTCTATGAGGGCCAGGTGTGTGTATGACATCATAGGAAGTGACTCAGTTAGTAGAGCATGCCACTTGCAATGCCAGGGTTGTGGGTTCAATTCCCACGGGAGAAAAATGTATGCATTCACTACTGTAAGTTGCTCTGGATGAAAGCATCTGCTAAATTACTAAAATGTACTACTAGGGTTGGTGTGAAAAGGTTAATTGATCAGACTGAATTAAAATGAGACTAGTATTTTATGTAGGCATACATGCACATACAAAACAAGCGTTTAATTGATTGATTAAAACCTCTCAGTTAACACTATGCCTTATATTAACCAAATACCAAGATTTGTAAACATGAGCTATCCATCCACCAATTGAAAACCTCTCTTTAATGTGCCTCAGTTGGTTTTTTTGTGTGTGCAATTTTTACTCTGCTGAAAATTTTTGGATTAATCAAGAAAGATAGAATTTAAGATATATATGAGAATGTTTAATTGTTTAATGTATACATATAAATTAAACAAATAAACATTCTTAATTTGATCATTCATGTGTAAGCACGTTTTAACTACATAATAAAGACATTATTCTGTAACGAAATATTCATGGAGATAGTATTCCTATACTATAAAGTACTTTGATCTGATGCAATGTAATGAAACGAAATAATAGCCACTTTTCATGTCGCCATTGGCTGAATTTGTTGTCGATTTAAATCTAGTGGGCAGGAGTGAGTAATTTCGACCAGTCCTGTGCCATCCCCCTTGTCCCATCGTTCGCAAAGATGTCGTTGAAAGAGCTATCCTCGCTGGAAAAGGCTTTAGGATTGAAAAAGCCTAACAAATACAGTACTCAGGGGGATAGGAAGGTGAATTTGCCATCCAATGGTTTCGGTTACAGTTATCGATATGCGCTAAATAAAATAGAGCTTACCACATGAACAGTAGGTTAAAAAGAGTCGTGAGCACATGCTAGCTACGAAGGTAGCTAGCATGTGGCTTGCTAATGTTAGCATGCCACTATACTTTCCATAGAAAAGCAAGCTAACGTTACTAGTTAGCTAGCTAGCTAACAAGATAATGATAGTAGCATGAGCTAGTTCTATTTTAGTGAATGCAGGTCACTTAAGAACAACGAAGCTATAATTTTATCGCATAAGTTGCAGAGTAAATGTATAATCATGTTTGAGCTAAGCTGTGTTATTAGCCAGCTAGCTAAGCTAACATTGAATGAATCTGCTGAATGTTTATGCCATGTGATAGCAATCTTTGGTTGCCAACGATTTCTGGCTCTAACTCATTTCAGTGCTATACTGACTCAACTGCCTTCATTACAATGTTAGAAACACATACAAGTCACAGGGTGTAGTCAACGTGACTGCATGTGTAAGCACTGAAATACTGTGTCTTGTTGACAAGTCACTACAATACAAACACTGACATTGTGTCCATAATTCCTATCAGGCTAATACTAAATGTACACATTGACATTCTCTCCCATCCAGGTCCCTGTCCTCCAGAGTATTAATGGACCAGCTCTGGTCGGCTTGGTGACCATCGCCACTCACCTGGTCCAGGAGGCTAAGCGGCCCGAGTTGCTGGGTGGGTCAGCAGAACACAAGGCTGTAGTGCAGCAGTGGCTGGAGTACAGAGTCACCAAAGTGGACGGATGCCACAAAGAAGATATCAAGACCATACTAAAGGTAGAGACCCAGAAACAGTAGTAAAGATTATTCTCCAACATTTTATAACTTCAAATCATCCAAAATTAGAAAGTCAATAAAAAAAATACACTACCAGTGAAAAGTTTGGACACACCTACTTATTCAAGGGTTTTGTTTACTTTTGACTATTTTCTACATTGTAGAATAATTGTGAAGACATCAAAACTATGAAATAACACATGGAATTATGTAGTAACCAAAAAAGTGTTAAACAAATCAAAATATATTTTAGATTCTGCAAAGTAGCCACCCTTTGCCTTGATGACAGCTTTGCACACTCTTGGAATTTTCTCAATCAGCTTCACCTGGAATGCTTTTTCAACAGTCTTGAAGGAGTTCCCACATATGCTGAGCACTTGTTGGCTGTTTTTCCTTCATTCCAAACCATCTCAATTGGGTTGAGGTCGGGTGATTGTGGAGGCCAAGTAATCTGATGCAGCACTCCATCACTCTCCTTCTTGGTCAAATAGCACTTACACAGCCTGGAGGTGTGTTGGGTCATTTTCCATATGATCCAACAATGATAAATGATAGTCCTACTAAGCGCAAACCAGATGGGATGGCGTATTGCTGCAGAATGCTATGGAAGCCATGCTGATAAAAGTGTGCCTTGGATTCTAAATAAATCACTTCATATTTGACCAAGATGGAGAGTGATGGAGTGCTGCATCAGATGACCTGGCCTCCACAATCACCCGACCTCAACCCAACTAAGATGGTTTGAGATGAGTTGGACCGCAGAGTTAAGGAAAAGCAGCCAACAAGTGCTCAGCATATGTGCGAACTCCTTCAAGACTGTTGGAAAAGCATTCCAGGTGAAGCTGTTTGAGAGAATGCCAAGAATGTGCAAAGCTGCCATCAAGGCAAGTTGTGGCTACTTTGAATAATCTAAAATATATTTTATTTGTTAACAATTTTTGGGGGGTTACTACATGATACCATATGTGTTATTTCAAAGTTTTGATAACTTCACTATTATTCTACAATGTAGAAAATAGTAAAAATAAAGAAAAACCCTTGAATGAGTAGGTGTGTCCAAACTTTTGACTGGTACTGTTTATCTTAGTCAGTTTTATTGTCCAATGTAAATGTGGACCCACTGTTTTTCTACCATTGTTGTCATATGGGATAGACAGGCTTGGCGAGCTGTGTACGGAGAGGGTCTAGAATAGCAGGGCCTGGGAGAAGCCCCTGAGCCAAACTCGCCAACCCATGCTGTGGGTCATTAACGCGTGGGGACATGAATCTAGTCTGATATATGGTCCTTCGGTGACATGGCCGAGATGGGCAAAGCAGTAGACGAGAGCACAGGATGGGCATACACTTTACAGTGTAAGTCTTTAATGGGGGGGCCGCTGTGGCTGTCGACAGCGTGAAAGTGATATGAAGCCACTGGTTGGCTGAACAGGCGCCTCTCGGCACTGACTGTCAGGGTGACATGCCGCCATGGCATTACTGAAAAGTTCTACTGATCCAGGATGTGAATGTGGACAGGCCTTTTAAAAAATGTAATGGTGCCACTTACAGAAGTTAGCCTTGAGCCGGGCTCTGTGCCCCCACTGGCTGCTACAGCTGTCCTGCTGGTTCGCCAGAACTCTAACAGCGTAACCAATAATCCCAGAAATGAAAGGGGTCAATTTGGGCCACAATAGCATCCGTTTTTTTGTTTTTTTGCGCTTGTAAATTCTACCATGTGAACAGTTTTTGTTGATTATGCAGAAAAACAGCCAAAATATTCGATTTGATTTTAGTAGTTACACTTTGGAATCAATTTCATGGGCTGGCCTTAGTCATACCGTTGATATAGAAAACCTCACGTCTTGGAAAATAAGTTTTTCCTCAGGAGCTAATGTTTTACCTTGTGCAATAACTTATTCTTCACTGGGACCAGAAAGTGCCCTTCCTTCACTATGGTAGAATAGTCATGGTGCTATAACCCACAACCTTGGTGTTCTAGTGAGGTCTAGTAGCCCCAGTGAGTGCAGAGTCCAAGAAGGCTTGGAGAGACTGTGGTTGTGGGGGGTGGAGGCGCAGAACCCAGGTTCTGAACTCCATGTGGAGGGGGAGCCGTCTCCTGTCCGGCTGGGCTTCCATAGCTGTAGGGAAGGCAGGGATCTGATTGTGGCGGAGAAGTCTGCTGCCTTCATGCATTGCTTGGCAGCACACTCCGGCTGCACAATAACTCCATTAGCCCGCAAGACGCTGTATGTGCAGTACAAGTGCTAAAGATGGTTCCGTCCCTTGGGACCTGCACAACCATGCACCCCCCCCGCATGCACATTCACAGCCCCCATGTGCTTAGTCCATCCAGTTTGTGGAAGGTTCATTAGATTTGCAGGCGCCCAAGTCAGTCGGGAGAGGCGTGGGCCACTTGTAAGGCATCTGCGCTAGCCGGAGTGGCCAGAGTTGTGGGGATGCCATGCCACGGCAGGTAAATACATATTCCCCCTCAGGTCGTGCATTATTCACTTACAGATACAGCGCTCTCCACTCAGTGCACATCACGCACTCCCAGATAAATAGGTTAAATAGATTTCAGGCCTGTGTTGGCTCCACCAGCCACCATCTTGTTTTTCAACTCTTTTGACTGTTAAATACTTTATTTGGATATTTGGTCTCTTTAACTGTGGATATGTCATTATCACCCCATCACTGAAAGTTTGGTTATTAAAGGGATTTCAGGAAAATGTCCTGCATGTTTTTTCTCTAATAATAAATGTTCTATAGTTGATGAACTTCCTTGGTCACCTTTTATGAGACATTTCTCTGATTCAAATGTCTAATCTGGTTGTTATGATATAAACAAAAAATGATTAGATAAAGTCAAGAATCACATTGGAGTGATTCTGTGACCCTCAAGACAATTGTTTGTAGGCGTATGTCTCCACAGTGCATCCGGTAAGTATTCAGACCCCTAGACTTTTTCCACATTTTGTTATGTTACAGCCTTATTCTAAACTTAAATAGTTTTTTCCCCTCATCCATCTACACACATACACAATAATGACAAAGCAACAAATGGTTTTTAGAGATTTTTGTACATTTATAAAAGAAAAAAAATGAAATCACATTTACATATTTAGACCCTTTGCTCAGTACTTTGTTGAAGCACCTTACAGCCTTGAGTCTTCTTGGGTTTGACACTAGAAGCTTGGCACACCTATATTTGGGGAGTTTCACCCATTCTTCGCTGCAGATCCTCTCAAGCTCAGCCAGGTTGGATGGGGAGAGTTCGATTGGGTTCAAGTCCGGACTCTGGCTGGGCCACTCAAGGACATTCAGAGACTTATCCCGAAGCCACTCCTGTGTTGTCTTGGCTGTGTGCTTAGGGTCATTGTCCTGTTGGAAGGTGAACCTTCACCCCAGTCTGAGGTCATGAGCTCTCTGGAGCAGGTTTTCATCAAGGATCTCTCTGTACTTTGCTCTGTTCATCTTTCCCTCGATCCTGACTAGTCTCCCAGTCCCTGCCCCTGAAAAACATCCCCACAGCATGACGCTGCCACCACAATGCTTCACTGTAGGGATGTTGCCAGGTTTCCTCCAGATGTGACGCCTGGCATTCAGGCCAAAGAGTTCAATCTTGTTTTCATCAGATCAGAGAATCTTGTTTCTCATGGTCTGAGAGTCTTTAGGTGCCTTTTGGCAAAGTGGGCTGTCATATGCCTTTTACTGAGGAGTGGCTTCCATCTGACCACTCTACCTTAAATACCTGATTGGTGGAGTGCTGCGGAGATGGTTGTCCTTCTGGAAGGTTCTCCCATCTCCACAGAGGAACTCTGGAGCTCTGTCAGAGTGACCATCAGGTTCTTGGTCACCTCCCTGACCAAGGTCCATCTCCCCCGATCGCTCAGTTTGGCCGGGCAGCCAGCTCTAAGAAGAGTCTTGGTGTTTCAAAACTGCTTCTATATTAAAAATGATGGAGGCCGCTGTGTTCTTGGAGACCTTCAATGCTGCAGAAATGTTTTTGTACCCTTCCCCAGATCTGTGCCTCGACACAATCCTGTCTCGGAGCTCTACGGACAATTCCTTCGACCTCATGGCTAGGTTTTTGCTCTGACATGCACTGTCAACTGTGGGACCTTATATAGACAGGTGTGTGCCTGTCCAAATCATGTCCAATCAATTGAATTTACCACAGGTGGACTCCAATCAAGTTGTAGAAACACCTCAAGGATGATCAATGGAAACAGGATGCACCTAAGCTCAATTTCAAATACTTTTGTGAATAAGGTATTTGTTTTTTTATATTTTATACATTTGCAAAAATGTATAAAAACCTGTTTTCACTTTGTCATTATGTGTGTAGATTGATGAGGGGAAAAATGTGGAAAAAGGGAAGGGGTCTAAATACTTTCCAAATGATCTGTGAAAATCTGTAAAATATGCAATTCTAATTAACTTAATGATCCACCGAAAGTAATTTACTTACATTTTTTCCCTCATGCAGGACCTCAACAGTTATCTAGAAGACAAGGTTTACCTGGCAGGAAATCAGTTCACCCTCGCCGACACACTCATGTACTACGGAATTCATCACGTCATCGTAAGTCTAGCGTTCAATAACCAAACAGAGCCGACTTCAATCAGAGTTGAATTTAAAAGGCGGTTTGTCAAACGGAGCTCACAATTAAAAGAGTCATATGGTTAAAGGGCATGAGAGAGGAAACTTGACACAAGCAGAAAAGATGAGGCGCAAATTGATGTCTTTAGCCCAGGCCAAGGAAGAAGTTTGTTGGCCCCTGGAGGCTGACAGAGAGAAACAGGGGATCATATGTTGAGAAATGTCAGCGGTTGTGGCGGAGATGGATCGTTGCCACCAGCCACAAGGGAGTCAGTTTAGTTTTTTATCACAGCGGTTAGCCTCTGTCCTGAGGTCAGTCAGCAGCCCAGTTCAGGGGGAGGACTATCATAGCTACCGAACATAACTGGTATGATTTTAGACTCTGTTTCAGGTGCAGTATAGCTATCTTAGACCATGCTTTGGCAGCCTCACAACGAACATGAAACAGGATTGTCTAATATGTTCACATTATTTTGGTGTTATTCTCTTCATCTAGCAATTACACTTGTTTTGTGGGGAAAGAAATGTGAATTAAGTTAAAAGCAGAGTTGCTTCATTAGTTTGGGTACTAGCTAATTATAGCCAGAAAGATGCATTTTCTAAATATAAATGGAGATTCATAACATTGCTAGACATTTATAATGTGACGGTAGTGTCATTCTCAACGTTTAAACAATGTCAGATTTGTATAGTATGGATCATCAGTGGTAAAAATGAATGTCCCACCTCTCTGTCCCAGGTGGACCTGGCCGTCCAGGAGAAGGAGAAGTACATGAACATGACGAGGTGGTTCGATCACGTCCAGCACTACCCCGGCGTCCGGCACCACCTGCCCCCCGTGGTGGTCCTGAGGAACAGAGTCTACACCAGCGGCCACCACTGAGGTGTCCTGTCCCGTCAGGGAGCACTGCTGGCTGCCAGGATGGCCCCGGGCAGACTTGAGGGCTAAACAGGGAGGTGCTGACATCTCATCCTTCCCACCTACCCAACAGTACGGCCCCTCCCTCGCCTTCGAGACGTTCGGTGTCTTTTTGTTGTTGTTGTTGTTGGGAGTCTGACTGTTTTTTTTATGACTGCAGATGCTGTCAGTGTCAAGGTGTAGGGATATTCTAGTGATGCTATCTGAAACTGGCTCCCTGAAAGCATTCTGGCTGGTGAATGGCAGTAGGGTTTGCTGATACATGTCAGCAATTCTTGTCTTTTCACTTAAAGGGATAGTTCACCCAAAGTACAAAATGACATTGGTTTCCTTACCCTGTAAGCAGTCTATGGACAAGGTATTACAGCAATCAATAGTTTAGTTTCCCATGCACTGTTAACACATGCTAATGTTTTAGCGTTTGTGGCACAAATCCCATTCAAGTCATGGGACCGATATTAGCATTTTTTGTTCAAATCATCTATGATTTTGTTGAGCTGCACAAACAATTTTAGATACTTTGGATGATTTGGACATGATGCGCTAAATACGCTAATATCAGTCCCTTGACTTGATTGAGATTTGTGCCCAAATGCTGAAATGTTAGCATGTGGAAACAGTGCCAGGGAAACTAAAACAATGCATGGATTACTGTAATACCTTGTCAATAGACTGCTTACAGGTTAAGGAAACCAATGTCATTTTGTAATTTGGGTGAACTATCCCTTTAACCTGAGCCTTGATTGTGAAAAATTATTATTAAAAAGTACAAGTGAGTTAATAGTTTGCAATGTCGCTTTAAAGAAGTCCCTCTTTTGCAATTTCAATGTCTCAACATGTTACTTACACAGAATAGTTCCAGTCTGCCCAACTGTGTTCAACTATGTAATAATCATCCACCACAGATCCCAGGTCCATTATCAACTTTCCGTCCTCATGAATTTATTCTTCGGTCTTAGTTTCTCAAGCTGCTGTTCCACCAGCAGCGTCGGCAGCAGCCTCTAGTTCAGATCAGAGTCACTCGAATCAATCTGTGTGTTGATGCTGAAGGGCAGAGGGCAGACTACCAGCTGCCATAGAGGCCACAGCGTGCCTCTGTCCAATGCCAGAGCCCTGGGTGACAGCCACGCATTGTGTGTCATTTCACCCTCTTACCCATGGGGAGAGGGGCCCAGGGGGTAGGAAATCATTTTACGAAAACATCCGAGCGATAATACACACTCGCACCACTCACACAGCTGACTGGATTTAGCCATTAGCTCTGTCAGGGGTAGGAATCACAGCTAATATATATTGAAACCGCTGTGTTTGCACAACAAAATAGTTGGGTAATCTTTGTCTTAATTGTGAAAACTTTATCTGGTGTGTCAAGCTGTTAACTGGTTTACATTGTTACACTTTCATCCAGCCTGTGTTTTGTCATAAACCCTTCTTGGCCCTCCTAGTTTTCTGGCATGTTCTTCCTTATGACGGCTGCTGCTTTAATGCTATATTTTTGTGTTATTTAAGTCTACAGAAGGTTGTCCTGTGCCAATAAAAATCAAAGGGAAACAAAGAATCTTCATCTCATGAGTCTCATCTTGTTTAGTTTTTTATCATTCGCTTATGTAGATTTCAAAGAATTTGTTTTTAAAATTTGGTGGTTCCATCGATTAAACAACAGCAAACAAAGTGCTGTGTGTTCCAGAAAGTGTAAACTTCTGAAAGCAAACATCCTGCAGTCATTTGAGCAGGCCTTGTGACTAGATAAGAAAGAACATTGCACTGCTGGACCATAATAGAACCACTGTCCTGTTTATTTCAGTTCCATTTAGATGTCATTGCTGCTGCTGCTTCTACTGCTACTGCTGCTGCTGCTGAAGAGAAGCTTAACACAGCATGTCACGCTTTATCTTTGAGGTGTGCTAGATTTAGGAGAACTTAAGAGGGCTTTTGTTTTATGCATCTATACTGCATAGACAAACTTGGAAATTATATAAAGCTTTCTGAAGACATAACTCATGGATTCGCAGCGAACTCGAGTATGTGTAACAACAAACTTGAAATTAGTTTTTCAGATGTTTTGTGTGCTGCCGTGACTATCGCCGTAATGTCAAAATGGCAGTGTCATTAAGTCTTCCAGCTTTGCAGCTGATGATCAGACCAAAGCCAAGACAAACCCATAGATGAAGCCACAGCGGGTAACTCAAGACAGCCCAATTAGTATCAACCTCTCCCCGGTCATCTGAAGACAGAGGTTGCCTCCTCTACAGGGGTGGACTGCCACAATGAGCTCACATTGAGATATTCCCCCACATGGCAGACGAGGCAGCCTTTATTTCCCCCACCCCCTGGTCAGCGATAGTTCAGGGGTCAATTGGCTCGGTGGATCAGCAGGGTTCACTGATGACTTCAACTCTCACCAGGAGTCATCTCTAAGTGTGTGGACCTGACCAGATGCCACCTATTGCTCACTCCTCTTCATGGCCACAAGGGGTTTCACTGTGGGAAGGGCATGGGGGCAGAGTCCAGGGCCAGGTGAGGTGAAGTCGCCCTACGGACAACTATCTGAAGAATGACAGCTCTACTGGGTCTTACCGTTTAAAGTGCAGTGAGGAGATCCACAGGTTCCACAAGCAAGATCATGTGGCATGAAAGCAGTTTTGGCAATAAGTCCTGTCATGAAGTAAATGGTGTCAATCTGAACTTGTAAAAAAGGAAGTGTGTTCCCACAGATTTAGGCAGTTTCAATAACTGGTGCCTTAGTACCATCTTCCTAATGAGAGGCAAATGTGGTGGGGTATTCCCGTCACGTAACACCCCACGGTGTTAGTCCGAGTCTGCCATGTCGGCAACAAAAAATAGTTTGTTATGTCTTGTTAATGAGATCGAGAGAGCGGCGCATCCGACGGAACGTTTGCCCCTGATTGATTAAATGAAACAATCAACACTGCGTGGGGGCGTGTTAACGTGTCGTAAGCGCTTGTGACAGGCATTGCCTTATCCTCCCCTTACAGATAGTGACAGTTCTACCATGTGCCCATAAAGATGGCATCTGATTGTCAATTGTAATTACACAAGTGCAGAGGCAATGATCAGGCAGGTGGGGGTAGTTTTCTTTGCACATTTTTAAGTTCAGTCATTGGTTCAGACTTTCAGGGCTTGAGGGCAAGTTGGGAAAGTTATTTTGCTGCAGGTTCCTCTCCTCTCTAAAGGTGCAGAGGATCGTGTGAGACTGAGGTGAGCAGGGGATACATTCCAAGGTTGGGTGTATTTCTCTCTTTGTCTGTAGTGTTTCTGTTGAGCTTCTATATTAGAAGCGTGGAGTCTTAATGCAGTTTCAGTATTATAAGCAAGCTTCAGGGAGGTAAACACTGAATGGGGGGCAAACACTAATCTTGTCACAAGTTCTATATATTTTTTAGTCTTTCTTTTCTCTGGGTTGCAAGTACAGCCATGCCATGGAACGCAGAAGGAGCCCAGGTGTGTGGCGAGGAGTTTACGAGACGCACTCACTCACTTCATCAGTCAGAGAGGGGCGGCTGATTCAGCCTAGGTGCTAAAGTACATGTGTGCATCCCGGGGCAATGGGATCACACTTAAACTCAGGCACGGATGGCAGACTGCTCCAGAATTAGCCTGCCTCGCACACCCTCTCTCCCCCAACCTGCCTCAGCTGCACACACACTTCCTGGCTGCCGCGTTCTGATTTCCTGTGTGTGTGTGTGTGTTTTCATGCGCTCGTTCAGGAGGTTGTGGATTTGGCTTGGGGGCAAGGGGTGAGAGGGACGTGGTGAGTTCGAGGGGGATGGGAGGAGTGCATACCGTGCAAGAAGCAAGGAAGATAGCAAACTTCCTTGTCTGGATAAGTTCAAATAATGGGCCTCTCAGTTCTCTTGTGTGGATTTGTCCTGCACTCTGTTCTAAAGCTGCGAATGTCTTGATCTTTTTTATATAGACCCCTGCTTTAAGGAGTCACTGGGGTAGAGGTGCAATAACATACACATTATTAGAGATATTTATATATTACCAATATGGAAGTGGTCCTCCATACATTTTGCCGGGGAATTGTCTCCTCCAGGACATTTTATCAGCTGCACTCTGGCCTTGTGGCATAGTCACTGGTGACAGAGAGGCCATTCTGTGCCCTCATATTCTATTCTGAAGAATGTGTCGCAAATTAGGTATACATTTTCTCTCCTACTCAATGCACCCTTGCCTCTCTACCCCACAGGTCTATGCCGCTTAACTTTAGAACGCCCTCCTGCCTTAATGGTTTTTGATAGGATGTCTTCGGGGGGAGGGGGCTCACTTCTCTGTGAGAAGTGATACCAAAAGTAATTGCGTCTGAAGCCCCCTTGACAAGGGCTGTACTTTTGAAATGGCACTGCCCAGGGAAGCGAGGGAAATAAGCGGAGAGAATGGCGATGGTAGTGAGCCTCAGATGCATTCCTGGGTGGAGAGAGGGCATGAGGGGGTCAATGCCATCAGCAATACCCTATAATGACCACCCTTGGAACAAAAACAACACCTTCATTACCATTTCTCCTCGGCTCATCTGCATATGCATCAACTGGCTGTGCATTTATAATTTCCGCCTTATTACAATGCAGGTTTTAATTCGGGGTGACTAATTTATTTAAACCTGGAGTGAAATTATCCCCCTCTTCCAGCACTGTTTCCCTCCTTATCTTGTCACATTTCCCTAATGCAAAAAAACACTTCTGATTCATATTTAGAAGAACAACTCAAGCAAGGTTTGATATGATTAACTGTAATTATGTGTTACCTAACTGACCTGCTTACCTTTGGTGCAGTAGTATAAATAAATATGCATGAAGGAGGGGTTTACAGGAATAGTGTGTTTATCTTCCATTTTATATCAAAGTTTGCATTTCCACTTATTCCCGAAAGACACTTGATACAATGACAGTACCTTGGCATATTTTAACTCTGGGTTGACTGTATCATTTAAGCCAAACCAATAGACAGTTCCCAATGTCCACCTCACTGAGCATGGCGATAATGCATAGCCTGGACACAAAGGGAGCCAGCCGTAATGGCGCTAATGGATTAACCTTGACAGGACATGATTATGAACCAGAAGTGCACCTTTTACTCATGCCTGGTTGTTTCCCCTGTCTGTGTATATGTATGAGAGAGTGTGTGTGTGTGTGTGTGTGTATATATATGAGAGAGTGTGTGTGGGCTTCACCGCTCACTGGTTTGATTCTGGACTGGGGGCATGAAGCTGCAGTCTGGCATAGGGGACGCCCGCTCGCTCACCCTACCGCACCACTCACTGCTCACTTCTCTCTCTCTCTCTCTCTCTCTCTCTCTCTCTCTCTCTCTCTCTCTCTCTCTCTCTCCCTCCCCCTTCTCACACACACACACGACCTTCCACAGCAGGACTGGCCCAGGACCAAGAGGGGGGGTGATGGGGGGGGTCATGGAGAGAGTGGCAGCTGGGGTCTCAGTCTTACCCCTCAGTGAGCCTGCTCTGAGTATTAGTTAAAGTACAGCTATGTAAGTCACTGATATGAAGGGTTAGTTAAAGTACAGCTATGTAAGTCACTGATATGAAGGGTTAGTTAAAGTACAGCGATTCAAGTCACTAATATGAAAGGTTAGACCATATTTTGGGCATCCTCTCTTATACAAATGTGTCAATGTGATATTTTGTGGATTATTGGAAAACGGTGATGTTTAGTTGGTCCAGAAATATACTGTAGTTCCTAGGCTGCCCCTAAAGGCCAGTTCCTGGGTGTACTAGTTAGTGTTAGTGGTTAGTGTGAGGGGCCGTTGCATTGCATGGAATCATTCTGCTGAACATGCTTAGACCAGAAACAGGCATAATCTGGGTCCGTACAGCCGCCCCTCAGTGTGTTAGCTAGCGTGTAGTCAACATGCAAAATGCGCTGTGTGTCAAACAGCCATGGATAAAGGAAAGACAAATGATTGCTCAAAGGTTGCAACTGACAAATTTGCCAAATTACACTGAGTGAGTCTATTTAAGTGAGAGCATGTGCTGTGAAATTGATTATGCTCCTCTGTGGAATAGCCCACAGTATGGTGCATTCCTCACTTAGGACTGTCTTGAACTCTTAGCATGGAAGGGTACTGTCCCTGAGTCTCAATCAGAGATTAGTTCATGTTGTCACCCCCGGCAACAACCCCAGGGGGCAAACAGAACAGGACCAGGGGACACCAAGAGGTACGATGTCCTGCAGATGTGTCTGTCTTGGAAAAATGACAGGGCATGTTACAGCCATCCACCATCCTGGCTCAAATGGCCTGCAGTCAACCACTCATTGCCCAGCCCAGACTCTGCTGAAGGAGTCACTGCTAGGGATGTTGGGGGGTAGGTTACTGAGAGAGCTCCTCAGTCAAGCTATATTTAACTGCACATGATACACAGCTGATCGCTGGCTCCTTTGAAAAACATACATGGTCGAGGCCTGCGTGAAATTGACATTTGCAACCCGGGGACGGCGCGCATGAGACAGGACAAAGCCAGAGTTTTGTTCCTCGTCCGAGGAGGGAGGGGGGGGGGGTCGAGCGTCAACAAAGCCCATGTCTTATCTCGTGTTTCCCCCACACTTACGTTAATGCTCGTTACACACTGGCTTTTCACCACACCGACTCATCGACACTAACCGCTTTGAACTGTGCGCCAGAGGCCCCAGAAGCCCAAAGGGCAGCAGCAGACTGGTGCGCTATCAAAGATGCTGTTGATGGGCTGGATGGAGGATGGCGGAGGTTATACAGGCGTACAACGCTATGGAAATGATGATATCATAATGGGCCCAATGTGCTCCTCCAGCCCCCCCATCCACCGCCGCTCACCACCCTCCCCAGTCGTCCCTGCAGGCACGAAGACTTTGCCTTCGTAACGGCCCTTGCGGACTTCCCTTGTGACTTTCACAGCTGTCATGCTGTGCTCTGCGACCATTCTTTCAAGCTTAAGATCCGTGGTGGGTGCTTTTTCTGTGAGCATGTGATGGCCCGGCTATACACACACAAGTGAATGATTCCTGGGCCTCCTGTGTTAATGGGGTGTGTTATTTGCCATAATGTCATTTCACAGGGGGTTACGGCACTGCAAAGGCAATTATATGGATCTTTAGCAAGGCAGGTGTACTAGGCGCCTAGTCTTGAATGGATTTGGTATCATGTGGAGAAGACTATAGACGGGTTGGTTGTTTTGCACAGGGGTATTCAACCAGGGCTCCGCAGCCCTATACTGCAGGGGGTCCGCAAAAATATATGAAAAATAAAATAAAAATGTGGATTTTCTTTTAAATATCGCTAGCCTTGATAGAATAAACAGATGTTGGATTACATAACCTACAGTAGAAAAGAGGAGAATATATCATTTCTAATGGTGTCAACTTTATTTCTCAACTCTTAATATTAAGCAAAGGCTTTGAAAAAGCAACAACGAATAGGCTATCAGTACGGCAAATGCTAATGGCTGATGGTAAGTTTTCTTGGCTTGGCCAACACATGGCTAACCAGTTAAACAACTGCACTTAGCGAAAATGTGTTTGGAATTACCTTTCTAGCTAATAGGTTATGTTAGAGTTTACACTTCCTCTTCCAATTATAATGTGGGCATGTCAAAATAATAAAAAAAACGATCTACCAAATCTATTCATTTTAAAATGTTGATTACGTTTCCATTATCATTCACCTGATTTTTCGCTAATGTATGATGGGGGTCCCTGGGTCACCGGTTTGCCTGGGTGGGGGGGCCATGGGCAAGAAAAAGTTGAAAACCCTTGGTTTTTGAACAAAACCGAAACGTGCGCAACTATGCAGCAAAACAGACAGGGTTGGCTCGGATGGTTGACAACATGTAAACCCTATTTTGTCTCAACTAGCACTTGTTGTCTCTCAAATACATTGTTTAAGTTGTAGCTAGCAAATTGTTGCCGTATTAGCATTGACATGAATTCAGTCAAAACACCTCAAAACAAGACATGGTATCAAAAACAAGATAAATCTAGCTGAAACGAGCCACCTACGATTCCCCACATGGCAGTTTCTTGTCATTGTTGCTAGCTATCTGAATCATAACAAAGCACGGCTTCCGGCCCCATCAATGCACATGAATAATTTTCGTGATGTTGTCAGAAAAGCCACCATCAATTTCATGATGCACAGTTGATGCTGTATACTATGTATTGTTATACTTGACAGTATAGTTAATGTGGGTAATTCCATAGCCTCATGCCGAGTGACTCATCAAAACACCCTGGGACTATGTGGGAACCCAAATGCATTCTTCCCAGTTGAAAAGTGTGGATTTGCCATCAGTTTGTTGTTGTGCTTTTTTTGGTGACACAGTGTGATAGGCCCTCGAACCCTCCGTTACCCTAGTAATATCTCCCTTTCACTCCCTTTCATAAAAATTGTCAGCTGAGGATGGCTGAAGTTTAGTCAAAGACAGTTGGAGATCACCTCCAGGGACACACAGAGAGGGATGAGGGAGAGATGTTAGCGAAGCGCCTCGTGCCTCGTAGCCCCCCGATCTGCTCAGTGACACCTCTCCCCCAGCCAGCAGGATGAATGACTGGAGCTGCTACTCCCATGCCTCCCTTGGGAGAAACCTGGCCTGCGTCCATCCTCACACACATACACACCCGCATTCAAATTGATATCCACACACACATTTGTTTGCACCACATGCATAAGGATACACTCCCACCGGGGCACAAACACAAACACATACACATACTTACTCAAACACACACGCGTCAAAGGAGGCCTGAGCGCTATCACTGCTCTTTGTCTCCCACTGTCATTGCTGAAGGGCTACTGCATGTAAGCTACAAGACAACATCTTGTAGAAGCGTAGATCTGGACAACCACAGAGCTTCTCCTGACCTGAGGGCTCCCGTCCTTCCTTCCTACCACACAGACCTCCGAATCTGAGGGAGAGAGAGGGAAGAGGGCAGGCAAGAAAGTGAAAGAGAGCAACAACTCTCGGTGATGTGGGACGCACGGACGACAGCCTTTCCCTCAAGGAGGCCGCCGTCATCTGCCTTGGCGGACACCAGCGCTAAACTCCTGTCAGGTCCCATCCCTGTCCCCCGCCTCTCTCTCTGGCAGGACGCGCCTCTCCGAAGGGGGTCACGTCACACACAGGGATGGCAGTCACTTGTCCCCCTCTCAGGGGTGTACTGTACTGCCCTGTCCAAAGACGACCCGCTGCGGCCATTAGGGTGGCAATGTGCCCGCTAGGATTTGGACGCAGTAGTGGAGAGCTCGCTTTCAAGCGCCGAAACTTCCACTGATAGATTTAAAGCTGGTAGAGACATTTTGCTGCCAGGTTTTGTCTTGTGCTTCCATCTATTTAAATTTTGGGTAATGTGTACCACACATTATTTATGGTCTTCTTTATTTAATGTAAAGTACATGAGTACTGTAATTTAACATTACTATTATTGTAATATTTTTTCTCATACAGTTGAATTCTGAAATGTTTCACTAAATATTCTGTACTTTAACTTGTTTGCTTCTGTAAAACTATCATCTCACTTCTATTTTCCCCACATTCAAATGTGCCTACTGTGTATAGCACAAGCAAATTAATATTAATCTAATGTAACTCATTTCAAGACCTACATTTGATTAAAATAAATTATCAAATGATCAATCCTTTGTCTCAACAAAAAATCTGTTTAGATGTAAAAAATAATCCAAAAATAAACATTTTGACAAGATCTTTTTAAATGTCTGTTTTTCTGCCACTCTCTTAGAATGAGGACATGGGGGAAAGGCTTGTTGGAAATGTATTTTTCCACAAACACAGTGCATCTCTCCCAGGTGACTGCTTAACACATGCAGTAATTGTAAACTTGCCCCTGGCACTGTATATGTGAGTCTGTGTGTGTATGTGCGTGTGAATGATCGCCCTGTGCGTGAGGGTGTGTGTGTGCGTGCACAGTTGCATGCATATGTACTGTATGTGTGTGTGTTTTGGCATTTAAGTCTGCTTGTGTTTTTGTGTGTGTAAATATAAAGTGTGTGTGTATGTGTGTGTGTGTTATGTGTCTATGCATGCATTGGGTTACGGTATGTTCCTCCACAGGTCCACACAGGAGGCCTGACTTCTGTTTTTCCCTACACACTTCTGTTTTTGTTTATTGTTTTTTTCTGTCTTCTCAGGACAGGAAGCAAAAATGAATTAATAACATTTTATAGGGGCCAAATCTTTTCAGCATTTCCAGTCCTGTGAGCTAATTTGACAGCTCATGGGGTGATGCGGATTCCACTTCAGAGAGACAGGTACCCTAGGGCTAGCCAGCTGGATTGTGGATGCTTACAGATTTGGCTCTCGCTTCCTGCTGGGTGTCATCTGTCTCCTTGGTCTCGCGGTGGATAATTTTTTGTCCTCCTGACATCATGTGCCTGAGCAGTTTGTGCCTGGCAGGGCTTGTCTGTCCAGGTTGGCCATCAAACCCAGCCAGCATGCATCTAATCTGACGAGGCACCACTCCAAACACAGCCGCCCCCGAGCGCCCCCTCTGTCCCACGTCGAAAATCACGGCCCCACAAAAAACTTCTCAACCGTCAAGACCGGCCCCCGCTCCTCCGCCAACATGGTAAAGGGGTAGAAGGAGAAGTGTTTGGGGGGGGGGGGGGTATTCCGCCAGGGGACTTATTTCGCTCACGCAAAGAAAATGTCCCTACTTTCTCTCCCGTGGCTGTCACTTTGATTGCCGTCGTGGTGTGGGAGGGTCTGCCTCAACAGGTTTGGGCCTCTCCCTGCCTGTTGCCGGCAGTTGACTTGGACACCACGGCACTCGGATGAGGCAATCCTTTGGTTGGATTATAGTTGCGGTGGACGGCCCCGTGGGAGAAGTGACAGCGCAGCGGCCCGCTAATCCTGGGGACAGCCCCAAACCGGGGCCCGCTGAGAACACTAATCGTAAACGACACAATCGTTCCACTCCAAGGAGGGGCAGTTTACAAATCGCAAGACGCGGCTGACAAGGTTGCATGGCGGAAAAAAAAGAATTTCCCAAAAAGCACATGATGACTACATATGTTGATTTTCAGGCTGTGAGCTACGTGGCTGCCGCTGCTTCATGTTGCTTGTTGCTGCCTTCCTCCGCTCGGCCCCTTGCTTTCTTGGCCCCGGGAGAACATGACAGCAGGGCAGCGTCATACTCCGCCATGCCTCCTGAGGTGCCACTATTACCGGGGCTCCAGTTATTTCCCGGGGCCTCTCTCGTTCTCTGACATGGTGGAGGTGGGCAGCTCAGGAGTAGCCTCCAGGATGCAGCGAGTGGCACCAGGACCACTGACCTGAGCAGTGTGAGCTGGCTGACTGGCTGAGAGAGAGAGGGGAAGAGGGGGGCAGGTGGGTGTGTGGCAGGAGGGGCCCCTGCCCAGGGGCCCAGGCAGTGAGTAATCCCACCCATCCGACCCCCTCCACCGGCACCTGTTCAGAGCCACAGTCACTGGCACTTAGCGTGCTGTGAACGCCAAGCACCATGGTCCCTCTGGCCTTCTCCAAGGGCCCAGAGATCATGACCAGAGCCAGAGAGAGGAGGAGGAGAGAGAGTGAGGGACAGAGAGCAATGTAATGCAAAATAATTATACCCATTGGGTAATGTGAGCAGCACCGTCGTTAGGGGCTGTGTGGAGAAGAAGAAAAAAAGGAGCTGTGTTTTCTAAGCCGTCACCACGCTAACAGGCCTGATGGGTATGTTTTGTAAACCACTCATCCAGACCTCCCACAGAACACTCACCGTTTGTCTAAGGACTCAATGCTCCAGGACCTCAGCCACGTTACTGCAGTCTGAGCAAGGGAAGAGCACGGCTGTGGTTTATGAAAACAAAATTATGGGAGCCAAATTAACATTCTATGGAGGGAAATTACAATTGTAGCTAATTGAATAAATTGCACATTACAAAATGTATTGCTAAATATTTATCCACATTTAAAATTGTAGGATTGTCTCATAAAACCTGTTTCACGTTGTGAAAATATTTAGCATTTTTCACAACATATTAATGAAGGTTTAACGTTTTATTTATTTTAGAAATATTGCAGGAAACATTGTGTTACAACATTTTTATTTGACTATCTTTATTATTTGACTTTCTTGAACAACTATTTGAATCACCCCACTTTGTGTTATTTACCCTTGAAAAGTCTTGCTGTTTCAGAACAGAAGTGTGCAGCAAAGAGACCACCACTGTCACTGAATTCACGTAATAGTAGACCTGTGAGAGAGATGTGATATGGCTCATACAAGGGACAATCACTTACAAACCTTACTGGAACACAAACCTGGCAAATAGTGGACAAAGACAGTGTCATTTCTTGAATTTGATGTATAGCATTTACTTTTACTTTCTACTTTTACTCAAGTATGACAATTTAGTACTTTTTCCACCACTCAGTGGAGATACAGTAAAATCACGTAATGAGGTACATTCAGTTTCACAATCGTGCACTTTTTTGTGGCTTTGGTTCAGTTCACAAATTTCTTTAGTTGTGATTCAAGTGTGTTAATTCACTGTCAACTACAGAACAGAAAACATTTATCCTTTTACATAAAGTCAATCAAAACAGAATGTACAGTTATTGGTGGAAGTACTTTTGAAATAAAAAAATATGTATAATTCAACAACTGTAAATTATGTTTGCTTTATTTCTTCTCTAATGAGCAAATTGGCAGTGACTATTCATTTTTGATTGAATATCATGGCTCTTAAACATGTAATTACATTTTCATCATAACTATAATTATGTTATACTCTTAAATTCTGTTACTGTACTACATTGTATCTACATTACAGCATATTACGCATATGTTACTGTACCACATTGTATCTACATTACAATACATTACAGCATATTATGCATACTTAAAATGAAACAAGTTAATTAAATAGAGGAATAAGTATTTTTAGAGTATAACAAAACATTTGATTCATCATTTGTGAAATGCTGTGCAGTTAATCAAAATATTATTTGGCTGCACATGTACATTATAAACACAACAAGGGAATAGGTTATGTCATTGTCATACTGTGTAAGTGCTGTTTCGTCCAACTTTCATGTTGTATCTGACCTTGTTTGTATGCAATCGCTTTTAAAGCACCCCTACTTATTTTCACAAACGTCAAAGATTTCTAATGCACTCTTTGTCGATGGACCCTGGAGCACTCTGCGATGGCAGTTGATCAGTTGGCACAAGAACAGCTCATGACTGCAATCTCTTTAATAGACGGCGATCAAAATCAATGACGCAGATAACAACTATTTATCTAAATCATGTGGTCAGGATGAGAATTAGCTCATGTCTGAAGACTTTCTTTTAAGTGGAAGTGACATTTCTGAGTAATAGCAGGCACTTATTTTAAAACAAATGTTTGAGGTCTGAACATGCAAAACTAGCCCCAAACAACCCCCTTTATTAACGCATTTTAATATGTTTATGTTCTTAATGTGCTCTTGCCAGGAGTACTTGTCTCTAAACAGGCCTACACTGAGAGGAGGTAATATATTTGCATTTCAATTGTTAAACGTCATGAACTTTCTATCTGAAAATAATTGACTAAACAGGGTCTCATTAACCAGACTTGTTATTATAAGAGTGGGCATTGTTTCCATCTAGTGGCAAATTAAGGCAGCAGACTTTTTGTAAAAAACTGAAGTGTTACTCTACTACCCAGAAGAAATAGCCTACAAAGTGATCTCAAACTTCTGTTTATATTATATCGGCATGACTTTTGAAGAACAAGCCCACTACATAATCTAGGCTAATTGTACATGTGTACATATTCATTATCTTTGGTCAGTCTTGGGAGGATACAGTGGCCCATCATATTATAGTACTTAGTTTACTGGTTGACTGGACGATGCACAAAACCAAGGGGTTGGGAGGTGTAGTGGATAATCTGTCTTTTAAAGTCCACAATTTATATTCACATATATACTATTTCCTGCTATGACCGACACTGCACACACAGCATAATGTTGAAATTCTAAATCCATGTGACAGCCACACACAATAAGGTATTACTTGATGAAATCCCTCAAAATGATGGCCAATCCCTATAATTACTACTGTCATCAGCTAGAATGGGGTGGCGTTATGTGTGTATTTTACGGATTATCTCTCTTTGCTAACATACACTTCAATTCATTGAACTGTATGCAGAGAATTCCTTTATAAAGCCACACCATAGCGCAAGACTGACATCTGCAGTCCTGACTCATATGCAAGACCTCTATCCTCCATCATTATCATTGCCCTGGAATAAATTACAATTCATCAATGACAAAAAAGCAATTTAAACGCCTCATCTCACACACACACACACACACACACACAGAGGGAGGAGAGAGCGATCATAAACCATTGGTGATGGAAATTTGCTGCCAAATATGTAGGCTACACCTACTGTTTATACATGCATTATAGTGATGACTGATGATGATTCTGTACTGTACCTACTGTACAGGTACCTCAGAATTTACCTCATGTAAGTGTGGCCCCCGTTTTGGGAGGTTTGGTTTGAGCCAAGACCTCGTACCCGGAAGTAGTTCGAGAATTTGTATCAGCTGACTTTAAATCAGCTGACAACAGTTACAGTTTTTGCTAGAATATATTTAAGCTACGTTTAACTGCCGCTGGAGCTAAATATTTGCAAATTCACTTATGATAAATTGCATGTAAATATCTACCTCGTCGAAAATAGGTTGAAAGCTAGTTTAGCAAGCTCATTCAATCCTAATCAACTGCTAAACAAAGCATTTCACGTGTTGTCGAGGTTTAAAGTAACTATTTGATTTTCGTGTATTAACGCGTAACTATGGACAAGATAGCCAAAGGTGAGTTCATTATCGTGTTACAGTTATTATTCATTGCAGAAAACTCGCTAGCTAGCCTGCACAACTCGGGAGAGTCATGTGTTGTAGTATTAACGCATACAATTTGCAGCCTCTAGCCTGGTCCCAGATCTGTTTAAGCAGCATCACCTGGGGTGTAATCCATTACTCAGAACAGTTGCAAAACGTTCTATTTGCAACGAAAACTAGCGTTTCTATTGGATAAATGCAGGTAAGTCCCGCCCTGTTTGCTGAACCTGGCCAATAGAAACGCTAGTTGTCTGAAGTATAACTTTTCCTTATCTAGATTTCCTTTACCCCCAGTCAATTCAGGCCTAAATTGACATCAGGTTAATATGAATTTAGATAATTTTACTGTAAATTATTCATATGTGAAAATATTTCATTATTTTCTCTGGGGACACTTCATGAATTCCTTGGGATGAAATTGAATTAACCCCAGTGTTGACTGCAAGCCCTAGAATTAAGTTTCAATATATATGACATTAGCAATTGCTCAACATGACAAGATTTAATGGTTTGTGTCTCCCATTAGATGTTGGTGATATTCAGTCCAGGCTAATAGACCATAGGCCTGTCGTACAAGGGGAGATCCGCTACTTTGTGAGAGAATTTGAGGTAAATATTCAGCTTGGAAAGATGCACCGTAACATAATGGGGCATACAATGTGATTTGATTAATTGTAATGTGATTTGATTAATTGTAATGTGATTTGATTAATTGTAATGTGATATTTGTTAACATATACTTCTTTGTGATTTTGAAGGAGAAACGTGGATTCAGAGAGAGCCGTTTGCTGGACAACCTGAACAAAATGGTAGTGGAGACCAACGAGCAGATGTTGCCCAAGTGTTCAGAACACATGCATCAACACCTCTTTGAGGCTCTCACCCGACGTAAGCCTCTCTTCCTTACCTAGACGGCGTGTATTTCAATTGCTAGCAACTGCAGTTGTCATATGGCGTGATTTGAGTTGTTGTATTGTTTTATTTAATTTTATTAGGATCACCATTAGCTAACGCAATGACGACAGCTAGTCTTACTGGGGTCCGACACATAACGAAAAATACGTATTACATTCATGTGTCACAGAATTTCAACTGCATTGTATTATTTCAGTGTGTCTTACTGTTAAGGCCAGAAAGTCATTGAATGTAACATTTGTACATTGTGTTTTCCTACAGTGGAGGCTGCGAATCACATGTCACAGAGGATCCAGCAGAGGGCGCTAGAAGCACAGCAGGTAATGATGCATGCTCTCCTCGAATGAATTACCAATGTTATTTAACCATTGACAGTCATTTACATTCAGGCAATGATTGTGACAACAAACCGGAGTCGTGGTCATTTGGCACTAAACAGGAGAATTTGAGTACCACTAAATCTCTCCAACAAGTGTGTTTTCATTTTGCTTCATTGTTTTGTTTAGTTTGAAAATGTTTGGTGTCGAGCCTAACCCAGATCCTTGTGTGTTGTGCACCTCAGAGCACCCAGCTGCAGGTGACCATAGACAGACGGAAGGAAGACTGGGATGAGTTTCTGAAGGAGCAGCAGCGACTGAAGGAGGAGGTGGACGAGGAGCACGCCAAGGCTGTCGGACGCCTCAGCGTCATGTACAGCGAGATGAAGAAGGATCTGGCCAAGTTCTCCCGCTTCTGATCCGCTGTGTGTACGTCCACGTGTGTCTGTACCACAGGAGGTTGGTGGCACCTTAATTGGGGCGGACGGGCTCGTAGTAATGGCTGGAGCGGTATAGGTGGAATGGTATCAAATACATGTTTGATGCCATTCCATTAGCTCCGTTCCAGCCATTATTATGAGCTGTCCTCCCCTCAGCAGCCTCCTGTGGTCTGTATGCTTGTGTGAAATGAAGGTATTGCCTTTCGTTGATGCGGTACATTGTCATTGGCACT
Organism: Salmo trutta; assembly: GCF_901001165.1. NCBI lineage: Eukaryota > Metazoa > Chordata > Actinopteri > Salmoniformes > Salmonidae > Salmo > Salmo trutta. The sequence continues at coordinate 19,730,664 of NC_042962.1, forward strand.
AACAGAGGATTTCAGAGCACTAGTGCTGCACAAAAGTCCACATTTTCCAGATCACCAATAACAAAGTGTGATTAACAACGTGGCATTTTCACAGCCCATCAAAATCAACATTTTCTGTCCTAAGCACATGGAATATGTAAACTTATGGAAAATGCCATTTTTAAACTAGCAATAACATGATTTTTCCTTGGCTGTGAAGCTTTTAACATCTTGAGATGTTTTATGGAATCATACTTTGAGGTGTGGATAGATGTTTGCCTTTAGCTGAATAAGAAAATAAACTGGGATTTGGCACTGAGGTGAGATATTTAAAGCTACGTGCGAGTGAAAATGTTTCATGTCAGAAGCGCTACTCAAAGCTGGGTCAACATCTCAAACTTTACTCACTAAGCAGTTTCCCCAACTCGGCATCCCTCACCAACTCTTCAGAATAGAGTACAGTCAACCTCTGACATCAAGTACAACAATCAACCTCTCAAAAGACATGAATCAAAAATGGCTTCACTGAAGCCAGCTCAATTTGTCGGATTGCTGACATTATTTAGTGGTGTTTCCCCAGGCCTGTTATGTACCCTTGTTAAATAGAGAGGTAGCGACTTCTAGCGCTTTGTGAAGTTTTATTTGTCTTATGTACAGAATACACATTGTACACATCGTCCAATGAATGCTTACTTGCAGGTTCCTACTTGACAATGCAAGTGTTGTGTTTAGAGAAAGTATTTTCACTGGACAATGGCAGGCTGTTTAGACTGATGGATGGACGGACACCCTGACACATTCCTGACCTGCTGGGAACAGGATATATCTCTGTTGGAAAGTGACAGAATAAGTATTTAAAATGGCTCTGATCAACACAGAATGGACCCCTTACTCAAGACTCCATTGCTGTGTGGGGGGACGCTGACCTCATCAATCAGTATAAGTCAAATAAAGCGTTGCTAAACTCGGCGTGGCTCAAGTGTGGATTCTTTCTCTCGACACGAATGTATACTACGTAGTTCAGCAATGTCTTTTGACACATCTGTTAGACTGGCTCAAACAGCTAGGTATTCCATTTCAGGGAAGGCACAGTCTTTTCCACTTCGCTCGCGCTGACCTGCAATTGCGCTGCTGCTGTCCGGTTGCACTGGGTCGCCCTCTGTGAGTGACTGTCGTTAGGGCGGGCGCCCTGGCTGTTGTGTCATCAGAGATCAGCGAGAGCACGCCCGTGCCAGCAGATGTTGTGCAGCCAAGGGAGAACACTCACTCCCCTCCCCAGCCCTGACTGGGCCCAGTTGGCCAAAGCCAGACAGCCCATCACCACTTAATGAGGAGTGACAATCCGGAAACGCAGCCCACCTCCACCAACAAGGCATCTTTCATCTGGCCCTGTTTATTTTTTCGGTTTAGATCGAGAGCGGGAGAATAAAAACTGTCCGGGTATATTCCGAAAGGTCAACAATGTCAGTGTTAGCTATTCAAGAGAATGTACTCTAAGCCCTTCGCCCCTATTAAGTCCTCTGGTGTTGTGAGAAGCTGGTGCACCCTTAACTTTAGTTTGGAGGATGTCTCACTGTACCAAGCAGACGTCCACTCAGGTCAATGACCTTTGAGACAGGGATCGAGGTGATGGTGGACATTGAACTCAATGGAAAGCCCCCTGGCCTGTGGCGGTTCGTACAGGATGTGCCCCTGGAGCGTGCGCTTCCCGTCTCAGCCTTCCCAGATAGACTCGCCGTTCCGGGAAGATGAGTGCGGAGCAAGTCGGGCACCGGCTGACACCAGCGTTATCGCCCCTCCGGCCCACCGCCGCGTGCCTCAGGAACCAAGGCTTGTTTTTCGTCTCCTCTGTCTATCGGAGCCATTGTGTTCTTCCTGTTATGGAAAAAGCGCGGCGATCCCAGTCGAGGAGCTGGCTGCAGTTCCCTGCCAACATAAATCGTCAGGGAAAAAGCACCCGGAGACCGGCAGTCCTGACGGGGGGACTATGGAGAAACAGATTAGGAAATGAATGATCTTAGCCTGCCTTGGTTTCTCCAAAACAAAAGAGGGGCCACATCCATTGAAATGGCATGGATGGTGTGTGTTTCAGGATGAGTCTGGAGTGGAATGGAAAGATATTCCCTCACCTCTGAAATCACAGTCTGTGCTTTCTTATTGAATATACCTAATATAACCCATGTGTATGAGGATAGTCTCTCGGCTCACTGCTTTTATCACCTCCACTCCTCTCTGAAGTGGAGATCAAAGAGGTGAGTGCTATAGCTGTTTCAGTCTGCAGCCCGCTCTACTTGTCCCCGACTCGCAGTGTTCTCACACATTCAGGACCAATAAACCCTCACTGGACTGCTGCTTCTGAAAGCCTGACAGGGGCTTTTGGCAGTACCCCATGTGCACTTTTCAACTTAGTCAATGAAGGCTGAAAAGGGAAACAATTTTAAGTCAGCGATGGAACAATGTGAAGTGGAGGGCATTCATTTACAGAAGCATTCATTACAACAGCCCCTGAGATTTAGCCTCCATACACCCACTCCCCTACATTGTATCACATAATAGGCCTTTCACTCAATTACTGTGGGGTCCAAATGAAAATGGCAATGAACAATTGGGTGTGCTTCCCAGTTAATAACCTAGTATTACAACACCACAGGAAGCCGGTGGATGGGTCCTGTGTGGACGCTGAAGTAGGTGGTAATATGAATTCTTTGGCAGTGGCAAATGTTCACCCTGAGAATTGCTAAGTGGGGAAAATAAGCTTATAAGAACTGCAGTATAATGAATTATGACATTTAAAAAAAATCAGAGGGGAAGCATGGTTATCCTCATACACTGCCAGTTTCTAAAATGAGAACGAGGTGGCATATAAAAGCAATTAGAAAGGGATTCAAATGGAATTCCTTCAACAAAAAAGTTCACTATAAGTTTTTTGCCATGTACTGTACCACCAAGGTCAAATCATTTCTGAGGCATGTGGGTGTTTTTGGTCTGTTTGGGCACAGCCTCGCGCTACTAGTCCCTGCCAAGTCCAAGAAACCCAGATAAGGGCCAGCAACAACAAACACCTTCCTCAGTCAATCATGGCCAGAACAATGGTCAGAAAGGACGCAGAGAATGGCTTGTCAACACAGGCTGGCCTCAACAGGGAACCTGCCGCTTGTTGTCGTCTAGAAGTTGTGGAATGTCTGGATCCTTTGCCAACTACATACCTCTACAGTTTATTTTTTATTTTATATACCAGGTACTATTTACAAATAATGACTATTTGAAAGGTTTCTGTCACTCCCAACGTCTAACCAATGTTGGTTCCACATATTTTTGTCTGGCAGGCTATCAGGTCATCTCCCATGGCCGGAAATGTTCCTGGTATTCCTCTTTTACACCCTACTCCGTGTCATTTGGAATGACGACAGGAAGGGGGGAAGAACTGTTATGATTCCTCTATCTCCCTGTAAGTTAATTGATAAGAGGTTATCTGTGTGCTTTCAGGGGACAGTGGAGACCTATGGTTGTTATCAGTCGGTGTTCTTAGACTTCTGCTCATTGTTGGCCAACAGGTAAGGTTTGAATGAGCACAGTAACAGTGACGTGTACAAGCTACAGTCACAACAGAGAGGAATGTGAAGTGTTAATTATGAGATATTTGAGAATGCCTCTCAATCAAAGCTTTGCCAAACATTGTTAGACCACGATAACCCTGTCAATGAACACAAGTGTGGCCTGAAAAGGAACAACCTTTTTTAACAAGGGGCAAAAAAGACCACAGTATCTAACTCCTGCTTTAATCCCTCCAGAGCAGGTAGTAGCTGAGGGAACAATTCAGTACGCCAATACATTCAATTAGGGAGTGTAGGGATAAGCTGAATCTCTTTACCTTACTTTACCTAAACTCAGTGCCAGCTTGTGGTACGCTGAATTTACATCCTCCCTTGAAAATGTTTCCCATTTTGACGTTGTGAAATAAAGGAAATGATTTAATGAAATCTATCGGTAAACGATCATGGGAAAACCATTCCTCAACCCTTTTTTCAGTTATTTATTGCTCGTCGTTGGCATATTGATGATTTCATGAAATAATTGAGCGAACAGAGATGTAATAGCTGGACACGATATAAAGGATGATTCAGGAGCCACGGTCCAGTCAGCCTTTTCCAAGATGAGTGAAGTAGCAGGGACGGCAGGAAAACTCCATGATAACCTACCCTCTCTCGGTTCCTCTCTGTGGTCAAATTCGATCCCACGAATCATCTGTGGATGACAGAGTGCTGTATTGCTCTCAACTCCTCAACATGAACCTCTTCAAATGGAGGAGGGATCTCTTTTTCCCAGGCACACACCATACATTATACTGGGAATGGTTCCCAGTCAAACTTTTCTTTTTAATCCTTGAAATCTCTTTAATGTATGCATTTTCCTTTTGACATCAGGCCTTTTCATTTTGGTTATGAATTATAAGATAATAACTGGTCAAGCTCAGGCCCATGAATAGATTTTTTTCTACCCTTATATTGGAACCAGTCCCTCCAGGTGAGCCATCATTGAGTAGCCCTTTCCTTTAAACAGAAGGCTCTGGCATGAGATCTCTAAAGCACATCTAATATCCAACCTGAAACAAGCCCTGAAACCCAATAAATCAATCAATTGCATTTTATAAGATGGTGTGTTACCCATTCAGGAAATAGAGGATTCCTGCTGCTGCTTAGCCACCGTGTATCATGTTGAGTATGCGACTGACAGCACAATGAGTGTGTGTGTGTGTGTGCGCTGTGTGTGTGTTTACAATGAAAGTGTATGCGTGCAATTGTGCATGCATGTCTGTGTGTGGCATAGCTCCAGACAACAGAACCCTGTGTCTGAGTCAGTCTCCCATCCTCGCTGCTCTGGCCAGGGCCAGTGTCTTGGCAGAGGAATGTAAGGGAGTGGGCTTTTCCAATAAAGGCAACTCTCTTTCAGGGCCCTGTGACGGCCTGCGCTTTAGTTTTCATCCTCTCCCTCTCTGAACCAAAGTGGGCCGCTTCATCTCAGGCCGATCCTCAGCCCCTAATGACTTTACCTTGAGGTACAGAGGCCTGGAGCTAAAAGCAGCATGACTCATGTCCTGCCTGGCTATGTTAACTGCGCGACGCGCTGCTATCATGTCATTCGGCCCTGCAGTCATTGGACTCAACAGAGCGCTCTGGCCTCTGTCTCTGACCAACCGGCATCATAATGTCAGAACGTTGTTGTTGTTGTGGAGTCACTTCGGAATAGTTGCTTCTTGACATGAACACAATTTAAGCAGGGGAAGAAGAACTTTCACTGATACATTGCTTGTTCAATTCAGCTTTTTGTATTTGTCATCCATTCTAACTATGTGTTAGCCTGCACTTTGTATGATGTAGCATTTTGTAAACACACAAAAAAGCATTACATCAATATATGTCATTTTAACCTGTCAAATATCGGACCCTGGCAGCACTTGCCTTGTTTTCCAGGTTCGATTTTGTCTATAAATCTAAACTTACACTCAATACGATATACCCTGTTGTATTGTTGAGGGCTTACAAGCCTGTCAGCAGCAGTTGTGTGGGGCTGCAGCCGGCAGCATGGCTGAGTCCTTTAGCAGGAGCACAGAGAGGGAGGTGGAGAGACGGCTGACCCTGGACCACATCAAAGGAGCCAGTGAGTAGTAGCCCTGAGCAGAGCCTCCCTCCCAGCACCTGTTCCTGCCCTGCCGGCCAAGTCAAACACATTATCCCACCAGCCTCGACGCTTAATGGCTTCTGTGGGGACCGCGCGAGTGGAGGGCCATCCAGGGCTGCCTGAACGCATGGTACCCAGGTACAGGACATACACAGTACACACATTCTTATAACACACACACACAGAGACAAACACACATACAGTACACAACACACTTACACTCTCACGTACACTAACATGCATGGTCACACGCATACACGCACCTGGTCTCAGCCTAAAAGGAAAGCCCTCGCTTTCCTATTCTGTTGCGCAGTGCTCTGGGGAGGAGAGTGTGGTTATGCTTGGACTGGGATCAATATTGAGCAGAGAACAAATCATCCTAAGAAAAACGGTAAACATCTGTTTTGAGACTTGGCCACCTCTCGTTGGCAATGTCAGGCTTACTTCAACAAGGCTGGGCCCTTTTTTCCATGAGCAAGTGACAACATCTGCAATTTCTTTTTAAAAGGAAAATAAAAACAAACCTTGACGCAATGTAAGGCTTGCTTAAATGTCTTGCAGTATGTCTAAACAGAATCAGGGGGGGGGGGGCGATTTAGTCGTTTCTCTGGCTGGCAGGTGAACGTCAGTGTTCATCATGACATTTACAGCACTCTGCCTATGATATATTGACTGTTGGAAGATGCCCTGAGACAGGACCATTTAGGTACAAGACCTTGTATCAGCTGCATGATTTGTACTCTGACAATGATATTTTGATAACCAGACCACACGCATTCAAATAAAAGTTGCTTCTTTTAAATAAAGTTGAGAACCTCCATGCCTCATGTATCTTATTATTATTATGGCCTCTGTCTAAGAGCGGACCTTATGACACAGGTGGACACTTACCCTGTTACCATGAGGTACTGGTTCAAGCCCTGTCCTGACTTTTTACTGAATGGCCACAATAACATTGAATGTTTATCTCACCAAACAGCATATGCCCCATCTGGCTGGGTTGCCATGATGGCCGGCTCCCTGCTGCGGCACCTATGGGCAGCGGTGTGGTGATAGACTTTGCAGCTTGGCCCCTCTGCTCGCTCAATCTCAGCATCCAGCCACAGGGGAGCCTGAGATCTGGCAACCACCAGAGTTCCTGCAGGTCTGTACTGGCCCCGACGCTCCTGATGGCTTTTCCAGCAGGAAGACGGGGCTTAATGTTTTTTGGGGGGGTGTGGGGGGGACTATTGGCCGGTCAGCGTCTGTGAGAGGCAGCCCCGGCTGAGGGTCCTGTCACCAGGGCTCAGAATGCGCCTCATATGACTTGTTGAACAAGGAGCCGCGTCCATATTTCTTACAGATGTGGTGAGACATGGCAAGGCAGCAAGTGAAGGCTCATGGAATCAGCCAGGAGAGCTTGTTCTGTTCTGTTGCTTCCCCTCAGCAGTTAACAGGTGACCAAACCCTGTTACCACGGTTATAGCTGCAGAATGTTCCCACTGGGCACACACCGTTTGAATCAATGTTGTTTCCATGTCATTTCAATGAACTTACGTTGAACCAATGCAGAATAGACGTTGAATTGACTTCTGTGCCCAGTGGGTTGTGATTACGCCAGGTCATCAAGTTGTAGTTTTCACTACAACAACTACAATTGATCATATAAGATGTAAAAACAACAGTGGCTGTCCTGAGTTGTCTGCATGTAGATTCTTCTATATTGTGATCCCCTGACTGCAGGTCCCTCAACTGTCCTGTACACAACCTGCAGAATGCCATGTCTACCGGTGGAGTCACTGACCCGTTAACCCGACCCAACTACGAGGTTGGAAAAACTGATAATTTCAACAGATACCTCAGGAGACCTAAATTTGGATTACCCATTGAGCAGAGGTAGAACATAAAAACACTGTGATACAATGGCCATCGCCATGGAGACCGACCTCAGCCGTGTGTGTCCATCCATCCCAGATTTCCAGATGAAAGGCTCGGCTGCATGGGATTTTTCCGTAACCGTTCTGTTGGTGTGGGAGGCCTTTTCCCATGGAAGGTGGCTGGTGTAGCGGCTAGCCTGTGAATGACATCCGTTCCTCTCGATTGATCGCTTCCTGTATCCCCAAACGCCATGTGAAATAGGCGGATATGATCGCTTCTTCATATTCCCAGAAAACATATGTAGGCTTACTATTGTATAACTTCCTCAGTGATTTGCTTTATGTTCAAGTAATCCTCAAGAAGCTGTGCTGCGGGTTGAAATATATAAAACGACTGTGCCGCTTAAGTATTGTACCGTACTAACCAATTTGTTCAATGTAGTCCTGGTGTGGATTGAAAATCGGAATTATTGCAATATAATCAGGAAACAACTGTAACTGTTGTAGATGATCCTGACCTTATTTCAGTGTTGTGTAAGGCTTAGCCCAGGAAAAAAAATGATATGCTAGTATTTTTTTCTTCTTACGTTTCCAAAACCCAGTTACTGATTTTGATTTAATATGGCCTGCTGTTCTCGTTGTGCATGTTGAATCTGAAACATTCTAAATATAGACTGGAACTTGAGAGTGAAACTCTAAAATGTAATCCACAGCTGTGAAGTAAGATATCTACTGGGTTATATAATGGGATCTTAAGCACTTACAAATTCATAACAATTCGAATTCGTAACATATCATACGAATTGCAAAATTGCAGGATGTACTGTAACGTATCATATGAAATGGATGACGTTGTGCACAATTTTCGTAGGCCCGTTTTGGCTCGTGAGCGCTACTTTCAAAACTACTGGCTGAAATTATACCAAAATGCTGCTGCATCACTTTAACCTGGTTGTTTTGATCAAGATATAAATTCTAAGGTATGGTTTAGCAATTGTGGATGGTGGGAACATATCACAAAATAGCTAAAAGAGATGCAGAATATTGTACTTTCTTTCAACTACACTTAACAAAAATATAAAAAGTCAATGGGTCTGAATACTTTCCGAATGCACCGTATACTGAACAAAAATAGAACCCAACATGGGACCAACATTTTACATGTTTCATGAGCTGAAATAAAAGATCCTAGAAATGTTCCATACGTTGTGAACAGAGTACCCCATGGTGACGGTGGGGTTAAGGTATGGACAGGCATAGGCTACGAACAACGAACACAATTGCATTTTATTGATGGCAATTTGAATGCACAGAGATACCGTGACGAGATCGTGAGGCCCATTGTTGTGCGATTCATCTGCCGCCATCACCTCATGTTTCAGCGAGATAATGCACGGCCCCGTGTCGCAAGGATCTGTACACAATTCCTGACAGCTGAAAATGTCCCAGTACTTCAATGGCCTGCATACTCACCAGACATGTCACCCAGTGAGCATGTTTGGGATGCTCTGTACAACAGCGTGTTCCGTTCCCGCCAATATCCAGCAACTTTGTACAGCCGTTGAAAAGGAGTGGAACAACATTCCACCAGCCACAATCAACAGCCTGATCAACAGCCTGATCAAATCTGGTCACACCAGATACTGAATGGTTTTCTGATCCACGCCCCTACATTTATTTTAAGGTATCTATCTGTATTCCCAGTCATGAAATCCATAGACTAGGGCCTAATGAATTTACTTGAATTGACTGATTTCCTTATATGAACCGTAACTCAGTAAAATCTTTGAAATTGTTGCATTCATATTTTCGTTCGGTATAGCTGAGTAGGCCTTTTTTTGTTTGACTTATATTCTTCAACCTTGGTAGACAGAAATCTGACTGTGCCATTAATTTGGTCCTCACTCTCCTCCTCTCTTTCAGTCTCTCACTCTCTCGCTCTACCACCTGCCGACTTCTGCACTCTCGAGCACTAACTTCAGGCAATTAAGAAAATAAACAGCACGTCCTAGGGTCCCTGTGGACCATTCATCTACTTTTGCTATTACAGCACATATAGTTGGCCTGGCAAGCTGCTGATTGTCAACAATGGGTAACCAGTAGACACTGGAACTATGTGGCCTCCGTTGTGAGAGGCATGCGTAAATGTGTCAGCTACAATTTAGTCACATTTACCCTCCGTATGGCATGTTGAGATGAAGCTGTTGGGATTAATTGTGAAATGTGGATACTGGTGACCATGGTAACAACAGAACACCCATGGTAGATTTGGCTCTAGATGTTATTTATCATGTGTGGAAGTCAAAGAAAATATCTCATATTATTTTGCGCCTCCTGTTAGCTGTAAAGGCAGAGGTTTCAATGAGCAGGGAGGGATTGGAGTTTGATAGGATGGCGAGAGCTCTGAGCAAGTGTGTATATCCAGACCTCTTCTGATAAAAAAAATATCTAATAAGCACTTCTGTGTGTACATTTCAAAGAATACTGAAACCTGACAAATAATGATATGTAAGCACATTGGGCAAGATTAGAGGTAGACTTGGTGGGGATGGTGTGTGTGTGTGTGTGTGTGTGTGTGTGTGAGGGGGGGGGGGGTGTCACTCAGCCCTGTCATTTTGTTAGATCTTGCTCTCTGTTTGCACATCAACAAAGTTGTTCACCACCAAGCATTTTATGAAGCTGTTCTCTCTGAACGGGAGGGATGCTTGGGTTTAAGGGCAGAGGTTGAAGTTCAACTCTAGGCAACCTTGAGGCCAACGTAGCATCATGCATCTCTGTGGGGAGAGTCTTACATTGCTGCCCCATAAATGGACCCAGTCCATGTGGAATATTGAAATTTTAAGGGTCGCCCTAAGAATGGCAGGTCACAGTCAATCCCTTGACACAGGTCACCTCCAACCAGTGACCCCCAGTTTAACCAAACCCAGAACACTTTCTAAACATGTCCTCCAGTAACATGTCTGAAAGCAGACCCTGGCACAGGTATAAATATTTTTTCACACTGTAGACCAGTGGTTCCTAAACATTTTTGGAGCTGTGATCCATCTAAAGCTTAAGGACTTTTCTTGTGACCTTCCTCCATGAAAACAAGACCAATGTTTCTGACCAGGAACGAGTCGGAATCTGCTACCAAAAAGTCACTAGCAATGGTGAACCGCCAATGGATATACAGCACACCAGCGTCTTAATAGAGACAAATATAAAACATGACAAAATACAGTATCTGTAACCTGGTTACAATAGCCAACTCTTCTCATTGTCATGCCATACGACATGGCTAAAGCACAAACAGCACTGAACATCTAGGCTAGAGTATGTGCATCTGTTGTCTAGCTAAGAAACCAACCCAGGGGCCTGCACTGCTGCACTGTGAGTTGATGAAGTCTTTCTGTGACAGGGTGGAAATAGTTTGTCCAGCCAAAGACTTGTCAGTCCTGGGAGGCAGCGCACTAAATACCTTGGGAATGGAGCTCAGATTTATAGCTCTGTAACCATTGCACAGCACTACAGCCCCCAAGGGAGGGACCATATAGCCTAAGCAATAAAGTGGATTCATTAATAGGTCTAAATGTTCTCACTCTCAGGCATCATTTCCAGTGGTGATGAAGAGGTAGGCAACCTTTACTCATATCTGACCATCAGTTTGGGAGACCAACTGGCTATTACTCATCACAACCGAGTATGATCCAACACCTCCATCTTAGATGTTTTATTTTGTGGAAAGCAAGCCGTAATGGTATATTCTCTCTGCCACAAATCCCTTTCCACAACATTAAGAATATTGTTCTTTTTTCACTGATTTCTTCAAGGATTTATGAAACTTGCACACCAAGTGGCCAAGCTTGTTCCAGGAGTAGGACAGAGCTAGGTGTGAGGGAAAGTTGTGCTGGCTGCCAAGGAGTTGCAGTCGACTGGAACATGCCAAAGACCATTTGAAAGTGACTAATTTGTTTTTTCTAAAGATCTGTTGGAGGTGAAATATGTGTCCCCTAATCTAGGCTACTGACAGCTGTCATGCTGAGGTTTCTATACATTTAATGGGACAATTTTGGATATTGTTGGCAGGGTTATTTGAAAACTATTGTACTGTATTTCATGAGCAAAAACAATAGTTCTCACAGAGTCCACTTCAAAGAGCTCTCACAATGGAAAACTATACAAAACAATAAATCTTATGGACATCCCGTTGTCTGAAAGACCTCAACTGTAATTTTGCAGGATCAAATGTAATTCTAACATTCTGAAGTTGGGTGAAAGAGAGAACTTTGAAAGAACAACCTATTTTTTACAAGTGACCTAGTTTAACAAACCAACATGTACCTCTAGTTTGAATTATATACATAGAACATCTATGTAGAAGGCGTATACCAAGTCACAAAAAAATTACCGATGTGACTAGGGAAACAAATGTGTTCCATTTCCTCAAAATGGTATTCCATTGTTCTATGTATCGAAATGGCTCAGGAGAGGAAGGCCTCTCATTTCATTTCCTGTTCTCATGTATAAATAATCCTCCTCAGAATGATTTTCGCTTGCTTCCCATGACCGTATTAATAAATATAGCATGGCACAGACAGTGTAAAACCGTACCTGGGACAATTCTGTGAAATATTGGAATACTTGGGAGTTTGGAAAAATTAGAACTTATCATTTACACTAAGTGTACAAAACATTAGGAACACCTGCTCTTTCCATGACAGACTGACCAGGTGAAAGCTATAATCCCTTATTGATGTCACCTGTTAAATCCACTTCAATCAGTGTAGATGAAGGTGAGACGACGGTTAAAGAAGGATTTTGTAGCCTTAAGACATGGATTATGTATGTGTGTCGTTCAGACGGTGAATGGGCAAGACAAAATATTTAAGTGCCTTTGAACAGGGTATTGTAGTAGTAGTTGCCAGGCGCACCGGTTTGTGTCAAGAACTGCAACGCTGCTGGGTTTTTCACGCTTAACAGTTTTCTGTGTGTATCAAAAATGGTCCACCACCCAAAAGACATCCAGCCAACTTGACACAACCGTGGGAAGCATTGGAGACAACATGGGCCAGCATCCCTGTGAAACACTTTTGACACCGACACCTTGTAGAATCCATGCCCCAATGAATTGAGACTGTTCCTAGGGCAAAAGGGGGTGCAACTCAATATTAGGAAGGTGTTCCTAATGTTTTGTGCACTGTGTATAGTCTTTTAGGCAACTTGTTCTAAAACGTATTAATGTACATGTCTTCACTGCAGTATTTTTTTATTTCTTTTAGATCATCTTATTAAAGCCCAATTGATGGTTGAAATACAGTGCCGTCAGAAAGTATTCACACCCTTGACTTCTTCCACATTTTAGTTTAAAATGTATTAAATGTATATGTTGTATCACTGGCCTACAGCCAATACTCCATAATGTCAAAGTGGAATCATGTTTTTATACATTTTTACAAATTAATTACAAATTAAAATCTAAAATGTTTTGAGTCAATAAATATCAACCCCTTTGTTATGGCAAGCCTAAATAAGTTCAGGAGTAAAAATGTGCTTAACAAATCACATAAGTTGCATGGACTCACACTGTGTGCAATAATAGTGTTTAACATGATTTTTTTTATGACTAACTCATATATGTACCCCACACATACAATTATCTGTAAGGTCCCTCAGTCAAGCAGTGACTTTCAAACACAAAGACCAGGGAGGTTTTCAAATGCATTGCAAAGAAGGGCACCTATTGGTGGATGGGTAAAAATAAAAGAAACAGACATTGATTATCCCTTTGAGCATGGTAAAGTTATTAATTACACTTTGGATGGTGTATCAATACACCCAGTCACTACAAAGACACAGGCATCCTTCTTAATCTTAGTTGCCGGAGAGGAAGGAAACCGCTCAGGGATTTCATCATGAGGCCATTGGTGACTTTAAAACAGTTACCTAGTTTATTGGCTGTGATAGGAGAAAGGATGGCTCAACATAATTGTAATTACTCCACAATACTAAATGACAGTGAAAAGATAGAAGCCTGTACAGAATAAAAATTATTCCAAAACATGCATCCTGTTTGCAATAAAGCAATACAGTAAAACTGCAAAAACAAATGCTAAGAAATGTACTTTATGTCCTGAATAGAAAGGGTTAAGTTTGGGGCAAATCCAACACATATCACTGAATACCACTTTCCATATTTTCAAGCATGGTGGTGGCTGCATCATGTTATGGGTATGCTTGTCATCGGCAAGGACTACAGAGGTTTTTAGGATAAAAAGAAACAGAATAGAGTTAAGCACAGGCAAAATCCTATAGGACAGCATGGTTCAGTTTGCTTTCCAACAGAGACTGGGAGACAAATTCACCTTTCAGCAGGACAATAACCTAAAACACAAGGCCAAATGTACACTGGACTTGCTTACCAAGATGATATTGAATGTTCCTGAGTGGCCTAGTTACCGTTTTTACTTAAATCGGCATGAAAATCTATGACAAGACTTGAAAATGGCTGTCTAGCAATGATCAACAAACAACTTGATAGAGCTTGAAGAATTTTTTTAATAATAATGTGAAAATATTGTACAATCCAGGTGTGCAACTCTCTTAAAAACGTATCCAGAAAGACTAATCGCTGCCAAAGAAGTTTCTAACATGTATTGACTCATATGTGAGTACTTATGTAAATTAGATATTTCTGTCTATCATTTTCAATACATTTCCTAAGATTTCTCAAAACATATTTTCACTTTGTCATTATGGGGTATTGTCTGTAGATGGGTGAGAAAAAAACTATATTTAATCTATTTTGAATTCAGGCTGTAACACAACAAAATGTGGAATAAATGAATACTTTCTGAAGGCACTGTAGCTCATGGTAAAGGATGATGATGCAATGCACAGACTTGATTATTCAACATGACAATATCTGTCCTTACTCAAACTTTTTAAAATAATGTGTATACCTAGCAACTAGGCTGTCTGACAGAAAGACCTGAATGAATGAATGAATGAATGACGCAAATGAATGAAATGTAACCAACACTGAAAAGTTGAGCAAACTTTGATATTTTACACTAGCTGCTCTACTTGTGAAAGCATCTGGATTTAAACTTGTTAAGAGCTTGTTCCGGAGTGTTTGAAGTGCACCATTTTCGTGATGCCACAGATCTCTTATCTAATCTGCTTTGCATCTCCACCTGTAAAACGCCAGCAACCATTGTTCAGAGCTTCTCGCTATGCATTGGCTCTATCCAGATTCCCGAAAAGTCAGCAGTAGGGCTAGGGGCTGTCCAAGTATTCACAGACGGGATCATGGCCTCCTCAGCACGGAATTGCACACCTTTTATGTTGTGTGTTATTTATTGTGCATTACTTTTTGGTAATATATTTTGCAACGCTGATTTAGAAGAAGATGAACATGCCAAGCATACGTATACGGTGGATATGTTCAACGATGCTGTCCCCACAGCTCCTCACTTTGTCATGTTCTTCGCCCCATGGTAAGCAAATGTTTTTTCAAGTTTTAACCTGAATGAATGGATTAGCCAACGTTAGCAGCTAGCAGTTTGTAAAGTTATCGACAATGTTCAGATAACATTTACATTACATTTAAGTCATTTAGCAGACGCTCTTATCCAGAGCGACTTACAAATTGGATAACGTTACCATATGTCCTCAACAATTTAGCTAGCTGTCTCATTTTCAAATTGTCATGATGGGCAAGCTCCTAACTTTGATTGCTGCTACTAGTAAACGTTACCTAGCTAATTTGCAGATAAGTAGCGTAGTTTTTTTGCCGGCTAGCTGGTTACCGATCGAACTATTTATCTATCTAGTCAGCCAACTTGTTTTTAGTTACACATATGATATGGCGGCTGTATATAACATGTTAATCCGTCCTTGCATTTGATGCAAGATCAATGTAATCTGGCTAATGCGTTGGCTATTACTCGAGCATTAGCTAACATTAGGTAGCATGCTACTATGGCTGCTAAATTTTGGGATAGTTATTTAAACTAGCGAACTTTTTGAAGTCACGTTTCAACTACAACTGTCACGTACTTTACCATTTTAGTTGACAAAGTCGCTACATGCACAGCGCAGTGTTTTTTTTTTTTTTCAAGGTGTTAATTTTGCTGCTTAAATGTTTCTACTGTACTGCAGCTTTCTAGCTAACAGTACAGTGGAGGAATGGATCATTTCAGGATTCGCTCCCGCTGTGACCGTTTACGTGGCAGGCACTGACTGACGTAACCTCGTACACATGCACGCACTAAAGCTGTGCCTAAAAATGTCAGTTTTTAAAAAAAAAAACTAATGAATAATCTACTTGCTGTAGTTAGGCCTAAATGGGATATAAAATATGTTGGTGTCTTTGCTGACATAAAGGCTTATAGAAAAACATGTAGTGCGTCATCATGGAAGTAAAAAATCTGTTTTATATTCTCATATCTCCTCAAAAGTATTTCTGGTCTCCTCCCAATGGTTCCTTGATACCCATGTGAAGTGTCACAGCTCCCCATATACAGTTACAAGCATAGCCGTGGGAAGTAGGGGCGCTGCACAGGGCCTTTACTAGTCGTGTATTAGCACACTGATATAGCCATCTGTAGTGCTGGCCAAAAAAACAACAATTCTCTGCTGCATTGTCTTTTCAGGTGTGGTCACTGCCAGAGGCTACAAGGGCCATGGAACGAGATGGCGGACAAATACAACAGCATGGAGTCGCCGCCCGCCTACGTTGTAAAGGTTGACTGCACTCAGGACGTCAAGTTCTGCTCCAACGTCCATGGCATCAGGGGGTACCCCACGTAAGTACTGGGGCGTATTCATTAGAGCAGGCGTTTTTCTTGCACAGGCACCCCCCATCATATGTTAGTGTAGCAAATGGGATGTGTGAAACTTAATCCTCAGCCTGAAGTGTCCCGCTTGCGTCGCCTCATAAGATAGCTTTTGAGGTGTCGCAATCAGCTAAGATGCTTGAGGGATGACGGACACGTGTGTTTGTGAGGCAGAGGTCTCGTGTTCGCGCCAGGTATGTGCTGAATTGGAGAGAAAGTGGTACTCGCTAAGTAAGCAGTGTGACAACCTTTACATTAGCAAAAATACATAATCACGTCTTGTCATCGGGTGAATGATAATGACAAGTAGAACTAATCAATATTTGACAATGAATAGATTTGGTGGACAGTTTCATTATTTTGATCTCCCCACAGTTCATTGGAAAAGGAAGTGTAAACTCTTAAGTCTATTAGCTAGAAAGGTATCTTGGTGGTGTAGAGCAGTGGTTCCAAAATGTTTTATAGTCCCGTACACCTTCCAACATTCAACCTCCAGCTGCGTACCCCCTCTAGCACCAGGGTCAGCAGCACTCTCAAATGTTGTTTTTTGCCATCATTGTAAGCCTGCCACACACACACTATACGATACATTTATTAAACTTAAGAATGAGTGAGTTTTTGTCACACACATCCTGGCTCGTCGGAAGTGACAAAGAGCTCTTATAGGACCAGGGCACAAATAATAATAATCAATAATTTTGCTCTTTATTTAGCCATCTTACATATAAAACCTTATTTGTTCATCAAAAACTGTGAATAATTCACCACAGGTTAATGAGAAGGGTGTGCTTGAAAGGATGCACATAACTCTGCAGTGTTGGGTTGTATTGGAGAGAATCTGTCTTAAATCATTTTCCACACACAGTCTGTGCCTGTATTTAGTTTTCATGCTAGTGAGGGCTGAGAATCCACTATTACATAGGTACGTGGTTGCAAAGGGCATCAGTGTCTTAACAGCTTGATTTGCCAAGGCAGGATACTCTGAGCACAGCCCTATCCAGAAATCTGAAAGTGGCTTCTGATTAAATTCAATTTTCCCAGAACCGCTTGTTGCAATTTTGATGAGGTTCTCTTGTTCAGATATCGGTAAGTGGACTGGAGGCAGGGCATGAAAGGGATAACGAATCCAGTTGTTTGTTTCGAGAAAGTAATTGCGCACCCAGCTCACTCAGGTGCTTTGCTATAGCACATTTGACATTGTCCATAAGTTTGAGTTCATTTACACATACAATGATGGAAAGACCTGTGTGTTGTCCTTGTTAATGCAGACAGAGAAGAGCTCCAATTTCTTAATCATAAGCTCAATTTTGTCCCGCACATTGAATATAGTTGCGGAGAGTCCCTGTAATCCTAGATTCAGATCATTCAGGTGAGAAAAAACATCACCCAGATAGGCCAGTCGTGTGAGAAACTCGTCATTATGCAAGCGGTCAGACAAGTGAAAATGATGGTCAGTAAAGAGAACTTTAAGCTCGTCTCTCAATAAAAAAAATAAAAAAGTGTCAATACTTTGCCCCTTGATAACCAGCGCACTTCTGTATGTTGTAAAAGCGTTACATGGTCGCTGCCCATATCATTGCATAATACATAAATACACGAGAGTTCAGGGGCCTTGCTTTAACAAAGTTAACCTCTCTTGGGTAGGGGGCAGTATTTTGAAGTTTGGATGACAAATGTGCCCAAAGTAAACTGCCTGTTACTCAGGCCCAGAAGCTAGGATATTCATATACGTGGTAGTATTGGATAGAAAACACTCTGAAGTTTCTAAAACTGTTCAAATAATGTCTGTGAGTATAATAGAACTGATAATGGCAGGCGAAAACCCGAGGAAATTCATCCAGGAAGTGGGATTATTTTTATGTGAGTTTTCCATTGAATGCCTATTGACTATGTTATGGGTTAGGGCCCAGATTGCAGTTCCTATGGCTTCCACTAGATGTCAACAGTCTTTAGACATGCTTTCAGGCTTGTATTTTGAAAAACAACGAATAAAAATACCTTTTGGTCAGAGGAAGTATGCAGAGCTGCTTTGCGCGTGTGACCGATAGCGTGCCGTTCGTTGTTTTTCCTTTCTATTGAAAACGCTTTTGTCCGGTTGAAATATTATTGACTATTTAGACAGACAACCTGAGGATTAATTTTAAACATCGTTTGACATGTTTCGACAAACTTTACTGGTACTATTAGGATGTATTCGTCTGCATGTTTTGACCGCCCTGGAGCCAGTGGATTGCTAAACAAAATGCGTTTTTGGGACATAAAGAGGGACTTCATCAAACAAAATGAACATTTATTGTGTAACATGGAGTCTTGTGAGTGCAACCATATGAAGATCATCAAAGGTAAGTGATTAATTTTATCGCTATTTCTGACTTTTGTGACTGTGTTTGTATGCTTTTGTAAGCGGGGCGCTGTCCTCAGATGGTATGCTTTTGCCGTAAAGCCTTTTTGAAATCTGACACAGCGGCTGGATTAACAAGAAGTTCATCTTTAAGCCGATGTATAACACAAGTATATTTTATGAATGTTTATTATGAGTATTTCTGTATTTTGAATTTGGCGGTCTGCAATTTCACCGGATGTTGGCCAGGTGGGATAGCGTCCCACCTGCCCACAAGAAGTTAACCATTTTCACTGTAGTGTCCAAAACATCTTTCAAGCTGTAAGGCATTCCCTTGGCAGCAAGAGCCTCTCGGTGGATGCTGCAGTGTACTGTTTGCATGCACATTACCACTTCACTATGTCTCCCTGTCATGGCTTTTGCGCCATCGGTACAGATGCAAACACATCTTGACCACCAAAGTCCATTTGATGTCACAAAGCTGTCCAGTACTTGAAAAATATCCTCTACTGTTGTCATTGTTTGCAGAAGAGGATGTCTTCCTTAATTGACCCCCCATAAACGTAACGGACATATGCCAGGCCCGCCAGTTGTGCCAGCCCCACCACGTCTGTTGACTCATCCAGCTGTAACGCATAGAATTCACTGGCTTGTATGCGAAGCAGTAATTGTTTCAAAACATCTCCTGCCATGTCACTGATGCGTCGTGAAACAGTGTTGTTGGATGAAGCCGTTGTCTGTTTTTTTGGCCTTTACCCCAGCATTGTCCCAGCCATATCCGCGGCAGCAGGAAGAATTAAGTCCTCCACAATAGTATGGGGCTTGCCTGTCCTAGCCACTCGGTAACATTGTGCAATAGAACAGTTTCTTCTTGGACATATAACACACTGTGGCTGAGGAAAGGCACTACTCCCAATATAAGTGAACCCAAATCAATGTAGTTCTCATCATATTTGCACCTCTTCGATGGTCCAACGTCCCTGGCTGTTGTTCGACGCTTTCCCGGGTAAGGGCAGTAGCTCTTCGGCTGCATCAGATTCACAACTGTCAGTGTCCATGCTAGCTGGGCTAACAACAAATGTAGAATTGCTGATGCTAGCATTGGATGTGTTCATGGAAGCAGAACAACTTGTGTCGTCAACAGGTGCAGGTGTAGTACTGCTGGTAGTAGCAGTACTATCAGTAGAGCTGGTATGTGTCTCTATGGACGCGGGCCTTACTTTTTTTAACCATTTATCAATTTTCGTGCAAACGGAATGAGCAGCAGCTACGTTTGGCTACATACGGACCCTTGGTGGCATTCCCGCGAGAGAGTAACAGTTAATGTAATTGGATGTTAATTATTTGACATTGTGTTGTTATTTTTCTGAACACTAGATGGTTTAATTTTATTTTTGGTAGTGAAACGAGACTACTCAAGTGAAAAAAACATCACCCAAATGCATAGCCCTGTTGGAAAATTTAAATGGACTGTTTGAAAATGTGAATCACATTTTTATTTGGCGTACCCCTGACTGCATTGCGCGTACCCCAGTTTGGGAATAGTCGGTGAAGAGAATTTTGCTGTTGTAAAGCAAATTTTCTACAATTCTACAAACGTTTGCATTGAGTTGAGAGAACATTTAGCAGTTTTGAAGCAGATTTCCAGCTATTCTACACTTTAGCAAGGAGCTAAATGACAATTTTGCAGTTTTAAAGCACATTTTCTCCAATTCTATGCATTTTGCCAATGCTAATGCTGTGTACCTCTGCTCAAACATTGTAACAAAATCAATAGACACGTGCCCTCAATTCCCGTATTAACAAAAACAATTGCCCATTCTCAATTCACCCTGACTGTCTAGTTTTTATTTGTATTTTTCAAAGATGGTATTATTGAAAAAATATATATATAGTTCAATATCTTTTCTGCATGCTTTCTATCTGGTATTGTTCGTTTCAGTTGGCACAAACTCTTTTTCTATTCTGAAAATTACCACATAGATGTCACAACTAATAATTTTAGCCAAAACGCGTCGTAAAAAAAACAACCGTTGTTTCTATTGAACATGCCATCCAAATAAAGGCATTTTAATTAATTATATGAAGAGTGCCTTGGTCCTCCTTTCTTTTTGATGACCAATTCACCCCGTTTACCAAAGAGCACCTTCTGTCTACCAACATTTACTATTGTGTACCTTAGTAGCGCTTCCTTTCCTCCTCTTTCTAATAATTTTCTATACAGAAAAAAACATGTAATTAGCTTGATTTTGGCAATGAAGTCATTTATCTACTTCCCCAGAGTTTGATGAACAGTTAGCATGCTAACTGTTCCTGTAGACTTCCAGTCATTATGCTAACGCTAGTTAGCGTTGGCTTGTGAAACTACCTCTAACTTCCTCCATACTGGACCCAGAGACATACAAATGGTATCCACAATGGACCCCGGTTTGAAAACCTCTGCATTAGAGCATACCGTAGCAAAACATTTTAAAACATTGTGCAATAGAACAGTTTCGTCTTGGATTTCTTAATGGATAAGTTGAGAGTACCTCACCATTTTGAGGCACTTCTTTATTTTTCTACCGGTATAAACCACAAAGAGCAGTGAGCTTCAATGTAGATTGATTACTTATTGACAGATAGCAGTGATCATTGACATGCATTTAGACCCTAACATGCTTTTAAATTACTCTGTTGGGGGGAAAAAAACTGTCACAAAGAAAAGTATTAACATTTTATTAGCCATGAACATGACATAAATGAGTTGCAATGCATGTAATGACAAAGCAATTTACCAATTTGGTGTATTTTGAGTATGTCGATCCAGCAGAGCAGTATGGCCAAGCCCTAGTCATTGAGTTGTATGATCTCATTGATCCCTGTCTTGTTTGCAGGTTGATGCTGTTCAAGCCCGAGCAGGAGGCGATGAAGTACCAAGGCCCCAGGGACCTGCAGTCTCTGGAGACCTGGATGCTCAACACTGTGCAGGAGGAGCCTGTGGTAAGGAGAGAGGTCACCCAAGTGCAGAGACACAGAGGGGAGGGGTGCTTTAGACTTGAGAGCATCTAAATAAAACATACAGTACGTGATCCTGTATGGCTCAGTTGGTTGTATTGTAGGTTCGATTCCCGGAGCCACCCATATGTAAAATATATGCACGCATGACTAGGCCGCTTTGGATAAAAGCATCTGCTAAATGGCATATTCTTTTATTATATATTGAAATGGAAACCTTTTTGAGACTAATGTTATGTGATGGTAGTCTTTATTTGATGTGTGGCATGATGTTCTGCAGGAGCCAGAGACTGAGCTGGAGCCTCCCAAAGCCCCAGAGCCAAAGCAGGGCCTCTATGACCTCACCGCCAGCAACTTCAAGGCCCACATCTCTAAAGGTAACTTGGGGGAGGACTGGGATCGATCAGTACCACACACGTGGCAACGGTCTCTTTATAGCCTGGTCCCAGAACTGTTTCTGCTGTCTTGCCGACTTGCAATTGTCATGCGCCATAGGAGTTGGCAAGACAGCACACATAGACCTGGGACCAGGCTTGTCTCTTTAGACCTGAATACAACCCAACGTTTTATGCAAGTTGCATATGTTAAGTTTCTACAAAGTTTAACATAATTTAGGGTCTGTCATTTCCTTGAAACCATGATGCAATCCACGCTACATTTATCTCCGGTTGCTGGACAAGCACAACAAAAGTAAATGGTCATGATAATTGTCCCCATGAAATTGCAGCTCTTAAAGGGATACTTTGGGGATTTTGACAATGAGGCCCTTTATCTATACTGAAAATATAAACACAATGTCCAACAGTTTAAAAAAATTGAAATACTCCTCAGTTTCATTAGTTGTCCGGGTGGCTGGTTTCAGTTGATCCCACAGGTGAAGAAGCCAGATGTTGAGGTCCTGGGCTGGCGTTGTTACTCGTGGTCTGTGGTTGTGACACCGGTTAGTTGTACTGCCAAATTGGAAGCGGCTTATGGTAGAGAAATTAACATTCAATTCTCAGGCAACAGCTCTGGTGGACATTGCTGCAGCCAGCATGCCAATTGCATGCTCCCTCAACTTGAGACATCTGTGGCATTGTGTTGTGTGACAAAACTGCACATTTTAGAGTCATCTTTTATTGTCCCCAGCACAAGGTGCATCTGTGTAATGATCATGCTGTTTATTCAGCTTCTTGATATGCCACGTCAGGTGGATCGATTATCTTGGCAAAGACGAAATGCTCACTAACAGGGATGTAAACAAATTTGTGCCCAACTTTTGAGAGTTCAGTATTCTTCCCCCAGTGTCAGACTTCCCCATTTTGGATCCATCTGTGTCCAGTATGAAGGAAGTTGGAGGTAGTTTCACGAGCCAGTGCTAACTAGCATTAGCACAATGACTTGAAGTCTATGGGTGTCTGCTTGCATGCTAGCAGATACCCATAGATTTCCGGTCATTGCGCTAACGCTAGTTAGCAATTACTTCCTTCAAACCACACGCAGAGACATAAAATAGTATCCATGAGTTCATCTGACTCTGGGGAAGTAGATAAAGGGCCTCATTGCCAAAATCCCCAAAGTATCCCTTTAATTCTGGTTTTTAGTCTTATGTTTAGTTTGAGAAGAAAATAAATGATTCCTGTTTTGGAGAAAAGACAGGATATGACAAGGTCATTTGTAAGAGGAATGTTTATGGGTCTCACCTTTAAATCTTGGCAAGATGAACTGTGACAATTGTGTTATCGGTAGCATTTAACCTCTGTGAGCTCAGTTTATTTTAGTCTCCAGGGCAGCATTGCAGAGGCCATTTTTATAGTTGATGTAATTTCTCATGTTATTCCATCAACTCATAACCCATCCTTAAGCTAAGACGCTCATACCCTCTAACTTAAGGTAATATGTACCTCTGTAAAATGCTTTATAATTACAGTTTGTTCAGATTGCAGCTATTCTTAGTGTACATTTATGTATATATTATGTTTTCCAGTATTAAGTATAATCTCCTTTTCTCCTTTTTTTTCTCCTCTCCACAGGGTCCCACTTTGTCAAGTTCTTTGCCCCCTGGTGTGGTCACTGCAAGGCCATGGCCCCCACCTGGGAGCAGCTGGCCATCAGCTTCGAGCACTCAGACAACATCAAGATCGGCAAGGTTGGTGACAAGTTCCAACCCTGCCTGAGCAACAGCAGTGTACCGGAGTCACTTATCTATGTAACAAGACCAGGACACGGATCTTCTGACGAGTCATTTTGTTTGTACAATGAGATAATACAACCCACTGAACAAATGTTATTTATGGCTGTGGCCTGTTTGTATTGAATTGCATGTTGATATTTCCAAGTTAAAAGCACAACTAGCTATCTTTGCCAGCTACAGGAGTTACATGTAAAGTATGACAAACTAGGTATGAGCTGGATATGCTGAATGAATTCTGATTAAACTGGTGTGTTGTGTGATTGGCCAGGTGGACTGTACCCAGCACTACGAGGTGTGCTCTGAGAACGCTGTGCGTGGCTACCCCACCCTGCTCTTCTTCAAGGACGGCGAGAAGGTACGTAGTTTGGTTGGCTAGCACACTGAAGAAGACCTTGTGTCATTGTGTTCTGTAACACATGTAAGCTTTTAAGGAGCTATGGCTTCACCATTAAAACGTGAGTCAGTTTGTTAACCCTTTCCATTGCTGCTGTTTGTCTGTCCAGGCGGACCAGTACAGAGGCAAGCGGGACCTGGAATCTCTGAAGGACTTTGTAGACAACCAGGTTAAGGCTGCTACTAAGGAGGATGACGAGCACCCACATGCTAACGAGATCCCAGTACCCAGCGCCGAACCTGCCAAAGAGGAGGTGTGTGTGTGTGTGTGTGTGTGTGTGTGTGTGTGTGTTTTGACTGTTTCTCTCAGGTACCGTGAGGCCAAGCACATGTGCCTTCCAGAATTTAAATACTCCACATGCTATTTTAAAACTTTTAGCACTGGTCACTGTTACGCCGAGATCTCATTTTGGGGGTGGGTACCCTGTTGCGTGTGTGGGCAGCAAGTTTCTTCTCCAGATACTTAATGAGTGAACAAGCTCTTGGGCAGATGTTTTAGCAGTGAGATTACCATCTAGCCCGGTCAGGACTACGCTGTAGATTACAGTCTACACCAGGCATAGGCCTCTGCTGCACAACGGTCAACTAGACCTAGCAATTATGGGCAGGCTAGCTATTTCCTTCCGCCCATGCCAAGGCATCTCGGATAGAGCGTTCAGTGTGAACAGTGACATCAACCTTGAACAAAGACATGGGACGAGTCGTTTAAGGAGAGATCCAAAGCTAATTCCAGTACAACACGAGCTCGATTAGTCACGGATGTTCGGTGTAGGAACTTAGGCTACTGGTCTTGTGGACATACAGTGCCTTCAGAAAGTATTCATACCCCTTCACTTATTCCACATTTAGTTGTTACAGCCTAAATTAAAAATGGATTCAATATATATTTTTTCTCTAACCCATCCACACACAATACCAAAGTGAAAACATGTTTTTAGAATTTGTTTGCACAAAGAAATAAAGCATTTAGATAAGTATTCACACCCCTGAGTCAATACATGTTAGAGTCACCTTTGGCAGCGATCTGTAAGTCTCTAAGAGCTTTGCAAACCTGGATTGTACAATATAAAAATTGTTCAAGTTCTGACAAGTTGGTTGCTGATTATTGCTAGACAGCCATTTTCAAGTCTTTCCATAGAGTTTCAAGAGAATTTACAGTACCGGTCAAAAGTTTGGACGTACCTACTCATTCCAGGGTTTGTCTTTATTTTGACTATTTTCTACATTGTAGAATAATAATGAAGATGTCAAAACTATGAAATAACACATATGGAATCATGTAGTAACCAAAAAAGTGTTAAACAAATCAAAATAGTAAAATAGCTCTTACACAGCCTGGAGGTGTGATTTTGGTCATTGTCCTGTTGAAAAACAAATTATAGTCCCACTAAGCGCAAACCAGATGGGATGGCGTATCGCTGCAGCATGCTGTGGTAGCCATGCTGGTTAAGTGTGCCTTGAATTCTAAATAAATCACAGACGGTGTCACCAGCAAAGCAACCCCACACCATCACACCACCTTCTCCATGCTTCATGGTGGGAACCACACATGCGGAGATCATCTGTTCACATACTCTGCGTCTCACAAATACACGGCGGTTGGAACCAAAAATCTCAAATTTGGACTCATCAGACCAAAGGACAGATTTCCACCGGTCTATTGTCCATTGCTCATGTTTCTATGCCCAAGCAAGTCTCTTCTTATTATTGGTGTCCTTTAGTAGTAGTTTCTTTGCAGCAATTTGACCATGAAGGCCTGATTCACACAGTCTCCTCTGAATAGTTGATGTGTCTGTTACTTGAACTCTGTGAAGCATTTATTTGCGCTGCAATTTCTGAGGCTGATAACTCCAATTAACTTATCCTCTGCAGCAGAAGTAACTCTGGGTCTTCCTTTCTTGTGGCGGTCCTCATGAGAGCCAGTTTCATCATAGCACTTGATGCTTTTTGCGACTGCACTTGAAGAAACTTTCAAAGTTCTTGAAATGTTCCGTATTGACTGACCTTCATGTCTTAAAGTAATGATGGACTGTCATTTCTCTTTGCTTATTTGATCTGTTCTTGCCATAATATGGACTTGATCTTTTACCAAATAGGGCTATCGTCTGTACACCACCCCTACCTTGTCACAACACAACTGATTGGCTCAAACGCATTAAGAAGGAAAGAAATTCCACAAATGAACTTTTAACAAGGCACACCTGTTAATTGAAATGCATTCCAGGTGACTACCTCATGAAGCTGGTTGAGAGAATGTCAAGAGTGTGCAAAGCTGTCATCAATGCAAAGGGTGGCTACTTTGAAGAATCTCAAATATAGAATACTTGTTTGGTTACTACATGATTCCATATGTGTTATTTCATAGTTTTGTGTCTTCACTATTATTCTACAATGTAGAAAATAGTCACAAAGAAAATCCCTGGCATGAGTAGGTGTGTCCAAACTTTTGACTGGTTCTCTAAGTCAAAACTGTAACTAGGCCACTCAAGAACATTCAATGTCGTCTTGGTAAGCAAGTCCAGTGTATATTTGGCCTTGTGTTTTAGGTTATTGTCCTACTGAAAGATTAATTTGTCTCCCAGTGTCTGTTGGAAAGCAAACCTGCATCAGTTTTCTTCAAGATCTTGCCTGTGCTTAGGTCTCTTCTGTTTTCTTTTTATACTAAAATACTCCCTAGTTCTTTTCGATGACAAGCATACCCATAACATGATGCAGCCACCACCATGCTTGAAAATATGAAGTGGTACTCAGGGATTTTTGTTGTTGGATTTGCCCCTAAACAAAATGCTTTGTATTAATTTATTTGTCACATTTTTTGCAGTATTACTTTAGTGCCTCATTGCAAACAGAAATATTTGTAATTTGCACAGGCTTCCTTCTTTTCACTCTGTCATTTAGGTTAGTATTGGGTAGTAACTACAATGCTTTTTATCCATCCTCAGTTTTCTCCTACCACAGCCATTAAACTCTAACTGTTTAAACTCTGTAAATGGTAAAGTCACCATTGACCTCATGGTGAAATCCCCGAGTGGTTTCCTTCCTCTCCGGCACATGAGTTAGTAAGGACGTCTGTATATTTGTAGTGACTGGGTGTATTGATACACTATGCA
Source organism: Salmo trutta (assembly GCF_901001165.1). Taxonomy (NCBI): domain Eukaryota; kingdom Metazoa; phylum Chordata; class Actinopteri; order Salmoniformes; family Salmonidae; genus Salmo; species Salmo trutta. The sequence continues at coordinate 19,758,008 of NC_042962.1, forward strand.
GTGTAATGAATAACTTCACCATGTTCAAAGGGATATTTAATGTCAGCTTTTTTATTTTTTTTATTTGCCAATCTACCGACAGGTGCCCTGATTTGCGAAGCATTGGAAAACCTCCCTGGTCTTTGTGGTTGAATCTGTTTGAAATTCACTGCTCTACTGAGGGACCTTACAGATAATTGTGTTTGACGGGTACAGAGATGAGTTAGTCATTAAAACATTATATTAAACACTATTATTGCACACAGAGTGAGTCCATGTGACTTGTTAAGCAACTTTTTAATCCTGAACTTATTTAAACTTGCTATAACAAAGGGGTTGAATACTTATTGACCCAAGACATTTCAGCTTTTCATTTTTTATTAATTTGTAAACACATCATTCCACTTTGACATTATGGGATATTGTGTGTAGGCCAGTGACACAAAATCTCCATTTTAAATTCAGGCTGTAACGCAACAAAATGTGGAAAAAGTCAAGGAGTGTGAATACTTTCTGAAGGGACTGTATTAACCAATACATGACCAGGAATGATCCCGTCTGATATCATCTCTGTTTGTTCCTGCAGTCTGGCGTTATTACACTCACAGAGAGCAACTTTGACGAGACAGTGGCCAAGGGGCTGACGTTCATCAAGTTCTACGCTCCATGGTAAGCGCTCTTATATACAGTAGTAACGCTCTTTTTAACTATCTATTTATCTCCCCCCGTATGACCTTGGACATTTCTTTTGAGTCAGTGGCACTTCTAAGAAGTTGAGGAGGCTAGTGCATTTTCCCCTCAGGTAATGGAGCGGCACCCTCGCAGTCTAAAGTTCCATCTCAGTACTCTACTACTATCTGCCCTGATCTAGGCTAGGGGGAAAAAATATCATGGATGCCAGTTTTGTCACAGCAGTGCACATGACTAAAAATACACTAGATGAAAGTGCCACTCGACTATTGAGATGCAGAGAAAGAAAACCTCTGTGGTCCACTGACTGGATAACCTGCGTAATTATAACTGACTTGTCCCCCCCCAACTCCAGGTGTGGCCACTGTAAGAATCTGGCCCCTGCATGGGAGGACCTGTCCAAGAAGGAGTTCCCTGGCCTGACTGCCATTAAGATTGGCAAAGTGGACTGCACAGTGGAGAGGACGATCTGCAACAGGTTTTCAGTAGGTGTTCTACACTGAGTGTACAAAACATTAGGAACACCTTCCTAATATTGAGTTGCACCCTCTTTTGCGCTCAGAACAGACTCAATTCATTGGGACATGGACTCTACAAGGTGTCGAAAGTGTTCCACAGGGATGCTGGCTCATGTTGACTCCAATGCTTTCCACAGTTGTGTCAAGTTGGCTGGATGTCCTTTGGGTGGTGGACCATTCTTGATACACATGGGAAACTGTTGAGCGTGGAAAAACACAGCAGCGTTGCAGTTCTTGACACAAACCGGTGCGCCTGGCAACTACTACTACAATACCCCGTCCAAAGGCACTTACATTTTTTGTCTTGCCCAATCACTTTATAAATGGTACACATACAATTCATGTCTCGAGGCTTAAAAATCCTTCATTAACCTGTCGTCTCCCCTTTTTGTACACTGATTTGAAGTGGATTTAACAGGTGACGTCAATAAGGGATCATAACTTTCACCCGGTCATAACCTTCACCTTTCATGGAAATGTTTTGTACACTCAGTAGCTAAGATATTGCTCAGAAAGAGCACTACTCTAGTGTACTGTACACTGCGGTATAATTAGCAAGACCTTGATTGTATAACTTGACATTCCGTTCATAAACACACACAAGCAGGTGAGACCCAGCGCCATAGGAAGTATAAACGGTGGGTTATGTGGTTTAGCAGGGGTTGTGTACTATGGTTCAAAAAGCCATAAAACTGCACAGCCACCTCATCACGGGATTGGATAATCAGTGGTGCTCCGCTAACAGGAATGGTGGATCTCAAGACTCCCTCATGGCCCTGAAGACAGTCCATGTTATAACCATCGCAACTTTTATTAATGGGACGCTCTCTGGAATTTTCCAACTCACCCTCTCAAGGCCATGGACCAGTAGTCTCTTCAGCTGCAGCCTATCTGGCTCTTAAAGCTCACTGTTAGAATTGATTAAATTAGTGTTATGTTATGACTAGCACTGCTAAACAATCTAGACGATTCGTATAGTAAGAGAAACCATTATTTACTTCGGTGTTGGCCGATCTGAAGGAAAGGTGGACGTGATATGGTGAAGGCATTGCAGGGCTAGGTGAAGTAAAGACCATATTGTTTATACCTATCCATTCCCTTCAAATCAGCAAACACTGAAGAGGTCGGGGCTAGCTAGGGGTTGTTACCGTGCTGACTTTGTCTCCTTTCTCTTCTACAGGTACGTGGGTACCCCACCCTGCTCTTGTTCAGAGCTGGTGCTCAAGGCGAGGAGCATCACGGAGGGCGGGACTTGGAGAGCCTGCACAGTTTTCTAATGAAGCAGGCCCGAGACGAGCTGTAGCATTGTCCAATCAACATCCACCATTACTTCTCTCCTCCCCCAACACAGAATATCTGGCCAATGGGAGGAGTCCTCTCTCCCACAACAGCCAGCTCTTATCTCTCTACATCTCCCATCGTTTTCCTTTCAGAAAGGAGTAGCATCAACGCACTGCTTTTTAACCCCCTCTGTAATGTCTCATGAGCGAGGCCAGTCTGATTCTATAATAATCCAATAGTTTGTGTGAAATGTGAATATATTTTGTTTGGGCTGCCCAGTCCCACTGTTCCTCTGGAGAGCATTGGCTGGCTCTGCAAACCACTTTGCCAGCGGTACTTAAATCGGTCAAACCTTAAAATGCATACTGCTATAGTCATCCCAACACTTGACAACTCAAGCAGAGTCGTCTTAAATAGTGCCTGCATCAAAAAACGTTGGATTAAGCTGACTGAGTTTGTCTGAAATTTTATAGATATAAAAAGTGTTAATGTTCATTTGGTGATTAAGAAAATTGTGTTGACGAACAATCATGAGCCGTTGATGTAATGTTACTGTAGCACAGGGGTCAAAGCCGCGTGACCTCTAGTGACGTTGATGGTACTTTTTATCCATGCCAGTGACGGCCTAACTAACTTAACTCTCAGGGACCCCCAGTTGGAGATCTTGGTCTATGCCATACTGCGATCTCTTATCGGCTATATTTTTCTGACAAATTCCCCCAACTACTTTTTGGCTATGACAGGAAAGGCTGCATGAAACTGTTTCATGTCAAACTGCCCTTTGAGTGAGTGGTCTTCTGTGACATTGCAATTGTACTACAAAAAGTCTGAATGTAAAAGTATTTTTTGGTTTTCCATGTTAGTGCTGTAAGAGGTTCAGTCCCACGGTCCAATGTCAGGCGCCTTGGGACTGTTTTGGCATTCTCACTGTTTTATGAACAATGATTGTGATCGTCTGTTTGGCGCACTCAAGTCATGCCTTATGCATGGAATGTGCTAGTTTGTCATGAAAGGAAAACCATATGTCATTAATCCATGTTTGAAACATCCCTCACAAATGGTTTGAGGGATTGTGTCCAACATGGACGACTTAAAAAAATGGAACATTCAGAACGTTGCATAGAACAAACGTCTGCTGTAAATGTAATAGATTTTCCAAAGCGGATGAATATTCTGTTCCATTGACTAAGCCCCATATCAGGCCCCAGGGTGTCACTCAAACACCCAGTGAAGCACAACAACAGTGATAAGGTCATTTTACTTTGGGGTTGCTGTTCAGTTTACCTCAGTTACTTGGGAGGTCAAAAAAACAAATACCCAAAAGATATTATCCACCCATATAATGATCACTCATGACTTGTTTAGTCCATAAATTACAATGACAAAGTTGATTTTCTTTTCTTTCCATATAGAAGATATTATATCAACCCATAATGTTAGTGGATCAGATTTTTGTGTGTGTTCTATTCAGGGGCGGTTGAAAATGTAAGTGGTCTGAGAATGTGTGTTCGCATGGAGTTGCTGTGTGAGGCAGTTTACATTCAATGCTCAATTAAGGGAAACAAATGCATTCAGAGTCTAACCACTTATTGTCAGTAAAATCTTTATGGATAGTACATGGTCTAGGCAGACTCCAGTGAAGGAAAGCAGTATTTTGTTTTTGTGAGTGGGTTGTACACTGCCCATGAATTTTGTAAAAAAAAAAAAAAAAGGCAAGCTGTAACATGAGATTTTGTAATAAAATGTCTTTTTCCAAAAATAGTATTTTTCATTTGTTTTTTTTTCTCTGTAATATGGCATGTGATTAAGTGGTGCAATAAATAAGCTGAAAATGTACACGTATTTACACACAAAAGTAAGTCTAAACATGACCACAAGAAATGTAAACAGCAGCTTACTGGAGGTATATTTTGTGATTTCTGATTGGTTAGGCACAAAGGAACGTTGCCTTTGAAATTTCAATCACGCTGTAATGCTGAACTTCCGCAATACGGATTGAATAGAGCTCCGATCCGTAAATTAATCAACAGTAGCAATTACTCTGAAATGAACAAAATCAGAACGTCAAACACAAGCTAATTTCAGAAAGCTGGTCCAAAACATTTGATCAGCTGGTTTGACCAACAAATAGCTTTTCCCACAATTTTTTTTCTCCAGGTTTTTGGGGATATGTTAACTCAGTGAGTGGAATAACATGGAAATGACAGTTTGCGGGATGTCATCATCTTTAGAGCAGTCCATCAGTGAAGCCACAACCTGCTACCTGTTGAACCAGCTTGGTGAACACCCAGCATGAGCCTGGCAAATATTGACCCAATGAAGATATTTTGAGGAGTTCACAACTAAAATAGTATGTGGTTGTTTCCGTTCGGCCCATATTATATTTTTGGAAGCCAGGGGAATATGGCGGAAGAACAATTCATAAAGAGGAGTAGGAAATATCTGGGTCTTTTTACATTAACTAATGTATCGTGGCATACATTTCATGAATATTTCAGCAGATTGTTCATGTTAAAATCAGGCTTTGGTTAGTCAGACAATATATATACACATCTCTATTAAAAATTGTGTAGTTAGGCTAATGCTTTTCCCCTGCGGTCCAATAAAAGGATTTCGACATGTTTTGTGTCATTTGACTACATCTGACGTCATGTAACAGTTTGGCTGTCAGCATTGAGATAACATTGAGTCAATTCCCCGACGCCGTCGAGTTGTTTCGCTGTAATGGGCCATTAGCCGTCTCAGAACTTGAACACCACTTAGTTTTGACAGGAGGAGAGGGGGGAAGCAGCACGTTGGTCTGGTCCATTATCAGTTCCTCCCTCGCCCTGAGTATGGGAGAGGAGAGGGTAGTACACAACACACACTCACAAACAGGCAGACCCATGATGTGTGCACACAGTCTCCGCTGCAGCCCATGGGCGGGTGACCATGATGACGCAGCAGTTTGGCGGTCGTCAGTGGCAGCCACAGGCCCTCACCACCATGTTCTTGTACTTCTTCAGGATGACGTTGGAGTTGTCGTCAAAGTAGAGCACGGAGATGGCGTGCAGCTTGGTGGGGGCGCAGCAGGGCTTGGGCACGTTCTCCGGGTTCATGAGGTGGACCTAGGAGACAACAACAAGAGGTCAGAGGTCACTTATTCCTCTTCAAGCACAGCTTGAAGGATCCGTGTCACTTTCCTAACGTGAGGTGCGCACTTGAAACATTTGTTTTACAAATCAAATATAAATTTACATCAATGGGAGATTTGCATGAAAATCCAGGTTCCATGAAAATTAGGATTCATGAAATTAGGATATAGCTCTTTATTAGCTCAAATTCTTTGAGTGCTCACCAGTGTCTGCACAATGGCATGGTTGGTGGCATTCATATGGGCGTTGAGGGGGAACGAGCACTCTCCGTCACAGTAGTTGGCTGCGTAGCCCTCAGGTGCAATGATCCAATCCTGATACAATCACAAGAGGGATACATTTAATATGGCTAATCTCTGGTCTACAATGTGTTCTGAAGACTCTGGAAACGGAATCCTGTGGCAAAAAGGTACTGTGTCTTTTAATGGGTACAATATACAGTTCAGTAACCCAGTTCAGCCGCAGCATTGTCAGAGGGCATTTATACTCGCATAAGGTTTAAAGCACTTTGGACTGTAGCGTCCTACTTCACAACCATCAGTCTCAACTGGGTCTCCTAGGACAGATCAGTGCAGAAATGTACAAGTGCCTGTGGAATCACTCAGGCAGCAGGCTGGTTGCTACAGTCTCTCTCTATGTGTGTGTGTGTGTGTGTATAGGCCTATGTACTGTATGTGTGTGTGTGTGTTGGCACCTTCCCTCTAGATGTCAGTGCTGTCTTAACAGGGGGTTGATTGTTTTGCAGGACGTAGGTGGCTGCATGTTTTCCCCTCCATTAACTGTTCGCAGCCCCTGTTACCCAACACACCCAGTGACCTGACAGAGTTCACAGGCCACTTAAGCTCTTACCAAATGCCTATAAATGCTTCTTTAAAAGGTTATTAAATCGGTACAAAAGCCTGCTTGTTGGTTTGCTTTCACCTACCAAATGTCTTCATTAGGGTTGCAACAATCTGGTAAATTTCCCCAAATTCCCAGGTTTTCCCAGAAATCATGATAGGAGGATTCCGGATTTCCTGTTTATTCCCTCCTGATGATTCCTTGTTTCCAGATTTTCTGGAAAAACCATGGAATTTTGGGAAGTTACCATATTTTTGCAACTCTAGTCTTCAATGACCTTCTCTTTGACCTGTGATGTTTGACTCATGTCTGTATCGTATTGAACTCTCTTTACTCTGAACAAATGGGACATTATGGGTACTGTAGTCCACCAGTGTGTCACTGCAATTACTGGGGGGGGGGTTATTTGATCCTTACCTGCCAGCCCAGCTCCCGGAAACTGACGTAGAGCTCATGTCTCCTACAGGCTGTCTTCTGGTCACTGCTGTTGTATTCTAAATGGGAAGAAAGAACTAGAAGAAGTCAGGGTTGAATCATATGCCTCCGCTGTCATTTATCATATTGGGTAGTATGACACGTATATGGGTGTTACACCAGTTCACAGTGACATGGGTTCATTTGTGTACTGGATTATTTTATGTGCCTCACATTCACTAGAAGATAAATTCATTTGAAAGCTTGCCAAATTGAATTGGTCGGCTTTTGGGCGCATTGGGTCGGACTGCCGATGACAAACATGTTTATAACTGCCCTCCTCTCTCCGCAGTTTGTTTTAATTATCTCCCTCTCGTCCCACCCAGCCGCAGAGTCACAAGGTTAGCGACTCAGCGGGTGTCAACCACAGGTATGGTGTTTCAGAGGGGAAGGTCATTGCTGGCACTGGCCGGCGTTCTGAAGTCAAAACGGGTGACTCAGACTTTCCACTGACGACGTTGAGAGTCCACCTGCTGATTTTTTGTTGTTGCGTTCGTCCCCCTCTCCTATTAAACAGAGAGAGTGTGAGGAGAGCTATGATATCAGCACAGAGTGGCATTACTTCCTGCTGTAGGAGCTCCCTTAAAGCCAACAGTGGGCAAACCATGCCAGGCTATATGCCATACAGTCTGGAGCCCAGGTGGGCATCAGGGGTGGCAGAGAGGACCATCTCTTTGTTTGTGTGTGTGTGTGTGTCAAAGTAATGGGGGACAGGGACGAGTCTCTCACAGACCCCCTCCTGCCCTGTCTGTTCCGCCCTGGAGACCAGGACCCAGTCATTAAACCCGTTTATTTAGTTAGCTGGGTGTGCAGTGGTGAGTTGAACTAACTCATTGCCCTTACTGTACTGTGTTATGACCAGGTGGCTCCACTCTCCGATTTATCGATGCAAGCGAGCAATCTACACAGTGCAGGCTCCTACCAGGCCACCAAAACGAACCCTTTTATTTGTTTTGTTTTCAGCCGACCCACTCAGCCGTCGTTATTAGAGAGCCATAATTTGGATTCATAACTGTAATGACATGATGTAATTACTAATTAGATTGAATTCACATAAACATAACAAGCCCAGACAAGTGTGCCTGCTCCCAATGACGACCCAAGGCGAGCAAAGAGAAAGAGAGAGAGCGTTGCTCTGAAACACGGCAATTATAAATACCCGCCGCTCGCTTCCCATTGGAACAGGAAACACTTCAACATAAGTGCAGCAGTCACCTGACTGGGGGGTTAACTCACGCCGAGGTTGGTCATAAGGTCAGGGTTGAGAGGTCATCCTGGCTGTTACCGTCGGAGACACTCAGGTGTTTCCCATGTTCTTTCCTGTGTGTGTGTGTGTGTGTGTGTGTGTGTGTGTGTGTGTGTGTGTGTGTGTGTGTGTGTGTGTGTGTGTGTGTGTGTGTGTGTGTGTGTGTGTGTGTGTGTGTGTGTGTGTGTGTGTGTGTGTGTGTGTGTGTGTGTGTGTGTGTGTGTGTGTTCGCTGGGTGTCTGCTGATGGTTTGTGTAGCTATGGGGGCGATAGAGGAGGGGTGTAGCTACAGTATCTATCCTAACGCAGTGCAGGGCGGCCATAGCCTCTGGGTCAGCCTGCCTGCCTAGCCCGTCAGCCCCCGGGCCAGTCTGGGTTCCCCGCCACCTCGGCTGTGCCTCTGCAAGGTAAATATTTACAGAGATAAATCTGTCTCTCACTGAGGTCCTGGAGCCGGTTTCGAGAGGGTACTTAACCCCTGTCCCCTGGGGCTAGTGTTCCTCTCACATGGCATGGTGTGACCTACCTACCTGCCTCCACACACACAGGCCCCGATGGCCCTGTTTTATGGCCCAGACATTCAGCTCCCAGCCAAATCACAGGGTGGGGACCGTGTCACTGAAACCCCCCCCCCCCCCTGCCCTGGGCAGCTGCTTTAACAAGCACCCTGGTACAGTTTGACATGTTGCAGGACAATGTCTGAAAGGGCTAAGGGGACCAGAGGACTTGGGTGACCAGGTGGAAAAGTTCTTCTGAAGGTTGAATACACACACTAAAGTAAATAAATACACCATGCTCTGAACATACGTTCTGTAAGTGTATACGTGCATGCAGGCACACACACAGATACACTAACAGACAGGAATACACATACACCTTGTTTCCTTGCACCTCTCTGTCTTTATAACCATCAGTATTTACAGTCAAGCTGATATTTACTGTTGACTTTCATTGAGTGAGTGTAAAGGCCAGAGTTTTGGTACCCATAAACCACCTCTCCCCTTCCTGCCTGTAAAATGTAAATCCACCACAGTTACCGCTGAGCATGGATCCCAAGGGGCTTTCATACGCTTCTAACCTGAAAAACCTGGCTTCCTTATTACCATAGACTACAATTCAAAAGGGCCTTAAAACAGTTGGGCTCAAGGTGCTGACAAGGGAAAAAAAAAATCGATAAATAACATTTATCCCTTGTCATTCCAAAAATATAGAAGTCAATGGAGCCAATTACAAAATTATCACTACACTGTTGCCGGGGGGGAGTGAGGCATGTACAACATTAAATGGGTTCCTTCCACCAAAAGCCTCAATCTCCGGAACTGAACACAGTAATTCCATGGTTTATTCCCGAAACTTTCTCAAGAAAAAAAAAAAACAGGCCATTTTCAAAACTGCCCCTTTTTACAGTAGCAATTACACAAGCTGTGCCTGTGGAGAGGCGGTGATAGAACGATGGGCTAATAGGCCGCGGTGTTCCCAAAAGAACAGGGTTTTCCTAAAGAGAGAGAGAGAGAGAGAGAGAGAACGGGCTAGCTTCTTCAAACTCCAATGAAGACTTAAAAGAGAATGTGACTGTTGTCTGTCTGTGTCCATGCCGGGTTTTTTCTCCCTCCCTCCCTCTTCCACTGAAGTTTATCTTTCTTCCTGTCTTTCATCAGGGAGGTTATTAAACCCTCTGCAGAGCTCGCCAATGTCTAATTACACCAACAGTAAACAAAGGGAGACTGGAGGAGGAGAGGCAGAGATGAAAACACACAGCTGGACAGCGCCGTGTTATTAGAATTCTTTAAGCAATACTGTTAACTTGGTCAGTCTTTTAGCGAGCGGCTAATGACTGGCCTGGGTAATGACAGGTCTGGGACAGGTCTGGGGCCACGACCGGCTAGGCTACAGTGATACTCCTCCTGGATGGTCGTTAAAGGGCCAAGCCCGGCTTCCATTACCGCCCCAAACCCCAAATGACCTTTAAAGGTGTCGTACTGTTCTTTTTCTCTCTCTCACTCTTTCATTTCCAAGCGTACAGTTACTGTACAAACTTCCCCTCTCAAAGGAACCCAGTATGTAGGTGTGATTTCATTTGTCGGATAGCGTTTTCTGCTTGTGTTATTGTAAGCAAACTAACGCCAAGACACCTACATGATGAGCCCATGGCTATTTGCCAATATCCATACTAGCGTACCACTTAGAATGAAGCAATATATTGGGCATGTATTTTAAGTGGCATGCTAGTGTGGATGTTGGAACAGAGCTCATGACTTGGCTGTTGTGTTCTTAAGCATTAAGCATACTATTATTCTGGTGTGTAGCTACATTGATTTGTTAATATGAATCGGAAACTGTAAAGACGGGGCGATGGTGGTCCCATCAGATGCTAAACAATGAGGCACTGTCCCTAGTTGTTTCTCCCTCAGAGCAGCACAGAAGAAAGATGCTCCCTTTATCCATCCATCCTTCCTCTCTTCCTCAGAGCCTGTGAAGTGAGTGAGTGATGCGGTATTGGAACCATATGCCTCACAAGTCTGCCTGATCCTCGCCACTTGCTGTCGCAAAGGACTCGCAACTTCCTGCGCGGGATCTAAATATTTACGCTCCAGACATCCCAAGTGGCGAGGCCGAGGGATTGATGTTTTGGGTTACATAAAGTCCAATCCTTCAGGACACGTTGGTTCAACAGATTGTCCTCATTAGCTTGAGCACCAGCAGACTGGTCTGGGAGCCTGTTCTGTTCCGTTCTGGGAGCCTGTTCTGTTCCGTTCTGGGAGCCTGTTCTGTTCCGTTCTGGGAGCCTGTTCTGTTCCGTTCTGGGAGCCTGTTCTGTTCCGTTCTGGGAGCCTGTTCTGTTCCGTTCTGGGAGCCTGTTCTGTTCCGTTCTGGGAGCCTGTTCTGTTCCGTTCTGGGAGCCTGTTCTGTTCCGTTCTCCTCTGTCCTGCTCTGTCCTGAGGGTTTTTATCTGATGGACACTGCACTACTGAGAAGAGCATGGCCATAATGTAATGTCTAGAACTCTAGACTCTACAGCAAAGCAGATATGGCAGATTCTTTCCAGAATGATTGGTGTAATGAACTACAGACATGGAACCACAAACTAATAACTTCAGACTCCCATGATAACAATGAGAATTGTTGATGAGTGGACTATCCTGGTTAAATAAAGATGAACTATGATGCATTCCAGAAAAGGAAAAAAAACTGTAGATCTCCAATTAACATCATCCAACAACACCTCTAGCCTTTGGATGGTATCGCCATCAAAACAGATGACGTGAAACTGAGGTGGTGAGGAAAATCACTTGAGCTACTATTGTAACGATGACGGTTACGAAGCTGAGTAGCTGACCCCGTGACCCTAGCCATAAGGGCTTAGTATTAGCCTGGGCCTCATCTGTCAAATTAGCGCTGGGATCAGGCAGATATTAGTCACAAAGCCCTCTGAACCGCAGCTCTTCCTGCTGTAAAAGCACTGGCATCCCCCCTCACAGGGCCAGCTTTATGTTCAGCAAAGGGTAACGTTATGCTAGTGTTATGACGGAGCCAGGGGATGATGGCTGATGAGTAGCCGGATTAGAGCCTAATTTAATTAGCCTGCATACCTGTTCATAACATCAGCCGCTAAGTACGAAGAGGGGGCAGAGGGCAGGTACTGTAAAGTGCACTCTCAAATGATGAGGTCATGCATCTAGGGATAGTTTCCATCTCTCGGACTCTATTTTTTCCGATGTTCCCGTCAATGACAGCACAACTCACCATATTACACTGAAATCCGGTGCTTCGAGACCTTCCCTGCTCGGCTTGCAGATGTTTGGATATTGTCTTGTGCTTTGTGTGAGTGTGAGTGGGATAAGGTGGGATGTTGTGGGGTAATTGTACGGTGCAGTTGGGTTTGATTCAAATAGAATGTAATTGTTTTGGTCGCATACACATATTTAGCCAATGTTATTGCGGGTGTAGTGAAATGCTTGTGTTCCTAGCTCCAGCAATAATATTTAACAATTCACAACAATAACAATACACACAGATCTAAAAGTAAAATAATGGAATTAAGAAATATATAAATATTATGACGAGCAATGTTGGAGTCAGGAGTACAATTATAGTGCATTCGGGAAAGTATTCAGACCCCTTGACTTTTTCCACATTTTGTTACGTTACATCCTTATTACAAAATTTACGAAAAAGTTTTTTCCCCCTCATCAATCTACACACAATACCCCATATTGACAAAGCAAAAACTTGTTCTTAGAAATGTTTGCAAATGTATAAAAAAAAAAAAAAAAAACGGAAATATCACATTTACATAAAGTATTCAGACCCTTTACTCAGTACTTTGTTGAAGCACCACTGGCAGCAATTACAGCCTCGAGTCTTCGTGGGTATGATGCTACAAGCTTGGCACACCTGCATTTAGGGAGTTTCTCCCATTCTTCTCTGCAGATCCTCTCAAGCTCTGTCAGGTTGGATGGACAGCGTCGTTGCACAGCTATTTTCAGGTCTCTCCAGAGATGTTAGATCGGGTTCAAGTCCGGTCTCTGGCTGGGCCGCTTAAGGACATTCAGAGACTTGTCCGTTGTGCTGGCTGTGTGCTTAGGGTCGTTGTCCTGTTGGAAGATTAACCATCGCCCCAGTCTGAGGTCCTGAGCTCTCTGGCGCAGGATCTCTCTGTACTTTGCTCCGTTCATCTTTCCCTAGATCCTGACTAGTCTCCCAGTCCCTGCCGCTAAAAAACATCCACACAGCATGATGCTGCTACCACCATGCTTCACCATAGGGATGGCACCAGGTTTCCTCCAGATGTGACGCTTGGCATTCAGGCCAAAGAGTTCAATCTTGGTTTCATCAGACCAGAGAATCTTGTTTCTCATGGTCAGAGTTCTTTAGGTACCTTTTGGCAAACTCCAAGTGAGCTGTCATATGCTTTTTACTGAGGAGGGGCTTCGGACTGGCCACTCTACCATAAAAGCCTGATCGGTGGAGTGCTGCAGAGATGGTTATCTTTCTAGTACAGGGGTGGGCAATTCCAGTCCTCAAAGGCCTGATTGGTGACACAGTTTTGCCCCAGCACCAGCTAACACACCTGACTCCAATAATCACCTGATCATGATCTTCAGTTCAGAATGCAATTTGATTAATCAGCTGTGTTTGCTAGGGATGGAGACAAAGTGTGACACAAATCAGGCCCTCGAGGACTGGAGTTGCCCACCCCTGTTCCAGAAGATTCTCCCATCTCCACAGAGGAACACTGGAGCTCTGTCAGAGTGACCATCGGGTTGTTGGTCACCTCCCTGACCAAGGCTCTTATCCCCCGATCGCTCAGTTTGGCTGGGCGGCCAGCTCTAGGAAGACTCTTGGTCGTTCCAAAATTCTTCCATTTAAGAATGACGGAGGCCACTGTGTTCATGGGAACCTTCAATGCTGCCAAATGTTTTTGGTACCCTTCCCCAGATCTGTGCCTCAACACAATCCTGTCTCGGAGCTCTACGGACAATTCCTTCAACCTCATGGCTTGGTTTTTGCTCTGACATGCACTGTCAACTGTGGGAATTTATATAGACAGGTGTGTGCCTTTCCAAATCATATCCAATCAATGTAATTTACCACAGGTGGACTCCAATCAAGTTGTAGAAACATCTCAAGGATGATCATTGGAAGCAGGATGCACCTGAGCTCAATTTCGAGTCTCAAAGCAAAGGGTTTGAATACTTACAGTTTGTAAATAAGGTATTTCTGTTTTATATTTGTAATAAATTTGCCCAAAAAATGTAAAAACCTGTTTTCGCTTTGACATTATGGGGTATTGTGTGTAGATTGATGAGGAAAAACATTTATTTAATCAATTTTAGAAATAGGCCGTAAAGTAGCAAAATGTGGAAAAAGGCAAGGGGTCTGAATGCACTGTATATACGTATGATGGGATGTATAGACTTTATAGAGAGTATGTGGATAGAATGTTTAGTATATCTGTAGAATAGAATAGTATATATACAGCAATAGTTTAATAGGATGGCCTTGACTAAAATACAGTATATACACATGAAATTAGTAAAACAGTATGTAAACATTATTAAAGTCACCAGTGTTCCATTATTAAAGTGACCAGTGATTCCATGTCTATGTACATAAGGCAGCAGTCTCTAAGGTGTAGGGTTGAGTAACGGTGTGGTAGCAGGCTAGTGACGGCTATTTAACAGTCTGATGGCCTTGAGATAGCAGCTTTGATGCACCTGTACTGACCTCACCTTCTGGATGATAGCGGGTGAACAGGGCGTGGCTCGGGTGGTCGATGTCCTTAATGATCTGTTTGGCCTTCCTGTGACATCGGGTGCCATAGGTGTCCTGGAGGGCAGGCAGTGTGCCCCCGGTGATGTGTTGGGCAGACCGAACCACCCTCTGGAGAGCCCTGCGGTTGCGGGCTGTCCAGTTTCCGTACCAGGCGGCGATACAGCCAGACAGGATGCTCTCAATGGTGTATCAGTAAAAGTTTGTGAGCGTCTTAGGGGCCAAGCCACATTTCTTCAGCCTCCTGAGGTTGAAGAGGCGCTGTTGCGACTTACTCACCAAACCTTCTGTGTGGGTGGACCATTTCAGATTGTCAGTGGTGTGTACGCAGAGGAACTTGAAGCTTTTCACCTTCTCCACTGCAGCCCCGTCAATGTGGATGGGGTCATGCTCCCTCTGCTGTATCCTGAAGTCCACAATCAGCTCCTTCGTTTTGTTGACTCCGTCAGGGCCCTCACCTCTGTCTGTCTCGTCATTGTTGGTAATCAGGCCTACTACTGTTGTGTCGTCTGCAAACTTGATGATTGAGTTGGAGGCGTGCCTGGCCACGCAGTCATAGGTGAACAGGGAGTACAGGAGGGGGCTGAGTATACACCCTTGTGGGACCCCTGTGTTGAGGATCAGCTTAGTTGAGGTGTTGTTTCCTACCTTCACCACCTGGGGGTGGCCCTTCAGGAAGTCCAGGACCCAGTTTCACTGTGCGGGGTTCTGACAGAGGGCCCCAAGCTTGATAATGAGCTTGGAGGGTACTATGGTGTTGAATGCTGAGCTGTAGTCAATGAATACCTATTCTTATATAGGTATTCCTCTTGTCCAGATGGGATAGGGGAGTGAGCAGTGCGCAGGCAATTGCATCTTCTGTGGATCTATTGGAGCGATATGCAAATTGAAGTGGGTCGAGGGTGTCAGGTAAGGTGGACGTGATATGATCCTTAACTAGCCTCTTAAAGCACTTCATGATGACTGAAGTGAGTGCTACGGGGTGATAGTCATTTAGTTCAGTTGCCTTTCCTTTCTTGGGTACAGGAACAATGGTGGACATCTTGAAGCAAGTGGAGACAGCAGACTGGGATAGGGAGAGATTGAATATGTACGTAAACACTCCAGCCAGCTGGTCTGCACATGCTTTGAGGACACCGCTTGGGATACCACATTTGTCTTGTGTCTGAACCGTTGAACTGTGACCCCACTTTGTCTCTGTGCTGACGTTTTGCCTGTTTGATTGCCTTACGGAGTGCATAACTGCACTGTATTCAACCATATTCCCAGTCAACTTGCCGTGGTTAAATGCGGTGGTTCGCACTTTCAGTTTTGCATGAAAGCTGCCATCTATCCACGGTTTTTGGTTTGGGTAGGCTTTAAAAGTCACAGTGGGAACAATATTACCTATTCACTTCCTGATGAACTCAGTCACCGTGTCAGCGTATACAGTTGAAGTCGGAAGTTTACATTCACCTTAGCCAAATACATTTAAACACATTTTTTCACAATTCCTGACATTTAATCCAAGTAAAAATTCCCTGTCTTAGGTCAGTTAGGATCACCACTTTATTTAAGGATGTGAAATGTCAGAATAATAGTAGAGAGAATGATTTATTTCAGCTTTTATTTATTTCATCACATTCCCAGTGGGTCAGAAGTTTACATACACTCAATTAGTATTTGGTAGCTTTGCCTTTAAATTGTTTAATTTGGGTCAAACGTTTCGGGTAGCCTTCCACAAGCTTCCCACAATAAGTTGGGTGAAATTTGGCCCATTCCTCCTGACAGAGCTGGTGTAACTGAGTCAGGTTTGTAGGCCTCCTTGCTCGCACACACTTTTTCAGTTCTGCCCACAAATGTTCTATGGGATTGAGGTCAGGACTTTGTGATGGCCACTCCAATACCTTGACTTTGTTGTCCTTAAGCATTTTGGAAGTAAAGGTTGATACTTTGGAAGTATGCTTGGGGTCATTGTCCATTTGGAAGACCCATTTTCGACCAAGTTTTAACTTCCTGACTGATGTCTTGAGATGTTGCTTCAATATATCCACATCATTTTCATGCCTCATGATGCCATCTATTTTGCGAAGTGCACCAGTCCCTCCTGCAGCAAACCACCCCCACAACATGATGCTGCCACCCCCGTGCTTCACCGTTGGGATGGTGTTCTTCGGCTTGCAAGCCTCCCCCTTTTTCCTCCAAGCATAACAATTGTCATTATGGCCAAACAGTTCTATTTTTGTTTCATCAGACCAGAGGACATTTCTCCAAAAAGTACGATCTTTGTCCCCATGTGGAGTTGCAAACCGTAGTCTGGCTTTTTTATGGCGGTTTTGGAACAGTGGCTTCTTCCTTGCTGAGCGGCCTTTCAGGTTATGTCGATATAGGACTCGTTTTACTGTGGATATAGATACATTTGTACCTGTTTCCTCCAGCATCTTCACAAGGTCTTTTGCTGTTGTTCTGAGATTGATTTGTACTTTCGCACCAAAGTACATTGATCTCTAGGAGACAGAACGCGTCTACTTCCTGAGCGGTATGACAGCTGCGTGGTCCCATGGTGTTTATACTTGCGTACTATTGTTTGTACAGATGAGCGTGGTACCTTCAGGCGTTTGGAGGATGAACATGGAGGTCTACATTTTTTTTTCCTGAGGTCTTGGCTGATTTCTTTTGGTTTTCACATGATGTCAAGGTAGGCCTTGAAATACATCCACAGGTACACCTCCAAGTGACTCAAATTATGTCAATTAGCCTATCAGAAGCTTCTAAAGCCATGACATCATTTTCTGGAATTTTCCAAGCTGTTTAAAGGCACAGTCAACTTAGTGTATGTAAACTTCTGACCCACTGGAATTGTGATACAGTGAATTATAAGTGAAATAATCTGTCTGTAAACAATTGTTGGAAAAATTACTTGTGTCATGCAAAGTAGATGTCCTAACCGACTTGCCAAAACTATAGTTTGTTAACAACAAACTTGTGGAGTGGTTGAAAAATGAGTTTTAATGACTCCAACCTAAGTGTATTTAAACTTCCGACTTCAACTGTACGTCATTGTTTTTCTCAGAGCCAACCCGGGACATATCCCTGTCCGCGTGAACAAAACAATCTTGAAGCATGTATTCCTATTGGTCAGACCAGCATTGAATAGACCTTAGCACGGGTGCTTGCTGTTTGAGTTTCTGCCTATGGGAAGGGAGGTGCAGAATGGAGTCGTGATCTGATTTGCCGAAGGGGGACGGGGGAGGGCCTTGTATCCATCCCAGAAGGGACATTAACAATGATGTTTTTGAAGCACGAGTAATACAGGCAATGTGTTGATAGAATTTCAGTTGCATTTTCCTCATATTTGATTTGTTAAAGTCCCCAGATGACTTTATGATTGATGTTCCAATAGTGAAATAATATGTACAAATCGAAAGAAACTTTCCACATACTGAATTGAGCGAACAAGTAAAACCCATTCCTCACACTACTGAGCTGTAATGAACTAGCCTGGTAACGCATCCACCATAATTGCTGGAACCACGCTGGAAAGGACATTGTAGAAAAAATAAATTCAATGCCAGCACAGTACAGTTTGTGTCTGTACTTGGCACAATAGTATGAGGGTTTAAGTGGCAGTTTGTCAAACTATGGACCCACCTGCTGGGCTTGGGCCCCTGGAGCCTCCTTCCTGGGGCTGTGTGGGGCGGTTGCGGTTCTTGTTGCGGTTCTTGTTGGTGGAGCGGGCGGTGCGGATGTGCACCTCGCTGACTTTGAAGAAGGCCACCATGAAGGGCTGCTTCTCCAGTGCTCCGTCACGCCCAACTAGCCCTGCCTCCTTGGAGCTAATGCTCCGCCCTGTTTTCCAGAGGGGCCAGCCATCAATCACTTGGACATACTGAATGGGCTACAGTTTACTGAGCGTAGTCTACCTGGAAGAGTATCATACACTCTACTGATATATTTGTGACAAATGTCTGAATTTTTCCTTTAATGGATGTTTTGTGTCAAATAAATGTATTTGATTTGCAAAGATATCAACCTTTTCATTTCAGCATTGAGACACATAAAAAAAACACTATTATTGCCCACTACTGTTTACATGAGTTAGTTAGCATGTTTCCAATGCTAGCTGTTAGCATATGTTTCCAATGTTAGCCGTTAGCATATGTTTCTAATTTAGCATTGTGCTCACCACTGCTGGTCTCCACTCCGATCTGGAGGCCCATGTTGTTGTGGGGACTCATCACCCACAGGTTACTGGTGGCCGTGATGTCAAACTCCAGCCAGCCCTCCTCGGCCGCCCACAGCCTGCGAGACTCCAGCAGGAACAGGTCTGCTTCCCTGGGGACACGGTTCACAACAAGCAGTCATGACTGAGGGGCAGCTAGCAGCCTTCCCATCTTCAGAGAAGTATACAAATGTACATCAAAGACTGGTACACTACCATAACAGATACTGTATCATAAAATATGTAAAATACATTTTTGGCATGCTTCTGATTGACATTAACTTCTGCACATCAAGAGTCTATGGGACACTTGACTTGACTTTGTGATAATATATAATATTATATTATCCAAAGCGACTTAGAGTATTGTGTGCATGTTCTACCAACTGAGCCACATAGGAATTTTTGTTTTATATTGTGTAACACTCCTCTACTTCGTAACATCACCCCACCACCACTCCCCTGCCCCACTGTATAACTGTAGCTAGGTCTCAGGTGCAAAAGACAACAACAACCCAATGAAAGAGAGAGAGAAGAAGAAGGAGAGAAAAGAGGTCTGTCCCATCCCCATTACTGTAAAAACACAGCGCAGGGCCGCCGGGCGTTCCCCAGGCCACACATCAAAGCCCCACAAACTCCCAGGTGTTCCGGGAATGCCCCTGCAGTCATGCCTCGGCAGACCCTCGTTATTGCTCGTTAATGAGAGTGTTTCTGAGGGCTTCCATATGAGGCAGTTCCCAATGCCCCCCTCAGGTAGTTCACACGTTTGGCACAGCGTGGGTCCGGAGGGTCAGTGCTGACTCATTCTGATCGAGGCAGCCATTTTAAAACCTGTGGACTGGCAGGGGGTCCATCTGGGAGCCGCAGGGGGCGTGGTACCAAAGCCCTATTGTAAAGCCTCTTATTGACTGCTTAAATGAACTGGAATAATAAGGTCATATGTCAACGTTTTGTGTTTTTTGGTTCCAATAAATCTCCTTTACTGGCCCTGTCAAATGAATGCAGTTAAAAACGCACCATATCGGCCTGTTGTTTAGATGGCTTGTACTGTTCTAATATACATTCAGCTTTAGACTGGTGACAAGACTTGTAAACAAAATAATTACGTCACAGTTCTCAAGAACACCATGCTAAATGAGTACTGACATATCGGGTGTTGTTGAGAGAGAATTTAGTAAGGAAACAAACACATACCAATGCATGTTAACCTGCCATTTTTTGCACTGACTAAGGCCACATTCTTTGCAATCAACACATTATCTGCAAGACCTTGCATTCCTTGCGTACTGCCAAACAAACCACCCCAATGAAGTGAATACTGTAGTATAATTCTACAGCCTATCATTATTGCTGAGGGTCATAACAGAAGCCTTTTTAACTGTAAACAAGGGAGGAGGAGCGGAAAACCCCAGAGTTTGTATACCGCCTGCATGACTTTAAGAACAACTACCAGAGACATTACTGTTGCAAATGAATCCTTATGTAAGGATTTATATTTTTTGCTTATCTTGTGGCTTTTATGAAACTTCAGTGAATGTATTTTGGAAATGATATGCAGTTGCACCTCTGTTTAGCCCTACTTGCAAGCTTTCACTAACCCATCTGCTTATTAAAGATTAGGAGCTATAATCAAAGCAATTATAACTTCCAAGACTTTAACAACTTGCAAATTAATCTGTTTGTCAGCAAATGTGTTTTGCAAGCCACACAAGTATTGAGGATTTGCAAGCACAAAGAGAGTTTCTCGGAGAGCCCACGAACCAAACTATATAATTCGCTTCAAGGTAAAACCTTGTCCTACAATAATACAGTAATTGGAGATATTGGCCCCTTTAATCTCTGAAATATCAAAACATTTTGATAAAAATGTCAGCAGCAGAGCACAAACCGTCTATTGTAAAGATAAAGGAATGTGGCAAACAAGTACCTCATGATAGACATAGAAACGCTTTGAGGAAAAAAAGAATCCAGCAAAAATGCAAAAAGAGCAACTGTCTTTACAACTGTAATTGAATTGTGGACTTGTAGACTTGTAGACGACCAGAAACGTATACGGCAAATGTAATAATACAACTACATCACTATACATGAGGAGGAAAACAGAGAACAGATGCCCATCTTACAAAGCATTTTGGGACATATTATGCAACTTTTTGTGGCTTTTGAAAAGTGCCTCAATGAACAACTGCATAATCTTACATCGTCTCCCATTGGTTACTGTTTAAAAAAAAGTACATAGCTTCCAGCTATCTCATTGGCCGTTGTCTCTGCCTGGGACGTCTCTCCCAGCAGCCACAATGTAAATGTTTGGCCTTGCTACTCTTTTTTGGACTCTACTAAAGTCAGGCTATTTCGGTAAGGCGTTGTGGTCATGCCTCATTCTACAAAAAATACATGGCAGAAAACCAGAGCTGGAAGTCTGTCTCCCACAGCGACAGAGAGAGGAGCCTGGACTAAATTCACCAACACCCTATCAATTCCCAGGCCGGGAGAGGACGCTGCCTACGCTACACTAACATGTAATCAATGGCTGGAGAAGTGCATGTAGCTAAGTCCTCCCTTTGCATACAGTATATTTTCCCCCTCATCTGGACAAGCTCAGGACTGACTAGGAGGACGGCATAGCAGGAGGTTGGGAATGGGATGGTCTCACATCATATCTCAGTGTTCACTTAGTCTTAGGGTCTGGTATTGTATTGTTCATGTCATCCCAGTGTTAGACAGCTAATTGGAAGCACAACCAGATGGGGACTAGAGAGAGGATTCCATAGAGGTCTGCCCGTGTTATATGGAGAATTTTGACTCAGCAGCCCTTACAAATACTATACTACTATACCTCAAACATATGTGATAACATCTCATCGCTGCAGCACTTTCAAACAGTACAACTGACAACAAGATAACCCTGATATAAACCCATGTATATAACACTAGCAAGCACCAAGCTATTTGACTGTGAAAAGGGATTGAATATATGATCATATTCTCACCAGATTGACATATTCTAAAGCCTGGACTGTGAGTGAATGCAGTGGCTGTGTTACCTGTTGGGGTGCTCCTGTACCACTTGGTAGACGTTGAGCAGGAGGGTCTCGTTGCGGAAGGTCCGGCTCACACACTCCTTGTAGAGGCGGAACTCGGAGGCGGTGACAGCCTCTCCCTCTGGGATCTGGGACAGGTTGAAGTTGAACTCCTTGTGGTGCCGTCTGTGTGGCGACAGCTCTCTATCGTCCTCCACTATCAAACACACACAGGGCAGAGACACAGGTTAGAGCCACACACACACATACTGTAAATCAGATCATTGGCACAACATCATTGGTTAGACCTGGCCGAGACATGCAACAGTCAAACCTAGGAATTCAACTGAACTGGAGAGATAGCTGAACGCAGGACGACTTTTGATGCATCTTGTATCCCTCCACACCCACTAGTATACAATGTAAAATGAATCTTAACAGTCTTCATTTACATAGACGCATAGTATTAGGTTTCATATTGCAAAGTCTGCGGATGTAAACATATCTTACTTTGAGTTGTCTAAACAATTGAGGTTAAACACAAAAAAATGATGTACCGACAGGAAAAGCTGACCAACTATACAGTTCCAGTTTTCTAGATTTAAAAAATATTCCCCTGGCTTTATGGGGATTTACTGACTGTGGGATGTTAACATGTAACTCAGCTAGCATAACAAACAGGGCTTGACATGAAGAGGCCACGCAGGGATAGTAAAAAATGTTTTTAATAGTAAAAACGGACTTCCGCCTGCTGTACTGTAATGCAGTTAGTTACTTAGGCGTTCAATGTATTCCTATGCAGTTCAATGGTCAATACAGTATCTCATTCACAGACACAGCACTGAGGTACATCATAAAAGGGTTTCAAAGCATCACATGTGATTTATGCATATGGACTAATAGGGCTGTGGCTTACTGCTTCCTAAAATAAATTCCCTGTTATTGTCTGAAGTGAAAACCCATGATTTCAGGGCTGTAAACTCAGTCTGTGTTCCAATGACCACTTCAGAGGCTACAAATGACAAAAATCAACTATTGCCTCCCAACAGAGCTTCCCTCTTTCAACTGCAACATGCATTGCAATAATAATGTGTTCCCCAGGGAATTGGTTCCCATTTCACTCTGGGACTTCCCCACAGTTCAATAGCACACAGAGAGAGAGGGAGGGAGCGAGAGAAGCAAGAACCACAGTGAGCTCCCCTGCACACTGATGGCATTCGTGCCACTAACCATGCTCAGTCTCACACACACACACACACACACACACACACACACACACACACACACACACACACACACACACACACACCATACACACAATCACCCCTGTAGTTCCCAGGACTGGCTGTGTGTTTCCCGCCACATAAGTCCAGTCGGGATGGAGTGTCCTGTCCCGCTCTCCCGTTCTGATTGGATTTCCATGCGGCGTTCCCTTGTGAGGTGCAGACACAGAGCCCACACTTCCGCCACGCCAGCCCTCCCCAACAAATCTGAGGAGTAAATTAAATGGTAGAGCAGGGACGTGGAGAGAGGGGGAGGGCCAAGGGAGGTCTATAAGGAGGTTCAGTACTTCAGTACGGAGGCTACATGAAAAGACTTTCTTTTGGGACAGTAGCTTCTCTCCTAGAGACATTAGGGAGTCACCCCCCCATCTCCCCTCTTCAAACAGGGGTCAAGGGTACCCTCGTACCGCATAGTACATCTTGGCATATGCGTTCCCAATTAGGGAGGAGAGACACTTTGGAGGGTCTCACAGAGAATAGGGGACAGTATGCTGTGGGACCCCTGTTCCCATCCAACCACTGAGGCTTCAATTGACTGACTAACCTTGGCTAGTCCGCCCATGGTAAGACAGCAGTAAAGCTCAATGACGAGCAGCCCTCTAGAGACCCTGAGACACACAGAGAGATACTCACTGCTTTAGGGGTTTACCAGAGCTTACCCCCTTAGAGACTAGCACACCCCTACACAATCGCCTTCAGAATCTACCGGAGCTCAACCTCTCGCACACACACACACACACACACACACACACACACACACACACACACGTCCCAGAGCACACCATGGAAGATGAGGGAGCGCGAGGACGTGGAGGAAGACGCGCCTCACTTCACCTCAGGTCTCATCTGCAGCCAGCCAGGACTCACAAGGCCAGGACCCCACTTAAGCCTTCGCTGGCGCCTAGCCGAACTCAGCTAAGCGAACCGAAGGAGTGTGCTCGCATACACCCTTAAAAGAACGTAGCTTGAAAAACATGAAAAAAGCATCAATAGTACTGTTTGTTCAGCTTGAGACGCCATAGCCACTTCTTCAAAATAGTCAGAATTCATCTAAGATAACTCAAGAAATATGTCATTAATTGCGACGTTTTTGCCGAGGAAGGTCTTAGTCGCGCAGTTTTATGTCTAACTAAGATGTTTGGTTACATCTAACTAAGATATTAAGGAAATCACAAATTTCATGGATATATTAGAACTAGTGGATATATGGAGGCTTAATCAAGCTAGTTGTCTTGATTCAATTTTTATGTCATTCTCTCTGGTACCAAAAGTTAAAAAAGTGTTGATAGGGCTCAGAATACAGTTGGACCATCACATAATTGGCATATATATTACTCTTACAGAATTTCCACGTGGGCGAAGATATTGGAAATTGAATCAAAGCCTATGGGATGACAACTTGTTTTTAACCAGGACAGAAGAATTTATAACTGCCTTTTCTGACATAATATAGGTACAGCAGATCCTCTTATTGTACGGGACACATGCAATTCAATACTCATGTCTAAAACTAAAACAATCTAAATCAAAAGAGTCCATATTAACAAAGGAAATTGAAAGACTAACAGAACAGACAGATAGAAATAAAAACTGTACAATAGAGGCTCAGAGAAAGTTGGAAGAAAAACAAAAAGAAATGGCACTTATTCAAGAAAGATCAAGTGTAATATATTATAAAAAATAAAGCGAACTTGATGGAATATGGGGAAAATGCACCATATTATTTTTCGATCTTCAACATAGAAATGCTACCAAAGAGAATTTACTGAAACTTGTTACAAATGACGAAGTCACCCATGATTCACCAAACAATATTTTGAAAGAGGAAGTAAAGTACTTTAAGCATATGTTTTTGTTGATCTAGCCATATCCCAGTGAAGCTATTTTCGTATGGTCTTGCCTACACCTAGCGACCTGTTTTTTCAATTATGAGCAAAATTATTTCCTTTTTTTTGGAATGGCAAACTGGACAAAATTAAACGGGCCTATTTATATAATGAATATGAATTCAAATGAAATATTAAAGCATTAGACCTCTCACTAAAGGTATCAGTCATCCAAAAGTTATACTTAAATCCTGGTTCTCTAGCAAATTAGTAAGAATGTCTCACCCCATGTTCAAGAATGGCCCTTTTTTTTTAAATTCAGATTACAACCTCTCACTTTCGGTTATTTGAAAACGAAATTGTCTCCAAAATATCATTATTTTTAAAACAAGCCATAGAAAGTCGGTTGCAATTTTAGTTTAATCCACCAGAAAAGACAGAACAAATAATGCAACAAATATTGTGGTTAAACTCAAATATACTAATTGATAAAAAAAGACATTAGAAAATATATATAATCTTTGTAAATTATATAACAAATAGGACTGGTGGAGTTGTCACACATGCAGCTAATAAAAATACATGGAAATGTCTGCTCTACCCAAAATTACAAACAACTAATTGCAGCATTGCCACAAAAATGGAAGAGGCAAGTGGAAGGCGAAAAAAGTAAGGAACTTGTCTGTCGGTCCTGCATTAAAGTCCAAAATATACCAGTTTCATTGAATGACCAAAAAATGTACAGCTGTGCCATGTAGATTGCAAAATAGTTGGGAAGAGATTTGCGATGTACCGATTCCATGGCACATGGTTTATGAACTGATATGCAAAACATGCCAGATTCAAAACTTCGAATTTTTATACAAAATTCTTACAACCAAGAGAATGTTATAGATGTGGGTGATACAACCTTCCCAGCTCTGCAGATTTTGCTGCGAAGAGACAAACTAGAAGTCTAAGTTTTGTTGTTCATTAGTTTACTCCAATTTGGGGTATGTAGAAAATAGTAAAAATAAAGAAAAACCCTGGAATGAGTAGCTGTCCAAACTTTTGACTGGTACTGTATATAAATATATATTTCTTTAAATTGGGGGGGGATTGGAAATGAGGCAGAAAATTACATTGATGGAAGCTACAATCTATCTGCAATATTAAAGCTGATCTACCACCCCAATTTTATTTTTAAATAATAATAATAATAATAATAATAAGTTGTTTGGTGCAGTATTTCTCAAGTAATTTTTGGGGTTGTTGTATAAAAACAATTACTCTCTCGTTGAATGACAACAAACAATTATTTGAAGAATATTTACCTTCGGAGGGCATAGACTTTCGGCTACCGAATTTCGGCTTGCCTCGAGAAACAAAAACGTCACAAAATGTCGTCATAATTTATGCATGAACTGTTTCGGATGGGAAGTATGCGGACACCTTTACACACACAGGAAACCAACAAGATCTTATTCACATCAGCAGCCCTAATGTTGACGTGGCCTCTGACACCTCTTGACAGTGAATGGTTCATTATCTCGCACGCACGGGCACGCACGCACACACAAGTTGCAGTGAGAATTGCAGCTCAGAGGTCAGCCTGAGGTTTACACTAGTGACAGCTCTTTCAAGGGGAGAGGTCAGGGTATTCCAAATCTCACTTAGCACCCATGGTTTTAAGATGGAGGCTTGAAATACAATTGATGGTCCGTTGAGCACTTCCATCTTGTTTAAACTGACCTGAGCTCTAGAGGGAGAAGGCATGAAGGGGACATTTGAGTTGCTTCTCCTGAGAGTATTCCAGAAGATGTAGCATTAAGAGAGCATTAGCAACGTCTTGCTAACAGTAGGTGATGGAAATACAGTAACATGTGTAGGGTCAATATGGGAGAGTTAGGGTGGACTGACCAGATGCAGACCTCCAGCACAGAGACCGTGGTCACATGCTGTAGCACAACCACAGAATGTGGTCACAAAGCCAGTGCGAGTGTATGCACACACACACACCCCAACACAGACACACACACACACACTCATACCCCCCACTGCACTTACAAAGGACCGTTGATTTAAAAAATCGCAACTGACTATAAATGTCAATGATCCTGCTCCACTGGACACCTGAGGTCTTTAGTATGCACATACAAACACACACCACCACGCACACACAAACATACAAAAAAAGTATGCTGCAGACGTGAGAATGGAATGTCTCTGATGATTCACCACCTGGTGGGCGATACGACCGAGGGAGAGAGAGGGAGAGACAGAAAGGGACAGAGAAGAAGAAGAAGGGGGGTCTTGGAAAGGTATTATTGCTGTCTGTTCTCTCGTTTCCACCTGCGCAACATGTGGCTTCAGTGTCCTGGTGCTATTGCCATTAGCCCCCACACAGTATGGACGCTCTAGTAGTAGGAAATGACTGAGGAAACTAAATGGGACATGCAACTCCAGGAGAGGGAGGGAGAGAAAGAGAAGGAAACTAAGAAAAGAAACCAAAATCAGGAAGATTAACTTAAATTAATTGAGGTCTGTTTTTGAATGCAGGAAAAGTAAAGGTTAAGGAACCACAGAAAATAAGAAAAAGAGAGGGAGGGAGCTGAGAGGACAGAGGAGAGAGTGTCTGCAGTGTTAAGAAGACCAGACTGGCGTTGAGGGAGAGGTGGGCGGGTGGCTCTGTGGTCAGTGGTCAACGGCGTCTCTCACTCTAAATGTTTTCCATCCAATCCCCTGGAGGGAGCCCGGCAGTCGCCTTCCATTTAATCCCTCTGGCCGCATCCAGTCCTTTCCCTCAACCGCCCGCAACCGCAAAGAAAAACAAATGCCGTCTCCCCCACAGCACTGCTCCTCAGGGCACTGGCTAGCTAGTAGTTACACACCTCCACTGCCCCCTCCCAAACCACGGGGGCGCTGTAGCAAAACATGGTGGTTAACACCAAATCTGAACAGCACCTGTGTGACCCAGATAGCAGGTCTCTGAAAGCTCAAAGCAACTTTGTGGAGGTCTGTGTGTTTTTTAAATTTTATTTTTATTTCACCTTTATTTAACCAGGTAGGCCAGTTGAGAACAAGTTCTCATTTACAACTGCGACCTGGCCAAGATAAAGCAAAGCAGTGCGGCAAAAACAACACTGCAGAGTTACACATGGGATAAACAAACGTACAGTCAATAACACAATAGAAGAAAAAAAAATCTGTATACAGTTTGTGCAAATGTAGTAAGTGTCAAAACCAACGAGTTTCTGCTGAGTAACGGTTTGACAACATGAGGGTTAAGGGGAGAGCTCTCTCAGTAGTGTTCAGTCAGGGTTGCCCAAGTCGGCAGGGGAGCAGGGTTTTCTTGGGGTACCACCACTCTGATGGAGAATAAAGCGGTTTGGATCCATTTGGATAATGTTGTTTTAAAACCCAGTTTCTAATTATAGCTGCAAACTATATAGCCCACATCTCATGTTTTCGTAGAAGTAGAATGTTGATTACAAATCCATGACTTGGAGTGCAGAGAACATAGTTTGTCAAATTACGACTGTGAATAAACTACACTTGACCTGAGGCATGTAATATGCATTATTGTTAGCCACAATGGAAAACAACTTGGAACTTCACACAACCCAAAACAAGAGCTTGGGTTAGAATCCAGCCAACAGTTCAGACTGTAAATCTACTCAACAATCCACTTTGTCGTTAAGTCTCTCTAATTTGCCATTCATTCAGGAATGAGCTGCCATACCCACATTGCATAGCTGTGAACTAAAGCGAGATAAAAAACAAAATTCGCACAAGCCCTTCAATTAAATAGGACTTCTTTGCACCCTTTCAGACAGACCAGACGCAAAAAAATATTCTAAAGACGCCTCCAATGATTAAACCAATAAAAATGAAGCACAGCCCAAGGCATGTGAAGAATTCATATCGTGTTTATGTAATTATATTCTCTCTTGCCTCCATCTCAGATTTGATGGCTCCTGAGGGGGGGCTCTCACACATCCCAATGCCTTCCTGCTTTCACTAATTGCTCCAGTGTTCATAATTAAAGGTTTGTTTGACTCCTGTTTCTTGGGAAACTCTCTGGGCTTCACATGGTGGGCCCAATTCTTCTAGAACCGCAGCACATAACGAAACAAAGCCAAAGAAAAATACATTTCTCAAAGTAAAAAAAAAAATAGATCTGCTCTAGTCTAAACATAAAAGCTCCTGGGTTTCCATTCAACTTCAAACTCTATTTGTTGGTATTAGGAGCCATGCAAAAACTAATCTCTTGGAAAAACATCCTTTCTTCTATAAAAGTTTAGACTTTTCGCAGTATTCTCTCAGCAGGATACTGTTTGGAGTTGGTGGTTGTATCCATCTGCCTAAGGAGCTGCCTGTGGCGCTCCCCGAGGGGCCGCCACGCTCCACTTCCACCAGGACTTGTTTCCACGTCCTGCTGGCCTGATGGGGTTTGTTGTAAGGCAGCTGGGAGGCAGCTAGATAGGGTTCAAAGTGTGGGGTGAGAGTGGGGGTTTGGGGGGGTCCCTGAACACTTGTCCCCATCTCTCATCCTCTACTCTGACCGGAGCCTGCATCAAAGCCTGCCCGCCAGGAGACACCGGCCCAGGCATGGGTCACTGGCGGGATCGGGGGTTTACGATGGAGCCGTACCCGCGTGCACAGCCACATATGCACGCACACACACACACACTCACAGCCCCCACACACCTCAGCCCCAATGTCAGAGTACATAAATGTGAACATGGGTAGACCACTCCACCATGGCGAGGAAATGAGTCAAGGAGACCATCCTTTGCAAAGAACGTCCTACACCATCTGCACTAGAAGAAGAGCCTTCCAGCTAAGACTGGCCAGCTATTGGCCCATCAGCCCACCAGGTTACGTAATGACATCACTCAGGAAGGAATTCCACATTGGGACATCAGTCCCCATTAGAATCCTATTCTGACTGTAATCATAATCCTTTAAAAAGGAATACTGAGTCCGATCCAAACCCCTGACAGGCAGCGTCTAACGTCTACTGTCCGGGCCTATTTTTCCACCGGCAAGTCCGTCAGCGCTGCATTCCACACGAATGCCCAGAAAAAAATGACATCTGGACGCACATCTCAGGTTTTAAAGTCCCGGGGTACTCAGAAGGCACGGGTAATTTGTGATAATTGCAGCTTTGCGGGGGCTCTGCTAAAAGATGTCCGGGTGCTGCCTGCCCACGGCCTTGAATGTAACCAAAAGAGACTATCAGGAGCCCCAATCGGCAGACTGCTGAATGGTAGCAGTCATCCCCCTCATACCTGTGTGTCATTGGGAGATTTCATTCCCATTTCTTCCACAGCTCTCAGGACATAACTACTGTACACTGCTGAGAGGAAATGATTCTGTGTGTGTGTGTGTGTGAACGCTAAAGGCCTCAGGTGTACACAGAGCAGGCTCATTGACATTAATGGTTAGCAGTGATTTTTTTTCCAACAGGCCTTGTAAAAGCAGCCATTCTAATTCGCTACCCAATGTGAGCCAATGACCTGTCAACAAATAGGGTAACATCTTTTCTCTAATTGAGAAGGAAATTCCATAGAAATCATACATTCCTTTCCTTTCCACTTTTTGACTTATGGAGACATGAATGAAAGCATCAAAAGTACAGCTAAGGTATAGCTGATATAACAGTGTTAGGACAGACTACAGTATAGTCTACTGCTCTGCATTGGCAGTCTCACAGAAAGGGATCTTCTCATACCATCCTGCATGTGTCTCCTCCCTGGCATCCCAGGACAGGGGCCGGGAAAAACCGCTGGATGCTTTCACTCACACACAAACAAGAAAATAAAGCCAACCAAACATTGGTAAACAAAGTGAGAGCGATGTAAGGTTCTTGGCTGGTGGTTGTACACAAATGCGAGAGCGACAATACTGAGGTCAGCATCACTATTATCCAACATATTGCAATACATATTACAGGCATGCATAGTATACACATAGAAGTGTTTACATGGCTCTTATCCTGTCCTTAGAGTTCACTGTCCCTTGGTAGCCATAGGATACAGGGACAAACCATCTGTGTGGGCCAGAGGGGTGTCCCAAACTGCCTTTCACTTAGCCCAATGCATATCTGCTCTCTGAAGCTACGCCAAATACATTTGAGACTCATAATAATCGTCAGCTAAAACGATACCATCAATGTCCAACTTTATCGGAGAATCAATGGCCATCCGATTTGGAGATCTTTAAAAAGCCTCTGATCTTATTTCTTCCACTAATGTAGGATTCTCTGTCCTTGATGTTTCGGTCAATTTCCTCTGAAATTTATAGGCTACTGACGACGAAGGCTACTTCTTTCCTATGGGCCAAACTACTGACCCTCTATAAAAAATGGCTCCCTTGCTACTTCTCAGTTTGGCTTCCATTAGTACAAACTAAATATAAACAGAGATGTACTCCGTTGTTTTTTTACGCACTTCTCCCCCAAATATGTACACTTGTAATTTTCACCAGCGTTCTTTTTTCATACTCTGCCAAGTCTGTGATTATTATTGTCAAGGTCCACTTTTATTGGCCTTTCAGGCTTTGTGGAATGCCATTTGAGAGCTGGTCCCTAGGGAGTGTGTGTGCGTATACGTCTGCACACATGCGTGTGTATGCACATACATGCATGCGTGTGTACTATATGTGTATGCGCACACATCTGTGTGTGTGTGTGTGAGGGGGCAGCGGGACCGGGTTGGGAGACCTGCTATAGTGATCTGGTGTCTGTTGTAGCAGGTGTGTGTCTGAGCGCTCGGCGGGCCTCTGCACTCCGATTTAGAGGAGGAAGCTTGTGTCAGACGGACGAGATGGATTTCTCCTGAGGGATCCGATAAATAAGGAAAAAATATCTTTGAAAAAGGAAACGCAGCTGTTTCCAAAGGAGAAGTCAAAATATTGGTGGCTTGCATTCCACAGCCGCAAGTTAGAAGGCCAGGGTCTCTCTCTCTCTCCCCCCTCCCTCTCTCTACACCTCCTTTCCCTCTCTCCCTGACTGGTATGAGGGTTGAGGCTCAATGCTATTCCCATTGGAAACTCTGAGTAGACCACAATGCCATTCAGTGGCTCAAAACAAGAGCACATGATCCGCTGATAAATCAGAGCAGCTCCATTGTTTCCCTGTGTTGTTTTTTATGTAAGATACACAAATTAAACACAGCGACGTGGTCAGTGCCGGAGATCATACTAAGGCCTGAACAGAATCTAGGATAAGTACTACGATAAGTACCTGCAGAGGTCTGTCAGTAAAAATGTCAGCATGGTAGTCAACATTAGAAGAAAATATTCTATGGGGTTCTCAAGCAATTCACCAGCCATCTGGACATGTAATACCAAATGAAGGTGCTGTGACCATGTAAAAAGGCTCAACACTCCCTCTCTACTAATCAACAGAGCGAAACATGACACAGACATAACCATGGAGACCAACCGACAGGGGGGGAATTCCTTACCCTGCTTTAATACTGGCCATATGATTTAAAAACGCACTCCAAAATGGAGGGTCCCCCCAAAAACACTTAAGTGCTCCCTTAAATTAAAAGTTCCAAGTTCCAACCCTCCAGACCTGACAAGTCAGACAGAGACGGGACAGCAGGCGAGCCCCGCTGAGAAACTCAGCTCACACGTTTTCTATTCTATTCATTAGCAGCCAGGATTTAGGATACATACCTCCCCAGGCTACAGGACAGGGGTGTGAACATTGAACAATACAGGGTGTTTTGGGTCCGAGGGCAGGTAAACAGTCTGAAAGCAGCCTAGACAGTGACCTGACTAGTGGAATGTGCCAGTGGGAGTGCGGCTATGATCTCCATCCCTCCCCTCAGCTCAGGGAGCTCCCATCTCGCTTTGTTTTCGTGCCTGTATCGTGTTTGGAAAGCCAGCCCCTCGGCTCGTCTGGCCCTCGTAAATTTGTCAGCGGCGGCCCGTTTGAAATAGAGGGGCTGCTTGTGGAGGTTGGAGTGTTCGGAGCACGGGGAGGCCCTGATTCTCCCTGTGTTGTTGTTTCAGGCACGTCCTCTTTAGAGCTCGGACCGGGCTGGGAACACTGAACACGGATGGGTAGCAATGGTCAACCCTGTCCTATCTCCACCCGCGGACGTCTTCCATTGAGTGTCCTGACCCCTCTCCTTCCTCTTGACCCTTCCAGGCCACAGAAACACTTAAATCACCCATGGCCCCAGTGGCCTGTCCCTCTCAGCTCTTTGTATCCATGTCTCTGTCTTTGTGCCACATCTGGGTATGCCCTCCTTTGCCTTTTGTTGGCTGGAGATAAATCCTGCTCTTTTCTGTATTGGACAGAACAAAGCTCCATGTTGGAATGTGACAGGCAGTCTGTCATTAGTTAAACATGACGTTTACACACATACACCTCTTCTTTAGTGGCCGTCTCTGTTGACCGTGTTAATTGTTAAGCACATTTTATGAAGTCCTGATCATTCGGATAGCTGCCTGGAATTGCATCTCACAGAGTAACCAATATCCACCATAACCTATCATCCTAACGTCCGTGTGTGTGATTTACAGAATAACACAAATGCAATTTCGATACCTCCCTGAATCAATTTGATATCAATGATATCAGTCGCAGCTCCTCTGCTGTCTGCAGCATGTCAAGCTTGAAAAGCAAGCAACAAAGGAGATTGATGAGAATACACCTAAGGCGAGTGTGCGTGTCTATGTCTGTGTGCAGGCATACGTACCTGCGTCTACGGATGTGTTTGTACGCATCTGTACGCTACTGGCCAGGATAGCGGGAGGGCATTCGTGTGTGTGTGTGTGTATTTCACAGCTGCTACGCATCAACATATCAGTGCTGTGTTGATTCAGGAAGCGCTAACGCCACCCAGGCGTCAATAACTCCTCAGCAGGGGAGGTAGTAAAGGCCTAAGGAGCAGGAGATGGGGTGTTCAGAAAGAGGGGCGATGCTGTTTTCACGCTCCCATCAACGGCCTTTGCTTAGAGAGCAGGTGAAAAGGGAATGTATCACCAAACGTGTATCGAAAATAGTTCATTCAGCAAACTGGAAGCAACGTCTCTCACTCACTCACACACACACACACCAGGTTAATTATCTCCTCACTAAAGCCCTCTCTAAAAGAACCAGCAGGGAGTCAGAAGGTCAGAGGTCATAGCAAAAGCAGGCCGACTGTACTCCACTCTCTTCTTGGCCTCTGACACCACTGCAGCAGTTGCAAAAATGAGCAGAAAGGGAGATTTGGGTCTGTCCTCGAGATATAGCAGAGCAAACATTCCTGCATGCCAGCACACGACGTGATAAATGGGAGAAGAGTGGCCCGTAATCAGATGTTCCGTCGCAGTCATCTGCACTCCTTGACAGATGGTTAACTGCCGGCGTGTACCGTGTATCACGCTCTTATCTCCTCCCGTTCCCGTCCCACACTGTCCCACCGGGAACAGGAATGTCTGTGGAACTTTCAGAGCAGGACTTTGAAAAAAGAAAGTATGGAACATGGCATTCTTAACACGTATAAAGACCAATCGTGACAGCCATCTTGTCAAGTTAGAGAGTAATGGCGTGAGAGGGAGCGATACCATCAGGTTTTTTTAAGAGTAGGGTGTGACAGAAACTTCTTCAAATGTAAACGGAATGCCTTCTTAAAAAGTGTTATCTTTCGACCTTGGGGTCATCTCATCTCTGGTGTGTGGTTGCGTGAGTGAGTGTATGTATG
The DNA here is from genome assembly GCF_901001165.1 of Salmo trutta. Classification (NCBI taxonomy): domain Eukaryota; kingdom Metazoa; phylum Chordata; class Actinopteri; order Salmoniformes; family Salmonidae; genus Salmo; species Salmo trutta. The sequence goes on from NC_042962.1 coordinate 19,792,462, forward strand.
TATGTATGTATGTATGTATGTATGTATGTATGTATGTATGTATGTATGTATGTATGTATGTATGTATGTATGTATGTATGTATGTGTGTATGTTTAAGATTCAAAGTGTTCTCTAAGGCATTTCCTGCACATAGGCCTACTGAGGGACAGAAAGTAGCCTTTTAAGGGGCTGAACTTAAAGTTTTAAAACAAGGGGATAAATGTAACCATAAACAAACCATTAACATTATTTTGGCTTTCATAAGTTTTATTTTGGCTTTCATAAGTTTTACATATCAAACATATGATGCTTCCACTCTTAACATGGGACCAATAAAGTTCCAATGAAGTGCCCAAGATACACAAACGATTCCGCATATTGAGTTACCGCATTTAAAGAGCTTCCTTTTCCGCTGTTTGGACTGTATTGGACATGAGGCTCTTTGGCAAAACATACAGCCGCTTCATAGAAACAAACAGTTTGATGGAGGAAACGTCTCCAGAGTCTGGTTGTTGTAGCTTTTCTAGACAGTATGGAATTGTATTACAGAGCTAGGTGTTAAATCATAACTCCATCCTTTTTGACATTCATTTAATTGTATCTCTTATTTTCCCTAAACTTCATGGCCTAGATACCGTATTTTATTCCACGACAGCATATCTCCAATGCGTCACTTCATTTACTCCTAAAACACTGAACACAAAGCACTTGATTTTGTTTAAGGGGTCTACAGGAAGTTTTTTTAGAGGCTTTCAAGGGTATTGGCCAAAGCCGCCCTCGTATCAAACAATTAACTCTTTGATCATTCCCAATTAATTATTTCATCATGCCGGAGCTTTGGGACACGTTCTGGTGCAAAAAGAACACAGCTTACCTGAGATTGAGCTGCTCAGAAATGCACCCAGGCATCGTAAGACAGGAAACACACATTTTAAAAGGCTGGGATTGCGAGAGTAAGCCTGGTATTGTCTAGACCCGGGTAATCTCCTGAAACCCCCCCCTAGAAAACCCTGTCTCCCAGGTCACCTTTCAAGTGTGGGAGGCAGGCTGGTGGTGCGTTAACACCCGACGCGGGTGGCTATTGACTTAGCTAAGAGGGGCACTGACAGATCCTCCATTGCAGTGCAATGGGGTGTGGAGAGGGGGATGAACGTACGCCGGGTTAAGGAGGGTGAGGACCGGCTCATCCGTGAATCATGAAAACCACGGAAGGAGGGCGGCTAAAAAAAACAACAGCTGCCTGGTCACGGCAGGTGGAAAATTAAGTTCCAAACAAGACAACTCCTACAAACAGGGATGGATTTTCCTGGATTTTGCTCTTACTTACTGGAAGTCCCCCTTTAGAGGATCTCATAGACAAATATAGAGTTATGAGGAGAAACGGGAGATGGGAGTTTTTGGTAGTTATCTCATGTTAAGCAAAGCTCGGGAAGACCTTCACCTGTCTGTGAGGCAAAGTGAATCCATCAGAAATAAGTGAAATTGACATGAGAACAACATTTGAAGTTCCCGTTCAAGCAGCACACAAACTAAACCAACTCGTATTGGACATTTCTGTACATTGGCTGAAGACTATTTTGACACAGCGGCCATGTCCTACATGAAAAAGCGAATTGACTGTTTTTAGACCATGTTTTCTCTTCTTCTGGTCAGAAAATGACCCCCCCTGCATGTTTTGGTTTTTGCCCTAGCACGACACAGCTGATTCAAATAATCAAAGCTTGATGATAATAAGTTGGTTATATGAATTAGCTGTGTAGTGCTAGGGAAAAAAACAAAACGTGCACCCAGGGAGTGCCCCAGGACCGAGTTTGGGAAACTCTGGTTTGGAAAACAGCGTTTCACAGAATATGTGAATCAGTCACTTTCCCAGAAGACAGAATGACAGCTCACTCCAAGGGAAAGTCCTTTCTCACAGGACTAAAGCCATCATTTTCAAAATCATCATCAGGCTGACCAGAGCTGCTACTGACCGGCTGACCGTGGCTACTACACAGCAGTGCATTAAGACAAGTCTGGACTTGTGGTACGAACGATAGACTATGACTCATACTGTACATAGTGTAACACTGTGTAACTGCACCATGCCAGCACCAGGGAAGGGTACCCACCAGGCAAACAGAGTGATGACGATGATCAACACACTATTTTTAGGGAATGAGTGGGACGGAAAGGAAGGGATGTTTCTGTTAACCTAATTTAAGTTCTTTCCTCTTACTTGGGATGAGTCAATATGGGTCGTTGGCATGAGCGGTATTCTCAACGAGCGGATGACTAAACAAGACCTAAACATGAGTCATTGACGAGGAACAGAACGTCTGCTTCACACTGGCCACACATCAGACAGATGCTGGAGCACCGTAGTGTTAAGGGACTCCTAAATCCATGATCCCCCATGGGAATGCCCAAAAGGAGGCCTCTATCAGTAGAGCTGGGTGTGCAGTGGATCAATTGAGACCTACAACGCAAAAGTAAAAGGTCAATCACCATATTCTCCAACACCGATCAGATCCGACGGTTGTCCCTATACGATACACAGACTGAAGGCAGACTTGAAAGAAACGAGACCACCCAGACAATAAGCAGCATCCAGTGGTCTGTTTCTCGGGCCATCCGTCAGGAAACAGTCAAATATAGAGGAAAGCACATTAAAAGCTAATCCGATGACACACAGTAGTCATGCAATGCTTTATTCGCAAAGCAGATGGAGCACCTTGGCCTGTCTAGCATTAATTACAATCACATTGGAGGAGGAAGCCATCTTCTCCAAGGCAGTAACTAAGTAGCAGTACTCTGTTCTATTGGGATGGCAACTTAATCCCTGGGTACAATGAATTTGAGGGAATTGTGAACTGATGTATGGGAGATTATTAATTTAAGTGCATACGCAGATGTGCAACAGCAGCAAAAACCCAAACTAACAGGGACTCGAAACCACTCACCACACTCCAACAGCGGCCAATAGAGTCACTGAGTTACTTGAGAGAGAAAAAACACCCTGCAATATCTGGTTTTCATCACTACATGATGCAACTTCACCATTGAACACTCCAGAGGAAGATTAAAAAAGGAAGCTTTTGCTACTTAGTTTGTTACACGCTCTACTTTGAATTGCATCTCATGATAATCACTTGTGGAATTGTGTGGTTAGGTTTGAGTTTTTTTTTTTTTTTACTGAGAAGTGCCACAGACTTAAAAAAAAAATCCCTCTTGGTTCGGACACTTCCGTAGTATTCTCAGACTCAATAATGACAATATGCAAAGAATGGCATCCATCAAGTTTAGCAGCGTTGACCGGAGTCTGCCAGCGCCTCTGTTTATCTTCACGCAGTCTGTTTAGACGAGCTCTGTAAACACTCGCGCGGCTAATGGAAGGAGAGACCGTGGGCTTTTATGTTGAACTGTTTATGATGAAAGTATCTCTTTATCGTCCAGGGTCTAATTAAAGAAATTCAACGAAGCAACACAAACAATGCAACACAGTTCACATATTAAACCGCAATTTATATGGTCAATGCCAAGAATAGGTTTACACAAATACCAGCGTGCTGGTTGTTGTTTTTTGTATTTAGTTTGGTGTGGATACGTTTTTTATTTTCCTCCATCAGATTTAAATCATTGAACCGATTGCACAACATTGAGGAATCAGCATTTGGACTAAATTAACCAATGTATCTCTGTGCGTAAATGATCATCGTGCGTGAAGTCCATAGACAAACAAAGTTAGGAAGCCTAGAGATTAAAAGCGTTGGGCAAGCAACCGAAAGGTCGCTGGCTCGAATCCCCCGAGCCGACTAGATGAAACATCTGTCGGTGTGCCCTTGAGCAAGGCACTTAACCCTAATTACTCCTGCAAGTCGCTCTGGATAAGAGCGTCTGCTAAATAACTCAAATGTAAATGTTACAATTAAGAGAACTTCTGATATTTCAACACAGTATATATAACGTGTTATTTTTATCGAGCTCTCGAGGACTGGGAAGAGTTTAGAGATCTGTCCCTGTGGTTGATAGAAGCACGCGCAATGTTGCAGGCATCCACGGCCCAATACAGGCTCATTGGAATATTGTTGGCACTGGATCGAACACCTGTGAACAACAATTCACACGTAGGCTGAGAGGAACACTTCTGGTCTCTATTTTTTCAGCCCCTGTAGAATTAACTTCACGATACTGCTTTTTGCGCACGAGTGTAGGCTACGTCTCCAATTTGCATTTGGATTGAGATTGATATTAAGGACGTATAAACTATGACTTTATTTGCCCATTTTTAAACTCCAAATTAGCTAAATGACTACAGTTGAATACATTACATTTGTAATGATAGAATAATTTAATAACTTACCTAAATTTACAAAGCTCATCACCATGTCGGCGTCATTTAGGAAGGCATTCTCCTGATATGTTGCCAAAGGGGGACCTTGGGTGGTGTACATGGACTGGTACTGTTCCAACATGCCCTCCACTTCGTTTTTCTCCTCGCTGGATATCGTATTGTAAAGATCCAGCATGAAGAGCGGAGCGGAGTTGTACTTTCCATGTGACAGATGCGGTCTGGGTCTGTGTGGAAGTCCAAGGATGGAGAGGATCTCTTTCTGCATCTCTCTCTTTTCGTGAGTCCGCAACCGCCGGTGAATGAAACTTGGGTGCACCTCGTTGTTCCCATCGAATAAATAATTGCTACCTGCAATAAGGAACATGCAATAAGCGCTCCACCACAAACCCACAAAGGCAAACCAACAGCTTGTCATTGTATGTCCAGTTTGTAGTCAGTGTGTCTCTGACGTACGGTTTCAGTAAGTTTCAATAGTTTTTCTTCAAATTAGCTCCTTGTTCTCACTGAAAGCTAAAGTAGCTACTTTGAAATAAATCGAGAATCATTCACGCATTATGCAATATTATCCAACAAAAAATGTTCGTAAAATTGGTCTTCATAATTTCTGAAAAGTCTCCAAGTCCACAGCTCGGCTTTCTGCGTCAAAGGCAGCATGTAACACAACTTCTAAACGCTTCGGTAAGTCCAAGTCAGACCCAGTCAAAATGAAAAGTTCCTCGACATGTTATCTGGTAAAAATATAACTCTGAAAGAAACCATTGTACTCTAGTGTATGTATTTAACTCTTAAATACACTATTTCCCAAAGTTGCGTAGAAGAAATAACCCCTTAACTTGAAGTTTCCTCAATTCCACCGGTTGAATGTGTATCTGCAGTGTCTGAGTTCTGAGTAACGGGCATTAGCAGGTAGTAAAGCGCGTGTAGCCACTGTACCCGCCCAGTTAGTGCGCACAGAGGATAGGTGGGGCTGATGACATTTGATTTACATGTAGAAAGTGCCAATCAAAAGCTGTACGTCTTTTCATACGCATGAGAAATTAAAAATACTTTAATTCATATTTATGACCATTTGTCAGCAATAACCTTCGCACCAAATGTAAAACTTTCTTTGCCGAAAAATCGTGATATATACTATTCGAATAACCTGGACAGGTCATAACGGTCTTATTTTTAAGTCACTAAAAGGTTTGAGACACTTGTTTCTTAAAGGTCCTCAAGGACTTTCTTTGGGGAAAACTACTCTAGTCCGTTTGGAAATAATATTATATTGGTTATGCACGACCCCTGACGATGAAATGAAAAACAGCAACATCTCAGACACGTTACAATATTACTATAAATAATCCTTATTTTTATATTTATGCCTTTATGCAAATTGTATCAAATTGTGATCCACGTTTGCTTAATGACTCCATTACACACTTGCGTCAAGAGACAGGGTTCAATAAAAGGTTAAATACAAAAATGATAAAGTACTACTTATTTAAGGTGAGGGGTTGGAGAGGGAACAGAAGAGAGTGCCCCCACACCAGCACCGCCCCCCTCCGTGTTGTGTCTGTCTGTGTGCCCAGATCCCTCTGATAGGAAGGCAGGGTGTCCTTATCTCTCTGCAGCCTATCTTATCTGTTGGGAGCTTGAAGAGCGTAGCAGCATCAAAGTCACATCCCCTCCCCCTTCCCCACCTCCTCCACTGGCTGAGGTCCAGGCGAAAGAGAGGAAGGAGACTCCCAACAACTGCCTACAGGACTGGGGGAAGAGATGAGACAGACAGGCAGCCAGCACAGTGGGGAAAAGTAAAAGAAGTCTGGATGTTATATAAAAGACTACCTGCTCACTGTTTTTGGTCGTAGATTTTGAACGCGTCTGTTTGCAGCCTTGTAGAATGAACTTTTGGAAAAGTAAGAATGAAAAATAATGTATAAAATTCAATACAGAACCCTTCTACCAAGAACCATTTGTCAATAATGCATTCTTTGCTAGCAATTCAGTAAAATGGAGGATGACACAAAAAATATACTATATTGGACCAACAGTTGACTGTCTTAATATTAGCTTTATTTAGGCATGCCACTCTAACTGTATTAGCAAGTAAAATACATCATTGTAAAGACACGCCACGATTAGTGTCTTGCTATTGACGAATATTCAACCTCAAACGTCCACTTCGAGCGGTACAGAAATTGAATAGGAAATAACAATGTGTGTGTGTGTGTGTCTGTGTGTGTTGGGAGCAGGTGATAGCTGAGTGTATTGGCCGTGGGTGAGGAGGCAGGAGGAAGCAGAGGGAGGGCACACAGGCTAAACAGGGGGTGTGTGTCCTGTCATCATGGAGTCTAGACAGAGCCTCTCCTCACCCTAATTAACACACACACGATGGGTCACACTCACAACCTGAGGAGAGAGATTGGAGTCCCTCATACACAGGCTGGTCTCATTGCAACCAGTGGATATAACTGTTCACTTATACTAACGGACAGTATACAGACAACCATATTGTATAGATGCACGCACGCCCGCACGCACGCACGCACCTGCCTTAGGGTACTACTTTCTCTGCTTCCAAGCTGAATCATCTCTCACACACATGCACGTGCGCGCAAGCACCCACACACACAGATAATTGAAGGGGAGCTGTCCACCAGAGGAATGTTCACTCATAACACCAAGTTCACTTGGACTGCTAAATCTTCCACACTAATTATACAGACATAAACATGTGGGCACACACACATACACACAGGCATAAACACACTCACAGTCATTCTTCGCACAGTAATTATTCCTCTAAACATGGCATTTCCACACCACCATCTTACTACAGTATAGTCTGGTGGTAGACCCAAGACCCCACACATCACACAACCATAGTACAACTCCAACCAGAAACAATGCCAGTATAGTGCTGGTGCTTTTGATGCTATTGCTGCTTTTCAGTCTTTGTCTTTCAAAGGTTTTGCTTCTTTCGATCAGCCTCCATACCCCTACTAGCCCTCCCTCTAATTCCTCTAGATATGAGGGTGGTATACCAACCACAATTGTCGAGCGCAGTGATTTAACTTTAAAGAACCTTTGTATGTGGGGGATCATTATGAAATAGACTGTACAGATAAGCAGCTGGTGAGGTTCTGTCATTGTTTGTATGACTTTGTCATTTGCCCCACGGAGGTTGTGTCTGACACACCAGTATGACACTGTGTGATGCAAAATGGTGGGAAAGAGGTGGACAGGCGGCTAATAATCCATTATGAATTAGTTTTATCTAACCATTAGTAAACCATGTATACGTGTTTACCATCTATAAACCACTTAGTGGACCTGGTATAATTTATAAATCATGAAGAAAAAACTACGTACATATACACTATATACACAAAAGTATGTGGACACCCCTTTAAATTTGTGGATTCGGCTATTATAGCCACACCCGTTGCTGACAGGTGTATAAAATCGAGCACACCGCCATGCAATCTCCATAGACAAACATTGGCAGTAGAATGGCCTTACTGAAGAGCTCAGTGACTTTCAACGTGGCACCGTCATTATTATAATTTTTATTTTAAATGTTACCTTTATTTAACTAAGATGCCACCTTTCCAACAGGTCAGTTCGTCAAATTTCTGCCCTGCTAGAGCTGCCCTGGTCAACTGTAAGTTTAAAAAATATATATATATTTTACCAGGTAAGTTGACTGAGAACACATTCTCATTTACAGCAACAACATGGGGAATAGTTTCAGGGGAGAGGAGGGGGGATGAATGAGCCAATTGTAAACTGGGGATGATTAGGTGGCCATGATGGTATGAAGGCCAGATTGGGAATTTAGCCAGGACACCAGAGTTAACACCCCTACTCTTACGATAAGGGCCATGGGATCTTTAGTGACCACAGATAGTCAGGACACCCGTTTAACGTCCCATCCAAAAGACAGTGCTGTTATTGTGAGGTGGAAACATCTAGGAGCAACAACGGCTCAGCCGCGAAGTGGTAGGCCACACAAGCTCACAGAACAGGACTGCCGAGTGCTGAAGCGCGTAAAAATCGTCTGTCTTCAGTTGCAACACTCACTACCGAGTTCCAAACTGCCTCTGGAAGCAACGTCAACACAATAACTTTTCGTCGGGAGCTTCATGAAATGGGTTTCCATGGCTAAGCAGCCGCACAAAAGCCTAAGATTACCATGCGCTATGCCAATTGTCAGCTGGAGTGGGGTAAAGCTCGCCGCCATTGGACTCTGGACCAGTGAAAACTGGAGTGATGAATCACGCTTCACCTTTTGGCAGTCCGATGGCCGAATCTGGGTTTGGCAGATACCAGGAGAATGCTACCTGCCCCAATGCATAGTGCCAACTGTAAAGTTTGGTGGAGGAGGAATAATGGTCTGGGGCTGTTTTTCATGGTTAGGACTAGGCCCCTTAGTTCCACTGAAGGGAAAACTTAACGCGACAGCATACAATGACATTCTAGATGATTCTGCTTCCAACTTTGTGGCAACAGTTTGGTAAAAGCCCTTTCCTGTTTCAGCATGACAATCCCCCTGTGCACAAAGCATGGTCCATACAGGAATGGTTTGTCGAGATCAGTGTGGAAGAACTTGACTGGCCTGCACAGAGCCCTGACCTCAACTCCATCAAACACCTTTGGGATGAATTGGAACGCCGACTGCGAGCCAGGCCTAATCGCCCAACATCAGTGCCGACCTCACTAATGCTCGTGGCTGAATGGAAGCAAGTTCCCACAGCAATGTTCCAACATCTAGTGGAAAGCCTTCCCAGAAGAGTGGAGGCTGTTATAGCAGCAAAGGCGGGACCAAATCCATATTAATACCCATGATTTTGGAACGTTCGACGAGTAGGTGTCCACATACTTTTGGTCATGTAGTGTACATAGGCATACACTATGTAGTCATGTTTATAAGCATACCTAAATAAAGTGTTACTAGGGCTTTGAGGAGAATTTCCCGCCTCTTCCTGTCCCTGAGCTGAACGTGGTTGCCCCAGAGACAGACTCAGTCTGGATGATTGGCGCTCCGTGGTCCATCTCGTACTGCAAGGCCAAGCTGAAGGAGGGGGCATCATAGGCACTATAGAGGGCAGAGGAGCGGTCTGCACGCATGCACTGCTGGGGGAAGGTGCTGATCTGCTCAGCAAGCTCCAGAGCTGCCTGCAGAGCTGAGACACACAAAAACACACACACAAGATATATAAGTGAGCATCGTAAAGAAACAGACTCATGCGGAGGCAAATAAGCACATACATGTACACACATAAACACCACCAAGCGTACATTCATTACACACCACCAACTAACTGTACACTAATCAAAATCAAACTTTATTTGTCACATGGGCCGAATACACATGTGTAGACCTTACCGTGAAATGCTTACATACAAGCCCTTAACCAACAGGGCAGTTCAAGAAAGAGTTAAGAAAATATTTACCAAATAAACTGAGTAAAAAAGAATAACAATTAACAATAAAATAACAATAACGAGGCTTTATACAGGGGGTACAGGTACCGATTCAATGTGCGGGGGGTACAGGTTAATAATAATAACAAATAGCGAGTAGCAGCAGTGTACAAAAGAAATGGGGGGGGGGGGGGTGTCAATGTAAATAATCTGGTGGACATTTGATTAATTGTTCAGCAGTCTTATGGCTTGAGGGTAGAAGCTGATAAGGACCCTTTTGGTCCTAGACTTGGCGCTCTGGTACGGCTTGCCGTGCGGTAGCAGAGAAAACAGTCTATGACTTGGGTGACTGGAGTCTCTGAATTTTTTGGGGGCTTTCCTCTGACACACCTGGTATATAGGTCCTGTATGACGGGAAGATTGGCCCCAGTGATGTACTGGGCCATACGTATTACCCTCTGTTGCGCCTTACTGTCAGATGCCGAGCAGTTGCCAAACCAGGCAGTAATGCAACCAGTCAGGATGCTCTCGATGGTGCAGCTGTATACATTTTTAGGATCTGGGGACCCATTCCAAATCTTTTCAGTCTCCTGAGGGGGAAAAGGTGTTGTCGTGCCCTCTTCACGACTGTCTTGGTGTGTTTAGACCATGATAGATCGTTGGTGATGTGGACACCAAGGAACTTGAAACTCTCCACCTGCTCCACTACAGCCCCGTCGATGTTAATGGGGGTGTCACGACTTCCGCCGAAGTCGGTCCCTCTCCTTGTTCGGGCGGCGTTCGGCGATCGACGTCACCGGCTTACTAGTTACCACCAATCTATCTTTCCCTGTTCGTTTGGTTTTGTCTTAATTATACACACCTGTTTCATATTCCCTGATTATGTTCATTATTTAACCCTCTGGCTTTCATGTTTGTCTTGTCCGTGATTGTTTCCTGTTTTGTAGTTGTTGGAGATGTTTCTCCCAGTCATGTTTTATTGCTGTGGGAGAAGTTGGATTATTGTTTTTTGAGTAAAACGTTTTGTTTGCACTCATCCCTGTGTCCTGCGCCTGACTCCGATACTTCTCCTACGAAAAGCATTACAGGGGGGCTGTTCGGCCTGCCTTTTCCTGTAGTCTACAATCAGCTCCTTTATCTTGCTCACATTGAGGGAGAGGTTGTTGTCCTGGCACCACACTGCCAGGTCTCGGACCTCCTCCCTATAGGCTGTCTCATCGTTGTCGGTGATAAGGCCTACCACTGTTGTGTCGTCAGCAAACTTAATGATGGTGTCGGAGTCGTGTTTGACCACACAGTCGTGGGTGAACAGGGAGTACAGGAGGGGACTAAGTACCCACCCCTGAGGGGCCCCAGTATTTACGATCAGTGTGGCAGACGTGTTGTTGCCTACCCTTACCACCTGGGGGTGGACCGTCAGGACGTCCAGGATCCAGTTGCAGAGTGGGGTGTTTAGTCCCAGGGTCCTTAGCTTAGTGATGAGCTTTGTGGACACTATGGTGTTGAACACTGAACTGTAGTCAATGAACAGCATTCTCACATAGGTGTTCCTTTTGTCCAGGTGGGAAAGGGCAGTGTGGAGTGCGATTGAGATTGCGTCATCTGTGGATCTGTTGGGATGGTATGCGAATTGGAGTGGGTCTAGGGTATAAGGGAGGATGCTGTTTATGTGAGCCTTAAGTGTTAGGTGCCTCGAAGCGAGGATAAAAGGCATTTAGCTTGTTTGGTAGGCTCGCGTCACTAGGCAGCTCGCGTCTGGGTTTCCCTTTGTAGTCAGTAATAGTTTTCAAGTCCTGCCACATCCGACGAGCGTCAGAGCCGGTGTAGTAGGATCCAATCTTAATCCTGTATTGACGCTTTGCTTGTTTGATGGTTCGTCTGAAGGGCATAGCTGGATTTCTTATAAGCGTCCGGATTAGTGTCCCGCTCCTTGAAAGTGGCAGCTCTAACCTTTAGCTCAGTGCAGATGTTGCCTGTAATCCATGGATTCTGGTTGGGATATGTACGTACAGTCACTGTGGGGACGGCGTTGTTGATGCATTTATTGATGAAGCAGATGACTGAGGGGGTATACTCCTCAATGCCATTGGATGATTCCCAGAACATATTCCAGTCTGTGCTAGCAAAACAGTCCTGTATCGTAGCATCGGCGTCATCTGATTCACTTCCGTATTGACCGAGTCACTGGTACTTCCTGCTTTAGTTTTTTCTTGTAAGCAGGAATCAGGAGGATAGAATTATAGTCAGATTTGTCAAATGGATGGCGGGGGAGAGCTTTGTATGCATCTCTGTGTGTGGAGTAAAGGTGGTCTAGAGTTTTTTCCCCCTCTGGTTGCACATGCTGGTAGAAATGAGGTAAAACGGATTTAATTAAGTTTGCCTGCATTAAAGTCCCCGGCCACTAGGAGCGCCGCTTCTGGGAGAGCCTTTTCTTGTTTGCTTTGTGGCCTTATACAGTTGGTTGAGTGCAGTCTTAGTGCCAGCATCAGTTTGTGGTGGTAAATAGACGGCTACGAATAATATAGATGAGAACTCTCTAGGTAGATAGTGTGGTCTACAGCTTATCATAAGGTACTCTACCCTAAGGCGAGCAATATCTCGAGACTTCTTTAATATTAGACATCGCGCACCAGCTGTCTTACCAGACGTAGCTTCTCTGTCCTGCCAGTGCATTGGAAAATCCCACCAGCTCTATATTATCCGTGTCGTCATTCAGCAACGACTCAGTGAAACATTTTACAGTTTTTAATGTCCCATTGGTAGGATAATCTTGATTGTAGGTCATCGATTTTATTTTCTAATGGTTGCACATTAGCCAATAGAACGGATGGCAGTGGAGGTTTACTCGCTCGCCTACAAATTCTCAGAAGGCAGCCCGACCTCGGCCCCCTTTTTCTCTGTCTTTTATCACGCAAATGATGGGGATTTGGCCCTGTTCCCGAGAAAGCAGTATATCCTTTGCGCCGGACTCGTTAAAGGAAAAAGCTCCAGTTCAAGGTGAGTAATTGCTGTTCTAATGTCCAGAAGTTATTTCCGATCATAAGAGACGGTAGCAGCAACATTATGTACAAAATAAGTTAAAATAAGTTGGTTAGGAGCATGTAAAATGTTAGCCATCCCAGACCACCATTCTAAACATTCACACCACCAAGCGTACACTCATACACACCACCAAGCAAGTGTTATACACAAACACACAGGATTTATACCCTCTGTAGATAGTTTCAATAATTACATTAGCATAGGGCACTTGGCAGCTATTCAGTTACAGCTACTGCTGGTGCATCCTCCCTTCCTCCTGCACTTCCTGCCTCTCTGTGCTTGAGCCAAGCCACTTTGTTCCCTGGGCCACATGAAAGCACTGGATGACATCCAAATCTCCTATGGAAGCAAAGGGCTGATGTGAGTGATGCCCAAGTGCCCCCTCTCTCTTTGAGCTATCTCTAACCAAAGTGATCAGCCTCGGAGTCCAATTAGTCGGACTTGGCTGTGGGAATGACTTCCGAAAAGACTTAACTTAATCTTCTAATGTTTTTTGAGGAATTTTAACCAGGAGAGCACATGGAAAGGCTTTTCGTAGGGATGAAGGAGTTGGAGTTCACACATTCATAGCAAAAATGCCATTTTGGAAATTATACATAGTCCAATTCAACTATCATTGCTCAATGAATTTGATGAAGTTATTCATAAGGTTTATTCCAACCAATGAAATGGCATACAAATCTGATAACTCTGAGTAAAATAGCTTACATAAATCTGTCTAATCTACCACAGCCATTACATTGGAACAGACAACAAAATTTCAAAATGCAGTTAAAAAAAATACTTGTTCAGAGTGAGGAGAGGAACATTACCAACAAAACCTCAAGAGAGGGCATATTTCTTACCTTGGCCATCCGGTACCACTCTGTTAGCCAATCCGAAGGCTAAGGCCTCCTGTGCCCCAATGGGTCGTCCAGTCAGAATCAAGTCCAGAGCCCGGGAGAGACCAATGAGACGGGGGAGCCGGACTGTACCCCCATCAATCAGGGGGACGCCTAAGGAGACAAGGGAATCATCCATGAGTGACATTCTGAGGAGGGCTGCAAGACTTTACAGAGTGGTTGACTATTCTAGTCTTACTGTTGCACACAGACATACACATACGCGGGTAGGTGGACTGTGAGGGAGTTTATCACTCATGCGTTCCACCCAGTGATGTAGTGTTAAAAATATAGGGTAAACGCTGACCACCGTTTGTGGTGAGTAAAGCAATGCAACTTATACTTTTAATGCATTTTCCGCAAAAGGTGGGTAAACGCTCGAGCAAAATTAAAAAGCTGCATAAACAGTGTTGTCTTGCTTTTACCCTCCACTACACTCCTGGTTGCACCAATGTAGAGTCTTATACGACTTAAAAAGGAGTGTTTTCCCACCAACAGTGAGTGGCTCCTAAAATGTCATAACTCATATAAAAATGAAATCTAAGTTTATTGGTAGCGTACACATATTTGTAGGTGTTATAGCAGGTGCAGTTAAATGCTGATGTTACAAGCTCCAACAGCGCAGTAGAATGTCTCGCAAATACAATACTAATACACAAATAATCAAAAATCAAAACAAGAAATCAAGACATGACAGTACGAGTCCAATTAATGATCCAGAGTAGCTAAATTAAAGTGACCATGTCCACCAGCATATCCACCAGCCTGAGAATTCTGATAGTCAGTTATTTGCGGAAGCCCTTGTGGCCGTGAGGCAGATGGAGGTAGAGTTTTACTGGCCTCCGAAGCACAGGGAGCTTGTCTCCTCAACTCCTCCCAGTCAGAGATTCTGCTTGACCACCCATTATTAAGAGCATATGAGTCCAACATATTTTCAGAACCTGAAATCATCTTTCTGGGTTTTCGGGGGGAGTTCCCCAGGGGAGAGTTGTGGAAACACTAATTCTATTCATTCATACTCCCTGCTACATTTTCGGAGTCCTTCAAATAAATCACATTTGAATACATTGAATACCAGTGTTAATACATCTGCAACCAATCGAGAGGCCTCGGGTCAAAAACTAAGCACATATGGCAACCTGACACAAGACAGGTTCTTAGGGAGGGAGCTCTTTGTCAGCAAATACATATTTCCCTGTCTCTAACGGTCAGGTCGATTCCGTTGAAAATTCCTATGAAAGAGTGTGCTACCAATAGCCCGAGCTGAAGAAAGCTGACTTCAATTCAATTATTTATTTATTTTTTAATTTACAAAGGCATCACAACAATAACATCGCATTACAGACTTTTTAAGTCCATTTGTTACATTTTCTCGAACAGGATGGCCAGTTTGAGGTTAGAGTAATTCCAGCCCACATACTGATGAGTCTCCCCCCCCCCCCACACAAACACACACACACACGCACACACCACAACCCCCTAGTTTCTCTCAGGGCCGGAGGCTAGATTAGATTGTGGCGCAGAGAGCCTCTTCAGTCCATGTCCAGAACTAACAGGCCAGATTGGCGAGAGAGGAGCCAGGTTGGGCCAGATAATCTTTAGTGCTGTTGGCACCATGCTATCAGCCGTCGGAAGGGTCCTCTCTTATCCAGCAGCCGCCTCAAAGCCTGCTGTTACTCTCCCTGTCTGTCTCAAACTAGTCCTGTTTGCATTAACACACCAGCCCATCCTTTGTTCCCTATGAATGGAATCCAGTGTGTTGGGCAAGGTCCCCTTGAAATCGTCTCAATTTTTTTTTTTTAAGTTAGATTTTTTTGATTGGGAAGATCTGAGAATGAGAAAGGCCATGTTGTGGATATACTAGAACTTCCTTTAATTCCTCATCTATTCAAAGCAGATAAATCCATCTTAAGAGTCATACCAGTTTTAACAGTTTTTTATTTGCGTGTGTCAGCAGAGCCTATTGTCCAATAATAGATATAGGAGGTGGTTCTCTTCCTGATTGTCAGCCTTATCCTCTGCATTGCAGGGGTAGTGCAGGAGGCTATGCCTTTTACCACTTTTTTATCCAATGTTTTTCTCTAAAACGCTGCTATGCTATGGAGATTATGGTTAACCATTCATATTTACATAGAATTTGAATGTATGCTGGTTGAAACAATGACCTCACTTAGGGCTGTGGTGGTCATGACATTTTGTCAGCTGGTTACTGTCACGCAAAAGACTGCTTATAAGTCCTGTGCCGTTATTTTATATTATATCATGTCATTGTTGAATACTTGTTTCTGATTGGCTTGAAGGGCATTATAGATCGTGCATTATATCTGCACGGTAGAATTCAATGGCCATAGTTCATTATTACATGTTCTATGTTTTAGCTGCTTTTGAAAGAAAAAGTCGAATTGAAAACATTATTGGCATTGTTGAATTCGATTTTCATAATGGCAAGCTAGGACTGATGGTTTGGTTAGCTAAACTAGCAAGTCTGTTTGTTTGGTTACCACGGAAACTACTGTAGCTAGCTAGTAAACTTGCTAGCTACTTCAGTGGATGTTGAACACATTTCTAGGTGCAAATGTGTTACATTATAGCCATGGTATTAAAAGGGATAATCAACTCGGGGCTCTAGTCGTTCTCTGGAAAATAATGAAACTCAGTGGAAGGTCAGTTCCACTCCGCTAGCACATCGTGGATCACACCTTCCAAGTCGTTCATTATTTTCCATTGAACGCATAGCCCCTCGATGATTATCCCTTACGAATATAATTTGATTTAGCTGAATAAAATAGAAAGGAGTGGCTATGTTGAGCGTAAAAAGTGATCATTGGAAACAGGTCCTATACGCGAGATGTATAGTTATTTGGCAACTTTAGCTGTGAATGATACAAACCTTAGAATGTCTTAGAAATCAAAACACTATCTATTGATGATTTGAGAAAGTAGCAAAAAAAAGCTTGCACTCTGTTCCTTGCCTCAGGCTGCACAGCTGTTCTCTCATCAAGTGAACATATTTTCACCCATCAGACTATTCTCAATTGAATCTTGTCTTTACTAGTCAAATTTGTTTCGATTTAGAATGGTCCATTATCAAATGGGCAGGAACAGGGGGGAAAAAGACATGTCATCCGGTATGGTACACTCGAATTAATAGCGAATGGAGGCCGCTCACTTTCCCGCCGGACCGTTTTTCAATGATACCGGGTAGGCTACTTTGGTTTTATAGTGGAGCATGTGCTTAATATGAGCAGCTGATAAATAAACATAAGAACACTTTCACTCCATGTTTGAGAAGCATGCTCTCGCTGCGCGACAGGTGATATTACGCCCAAAACCTGCAGCTACCCAGTGCTTGATTTGGGAAACCAATTGAAATTTGTCCGGGGACATCAATAGTAACATGATTTCGCAACAAAACATATTTCACTAAACTGTTGACAGCCCCTCTGCGCGCTCTAGAAAGAAATAAAAGTAGAGAGAGTAGGAGATGGAAACGCACAGGGGTGAGATTCTGTATAGCTAAAGGTAATGTGTCACCTAATTAATTCTGAAGAGAAAAAAAAGCCCTATTCCTAGGCAATTCAAAAACAAATACACTATATCTGAAGGCCAACTCTGTAAGCCGCCCTGCACAATCAATGAACCAACAGCATTGCCTAGGGCTATACATTCTCTCCCAGACTCATTGATATACATCTTGGAGCATAGCATAAGGTAACCAGTCCATCCTGTATGAATAATAATACAGTCCACACTCAAAGGCAATCAATCAAATTTGTTTAATTTTGGAGTATAGGCTAGACCAATTATGTAGCAAAAACATCTTAAATCATTTTAGTTTTTCTGCCATTTTAATTCCATTTTTTTTCTTCGGGCTCATGAGCCTACGCCTAAGCTCTAATATGGGTATGGGTGTTTTGAATGAATCATCACCTTAGAAAGCGCTGTCCATTTCGTTGCATTATTGAAACAACATCCACAACAACCATGTTTTACACTCAGTTTCAACCTGCTGTTGAACTTCTTTCTTCAAATTGATCATCACAGTTAGGTGAGTTTAAAAAGCACAATACTGTTTTGATTATAAGAGTTTGATTTGATTTTCAATTGCATTGATGTCAGAGTGGTTAGAGGGACAATAGAGCCCTGAGTACCAGACCATTAGGACCTGTAGGTCATTAGCAAGTTGGGTAAGAGGAGATTAACATGACTCAACGGTCACATGGAATTTTACTGCGGTCATGACTCATGACTGCCGGTGTGGCGGTAATACAGTCACTGCAACAGCCCTAGCCTCACTCTCATTCATTTGCTTCCTCTTGGTTCAAACACCACATCTATAGGCACAGTAAGACTGCCAGTACACCAGTGAAGTGTTGAACTCTGTGAAACAGTTTGGGCAGACGACTGATGTTTTTCAGTTTGAACTAAGCTGTGCTGGAGATACAGGCATCTGCACCACTTCAAAGCAAAGCTGTCCACAATGGACTCTCATGAGGGTTAATGTGATTAAGTTCGATGCGGATTAAAGATTTCCAGCCAAATCCGTACGGAACGGATACAGAGATGAGAACGTGAACCTTTAACGGAGGTTCACTTTGAAACACTCCGACACTCCATCTTGGAGAAATATTTTGGGCTTAACACACTGTCACAGGATTCCCTTTTTGTTCAGCACATCAAATAAATATTTGGACGTTTTTTTGGTGTCTGCGAGTTCATTGTTTGATGAAGGCCTCCCCATGGGCTCTGAAGAACGCACAGGACATTCTGAGAACTAGAGTTTAACTCACATCCAGCAAACCACAGAGACACACAGTGCTGCAGGTGCCTCTCTAGCCACTAGCCAGATCCTCTAGTCTTAAGACCAGGGTGTGGTCTTTCTAGTCTCTCTGCAGGCTTGGGGTCAGGTCCAGTCCAGTATCACACACAGTCTCTGGCAGCTGTGTCTCACTCCACCACCCCATCCATCTCACTAATTGGATCTTTGAGCGCAGCCGGAACGTCCGGAGCCAAGGTCCAGAGGTTATCCTGCATTGGGCCAAGGACAGCCAGGAGGTTCGAAATTCAGGTTCTGCTAAGGACTCCCTGTAGAGGTTAGACTAACGGTCCACTCCTGTGCCCATGCATTGCTTAGAGGGGGAGTATTCAGCCATGCAGCTTCACGTAGCAGAGTGTTTCTGAATGGTATCCCCATGTCATCAATAACAAGTCATCGGGTAGTTGTTTGAGTTGGCCAACATGATGTCAGCTTTGGACCAGGCTGTGCTCTAAACATGTGGGCTATCCTATGATCCCTCGTTTTGGCCTTTCTCGTTTTTCCACACGAGACGGGGGCTCCAATGAATCATGTGACAGGAAGCTGTCACTCACTTGTGTCTTCCATTGGGCCACATCACATAGATTTGGGTTATTCATTCAAACCACAGGGATCCCTTGGGCTGCTGTCCAAGTGTTTCTCCACCAAAAACGCTTACAGAATTCTCCCATCAAACTAAAGAGATGCAACAAGCCTACCAGAGAGATAAACTCCAGAGGAGTAGCGTTCCTTTTGATGAGTAGAGCCTTACTGCTGCTATACACTCCAGGCTAACTACAGAGTGGAGGAACACAACGTCCACAGCTGATAACTGGGTATGGTCAAAATAACAATTACAATGCTAAACTCACATCCAATTATAGAACGAGCCACAGTGGCCAAACTAAGCTGGGGAAATGACTGGGAAAAGTGTTGACAAACAACCCAGGGGTTTGTGGAATGAGGCATAGCCGAGATGGTGGGGTGGCTGAACATAAGCAGCTGGGAGGAAATGTGCCTCTGCCGCCAACAGTGTCAAAACCTCACAGAGCACACATGCTCCACTCTGGGCTGCTTAAGGAGATCTGAAGTGAGCGGTTAGTCATTCCCCTTTCACCAGCTCAATTCGGTACGTATCAAGGAAAGGAGACAATTTGAGGATTGAGGAAGCCAATAAAGACTATTGAGATTTACCCCTGATGTCATGCACTTAGCGGCGTCAGTATGATATATGATGGGAGGTGAAGAAGACGAGACATGGTGGCCATGCCCGTGCCACAAGACAGTCTGAACGGTGGCTCTGGCCCTGGCTCTGGTCGCAAGTCAGGCAAGGGCACTGCCAGGATGCTCTGTTTAATTACAGAGCCAAAATGATAAGCCCCGTTTAGAGAAAGAGACCCAGGATCTACCCACTGCCAGTAAATTATAGTACGGCCGGTCCTATTTAGAAACACAGAGGTCATATTTTTAACCCCGGAGGCAGACTGGTGTCGAGATGGGAGATGCTACTACACGCTACATTCATTTCCTCTCCTTCTGGTTATCAGGGAGTGCAGCATGTACAGTACTGGTGTCTGTACATGCAATGCTTTCAAAGGCCATGGTCATTGCTGTTATCGCAGTTACTCAAACCCAAACAGGAGAAAGCTAAAGTGATAGCGGCTTGAAATTCTATGTTGCTGTTGAAAGGAAAATGAATCAGGCACTTTGTAACAATTTTGACTTCCACTGGTGGGTTAAGGGCTGCAACCTCACACAATTACATGACATACACACACACTAGTGGGGGGGTGGACCAGGCTCAGGGAGGTGGCTAGGGGTCATCTCGTAGGCGGGATACACATACCAAATCTGCGACAGAACACCCCCATGACAGCGCTCTCCTCCACCACTCTCAGGTCAGCCAACAGAGCCAGCTCCAGCCCTCCAGCCACTGCGTAGCCACTGACCGCTGCTATCAACGGCTTGGACAACACCAGTCGGGAGGGACCCTGGGAAGGACACAACATGAAACACACACCCTGAGCGAGGCATGAAAAGAATACACTCCCTAAACAAGGCTGCAACTAGACTTCCTGCACAAACATACTCCCACAACAAGGAAGGACCTTGGTCTTTTACAAGAATACACAAGCTTGAAAGACTGGCAATAGAGATTACAGATTATATACAGTGCCTTCAGAAAGTATTCATACCCCTTGACTTATTCCACATTTTGTTGTGTTACAGCCCAAATTCAAAATGGATGTCACTACAAGTTGATTGGAGTCCACCTGTGGCCAATTCAATTGCTTGGACATGATTTAGAAAGAAACACACCTGTATATATAAGGTCCCACAGCTGACAGTGCATGTCAGAGCATAAACTATATCATGAAGTCCAAGGACCTGTCTGTAGATCTTGTGTTGAAAGTTCCCAAGAGCAGAGTGGTCACCATCATTGGGAAATTAAAAAAATATGGAACTACCCAGTCTCTGCCTAGAGCTGGTCATTCGACCAAACTGAGAAACTGGGCAAGAAGGACATTGGTCAGGGAGAGGTGACCAAGAACCCAATGCCCACTCTGACAGAGCTATAGAGTTCCTTGGCTGAGATGGAAGAACCTGCCAGAAGGACAACCGTCTCTACATCACTTCACTAATTTGGGCTTTATGGGAGAGTGGCCAGACGGAAACCACTCCTGAGAAAAAGGCACATGACAGCACGCTTGGAGTTTGTA
Source organism: Salmo trutta (assembly GCF_901001165.1). NCBI lineage: Eukaryota > Metazoa > Chordata > Actinopteri > Salmoniformes > Salmonidae > Salmo > Salmo trutta. The sequence continues at coordinate 19,813,622 of NC_042962.1, forward strand.
AAAATGCACGTGAAAGACTCTGAGAGCATAAGGCAAAAGATGATGTAGTCTGATGAGACAAAAATGTTACTCTTTGGCCTGAATGCAAAGCGCTATGTCTGTAGAAAACCAGGTACAGCTCATCACTCGTCTAACACCATCCCTACCGTGAAGCATGGTGGTGGCAGCATCATGCTATGGGGATGCTTTTCAGTGGCAGGAACTGGGAGACTGGTAAGGATAGAGGGAACAATGAATGGAGCCAAATACAGGCAAATCCTTGATGAAAAACTGCTTCAGAGTGCAAACGACCTTAGACTGCGGGGCAAAGATTTACATTCCAACAGGACAATGACCCCAAACATACAGCCAAAGCAAAACTTGAATGGCTTCAGAACAAGAATGTGAAAGTCATTGTGTGGCCCAGAATTGAATACCATTGAAAATCTGTGGAAAGACTTGAAGATTGTTGTTCACCGCTGCTCCCCATCTAACTTAACAAAGCTTGAGAAAATCTAGAAGGAAGAATGGGAGAAAATCCCCAAATCCAGATGTGCAAAGCTGATACAGACATACCCAAGACGACTCAAAACTGTAATTGCCGCCAAAGATGCTTCTACAAAGTACTGACTCAGGGATGTGAATACTTGTGTAAATTAGATATTTCTGTATTCCATTTTCAATAAATTTGCAAAAATGTCTAAAAACATGTTTTCACTTTGTCATTATGGGGTATTTGTGTGTAGATGGGTGAGAAAAACATACATTTAATCAAATTTGAATTCAGGCTGGAACACAAAAAAATGTGGAGTAAGTCAAGGGGTAAGAATACTTTCTGAAGGCACTGTATGAAAGACATACCACAACTGATCCATTTACATATACATACAGAGGGGTCAATAATGACAAACAGATACATTGAAAGTTAGGTTGTGTGTTATCAGTCATCGACAGTTCTGTGCACACTGATCGCGTGTGAGGGTGATGCAAAGTCAGGGAAGGTTTTTGCAGATGCACGCACCATAGGAGCAGGACCTTTGGTGACATCTTGCTCCAATTTGAGGGAGGCAGTGTGATGGGCCAGCTCTTTCAGATCGTAACCAGCACAGAAATTCCCTCCTGGAAGAGACCACAAAATTACAAAGTATGGCAGCTGGCAACTGAAGAGGAAGGGAAAATGACGAGGATGAAAAAAAACACAACAACTTGAAGAAGAGAGGCAGGGCTGCAATTTAGAAATGCATGAGGAAATATGGCTGGCTGGCACACAAATGGTTTTCTGCTCTTGGCGTGGGCTCAGTCTCTCTTTACTGCACAATGCTCTCATTAATGGTAGAATAACGCACCCTGACCAAAGCCCCTTCCATTGGATTCATGTGGTAATTACAACATTACCCAGGAGGCCTACAAACACTATGTCACAGGCGCTGAGGCGGAGGGCTGTAAAACGGTGTGACCGCTCTGTTTCTAACTGTAATGAGACTGAGGATGAGAAATGTGCTACAACACCCCTCCACTGAGACTGGCTTGATTACAGCAGCGGTGGATCAGAGGAGGAGAGTTCTTTAAAAGGCCGTGTCTGTGTAATTATATGCCGGTGCTTCCTGGATTTGATTGAATCTGTATGAAGACATATTGTAAAAGGACTATACCAGGAGATATTATGATATCGTTTTCTGTTCTTAAAACTGATAAGAGCATATTGTGACTTCATGGTGAGTTTAGAATCAGAGAAACAAGCTAAAACCAATATGCAAATTGTGCAGTGCACACGACTCTTTGGGAAAAGCACTTAAAAAAGATTGTATTACTGATATTAATGGAAAAGTTGAAGTAACATGCCCATATCTCATGTTTGGATTTGGCCTCACGCGACAACACTTTATCGTATGTTCTCTACAATGGGGATAAAATGGCCTCATTGAAAGGTGCTACAGCAGTGACCTTTGCAGCTATTTCAGCAGTTAGCAAACCTTCAGATTCCCCCATCCCCCTTACTATAAAAACATAGAAATACGATTCCAAAAAACTCTAAATATGTGCCAACAGATTCAAAAAATGTATAACAGAGGTAATTACTCATAATTTAGTGAAAAGTACTGAAACAATTCTCCCAAAATGGCGATGAAAATTATCATGTTTTGGACTAATTTGGACCAAATAGCTTCCTTATGGCTGCACTGTTAGTATTCCAGACTGGACATGTCTAGCTGTCACCTCCACCAGTAGAGGGATTAGTATTTACCAGGGCAGTACTACATTTGAACCTACAAGCTGGATTTACACTCCAATTAACAACAATGGCCAGCGCAGGAATCCAAGTGCACTTCGCCAGAGTCGTCCATTACGTTGGTCAAAGTTAAGCCAAATAACACAAGGCAATTACCTACACACTGTTTTCAGTTCAGTGCCGAAGCGACCGGCATTTAGCAGCCGTCATTTCTGGGTTGCAGCTTTGAGGTGTTGAAGCATTAAAATAAAGCCTCTCTGCCGACGCTACACTCTAAGAGAGGAGAATTGATCCTGGTTGAAAAAATGATTTCCATTGTGGGAGTTCATTTGGATGGGGTGAGAGGATATTTTGCAGAGGTATTAAATGTGTATAATTCTCGCTCCCTGGTTGACACAAAGCAGGGCCCTGGAAGCTGTGAGCATACATATGTTAATACAGACACTGCGGCGGCCGTCAAGGCTGGCTCTCAGGACCCCTGTGAGCCCATCTCCTGGATGCTGTTAAATCAGGGCTAATTAGGCAGTGTGAGCGGGGGATGAGGAGGAGCGGAGGATGTGATTCCCACTCTTGGCTTCTAGCGCCTGCAGTTAGCCGGCGAAATGATTCAAAGAGAGTTTGATCTCTCGCCCCAGCTGATTGGGCCGCATGGTTCTACATGTGTAATTAAGGATATCTAAATAATTGGGGACTGTTTATAGTGTGTTATTGGGAGCCCGCCCACATAATTATATTCTGCCGAAATTATAAGGAAGTCATGTTCTTAAGGCGTTACTATGAACACCTTGCTATGTAGGAATAAGATATATACAGAGCCTTCAGAAAGTATTCATACCCCTTGACTTATTCCACATTTTGATGTGTTACAGCCTGAATTCAAAATGGATTATTATTTTTTACCCATCTACACACAATACCCCATAATAACAAAGTGAAAACATGTTTTTAGAAATGTTTGCCAAAGGCACTGTAAATATCATAATAGCCTGAATGTAAATGTCCTTATTAGCATTCTGTTGTCAAAGACATACAAAATATACTATTTCCATCCAATAAAAGGGGTGTAATTGCATCTCTACGAGTTTGCTGTCTACTGTTCTGTATGTCTGTGGGAGAGAGGGATGTCATGTTTTGGATGTGTAACTGTTAGTGAGCTGTGGAAGAAAATACATCAGGTGTCCGCAACAGGCCAAAATGATCCCGCGAGCAATTTCTTTTATTAAAAAAATAATAATATTAGTTTTGAGTCAAAAAACACAAAAATCACCAGGAAATCTGTTCTGAAGTATTCCCGCAAATAAAAATTTTAAAGTGCCTTCAGAAAGCATACCCGTTGACTTATTCCACATTTTGTTTACAGCCTGAATTCAAAATGGATTAAATGGATTCTTTTTTTCTCACACAAATTACACTCAATACCCCATAATAAAAAAGTGAAAACATGTTTTTAGAAAGGTTTACAAATGTATTGTAAATGAAATACAGAAATACAATTTAAGTATTCACACCCCTGAGTCAATACATCTTAGAATCACCTTTAGCAGTGATTACAGCTATGAGTCTTTCTGGATTAGTCTCTAAGAGCTTTGCACACCTGGATTGTACAATATTTGCACATTATTTTTTAAATTCTTCAAGCTCTGTCAAGTTGGTTGTTGATCATTGCTTGACAGCCATTTTTCAGTCTTGCTATAGATTTTCAAGCAGATTTAAATCAAAACTGTAACTAGGACACTCGGGAACATTGATTGCCGTCTTGGTAAGCAAGTCCAGTGTATATTTGTCCTTGTCTTTTAGGTCTTTGTTCTGGTAAAAGGTGAATTTGTCTCCCAGTGTCTGTTGGAAAGACTGAACCAGGTTTTCCGCTAGGATTTTGCCTGTGCTTAGCTCCATTCCATTAATTTGTATCCTACAAAACTCCCTAGTGATTGTCGATGACAAGCATACCCATAACATGACAGCCACCACCATGCCTGTATATTTGTAGTGACTGGGTGTATTGATACACTATCCAAAGTGTATTTAATAACTTCACCATGCTCAAAGAGATATTCAATGTCTGCTTTTTATTTTTACCCATCTACCAATAGGTGCTGTTCTTTGTGAGGCATTGGAAAACCTCCCTGGTCTTTGTGGTTGAATCTGTGTTTGAAATCCACTGCTCGACTGAGGGACCTTACAGATAATTGTATGTGTGGGGTATAGAGATGAGGTAGCCATTCAAAAATCATGTTAAACTCTATTATTGCACACAGAGTGAGTCCATGCAACTTATTGTGACTTGTTAAGCAAATATTTACTCATTAACTTATTTAGGCTTGCCATAACAAAGGGGCTGAATACTTATTAACTCAAGACATTTCAGCTTTTCATTTTTAATTAATATGCATAAAATGGAAAAAACATAATACCACTGAAGTTATGGGATATTGTGTGTAGGCCAGTATCACACAATCTCAATTTAATCCATTTTAAATTCAGGCTGTAACACAACAAAATGTGGAAAAAGTCAAGTGACGTGAAAACTTTCTGAAGGTACTGTATGTGATCGTGTCTCAATGTATGAAATGATTGTATTTAAAAATAACAATCTCTTTTTGGGCTTAGTTGTGGTCAACTTGCAGTGTACACATAATTATAATTATGTTCCAGCTCCGACCATCCACTACGACAAAAAAACGGCTTGTGGCTGAATCTAGTTGCCTACTACTGCAATACATCATCATCAGTCATGTCTCTGGTGTTGTCATAGAGACCCTCTTTGCTTGTCTCTATGTGCTAATGTCATGGGCGGGATCTGAACCGAGGTCTACTGCAGAAGAAACCAACATCTTAACTATTAGGCCAAGAAGAAATTCCCTCTTGGGCCAAGGGCTGACAGATTTTGAAGTCCCAGGCAGGGCTACCTCATCATGTGACCATGAGCAACTGCTACATTAACCTGCTGACCTAGCCTAGATGCCAGTCAGTCTCTGCTCTCTTGCCAACTCTTTATGGAATTATCATGCAAAACACGTTTGACTTGAGAATGGAGTAGGCAAAAGCACAAACAGATCTGGGACCAGGCTACTGCTGACCCTCCATCAGAGGCTTTGCTGAGCTGCTGTCTGTAGTGAGCAAGGTGTCTGTCTAACCGTTGCCATGCAGCACTGCTACAGTCAGGGCGGGGTCGCTGTCGAAGGCCGTGAGCTCGTCCAGCAGCCGTCCAGCCGTCTCCTGGTTCACCGCGTTCCGCACCTCGGGCCGGTTGATCGCCACGGTGACCACTGACCCCCTCCTCTCCTTCACCACCGTCCGCCCGGCGACTGCACAACAATGGGAGAGAAGAGAAGTGAGACCGCAGCACTTAGAAAGAAATGGCCCCAAAACTGGGACTGGAATAGATCATGGCTGAGGATGAAGCTATGTGGCTTGTGGCAGAGAGCGTACAGTTGACTTTACATATTTACGATAAGAAAAAGGGACCGAAATCAAGGCAGTTGCATCAAAAAGAACTTCAACAAAAGAGATGAGAGATCCAACATCACCGCAGCCATCCTACAATCATTCAAAGTACACAGTTTGAGAGCCAAAACACATTTCCATATAATATAGTATATGAAATAGTGTAACTTAGCGTTATTCAATATTGACTACAATTTCATATTCCAATTTAAAGGGCGTTGGAAGTCAAGGTCAGTAAATTGAGTGTGCAGAACTCCACACAAATGATATCCACATATCCCAAATGCTTGTTTTGTAACAAAGTGATACATAATGGCGCATGTTTTGAGAAATATATGTCTCAACTATTATACGAATATACGAGGCTCCTCAGTCAATCCATTGAATAATCCACATTCCACTCTGCCCCATGTCCATGGTCTGGTCTGAAAGCAAGTATTTGCTGCCCTCTGCTGCCAGAGATATGCCATTGCATATGACACAACTGTGTTCTTCAGCGCACTACCTTTCTCTGATTCCTTTCCGGCTGAAGTGCTGTAAGGGCTATTTTTATCATAATATATTTTTCCAAGTAACCGGACTAGGGCAGTAGCAGCTCGCCAGCTCAGAGTTCTAGCTAACAAAACACGTGTCGTACTCTGACACGCTCGGAGAGCCATAGTTGTGATTGACAAGCAAAAATAGAAACTGCTGAAGCTCACAGGAACAAAAGTAGCCCCAATTCAAAAGTGAATGTTCCTTATCCACATCTACAAACAAAATAAAATAAAAATGTCACCTATCAACAAACGTTCCAATGTTTACTAATAATGTGCAGCACCTTGCAAGTTCCCCCCCAGAAACAAGGCAAACTGTAAGTAAGGTTCTGCACATGATTGGAGCATGCAGGGGTGTTAAACACAAGTTCAGACAGGAGAGGGCAAAGTCGAGCCATTTCTTGCACTGCAGTGCACATTGCCGCAGAGGTACATTTTCTGTAGAAAATAAAGTGCTTAAGCACAGATGAATAGGGGTTAGAAGTACAGTGCCTATTCCTATCTGACTAAATCTACCTCTTCCGGAAAAGGATTATGTTATCATCAAGTCATGACAATTTTATCTATCCATCTTCAGTCAATAATTGTATACAGTAACAATTTATACTATTGTGTCTGTCTACAGCAAACTATTATGTCTTCCCACCACACATTAAATTCAGAGCTCACAACTTTCTTTCAGGTTTCTTTTTTTAATAAAAGAGGTTCCTCTTGCATTTATACAGTTTAAGGCATCATGCACACAAAAAAATAAACGATACAAAAGCGTACTCTTCTTCTCCCTAAAATAATAACAGGCTAACTTTTTTATAGATTTGCTGGTTAAAAATATGTCTTTACAAATATGGCGTTAGCTGGCATGTCAGTGAATCTAAAAGCAGGCTTTGTGCCCAACCATAACCTGCTTTCACAGTATTTGTAAACATGACTTCAGCAAAATAGATCTGAGATTAAGAGTGTATGCTTTGAACATTGGCAAAAGTCCCCCAGAAGCATGCAATTATTTGTCCTAAATGATATGTACAATGCAGGTTTACCTTAAACACAGATATTCATTATTAAGATAAGATTCAGACATTAAACAAACATTATGAACAATGACAGACAGAACATAATGTCTTTATATCCTATCCCAGAGTCCCAGTCATCTTGATCAAGGAAGACACGTGGAGGTGGGAAGGATTTGGCTTTGGCACAGTTGTGTCCAGTTGTGCTGTTGGATCTACTATACAACGTTGAAAACCATGGATAGATACTGTTCATAGGAAACCTGGATCCAGCCATCTTGGTCTGTGTCGTACCTCCTGAACACGTCGGTCAACCTCTGAAAGTGACAAAGAACATTTTACAGTAGATCTTGACTTAGACATACTAGCCAGTACAGATGCCATGTTGGTAAATAAACATCAATGGCCGCTTTCCCAGTCACATATTAAGCCTAGTCCGGGACTAAAAAGCATTCTCAATTGAGATTCTACATTGAAAAAGTTTAGTCAAGGACTAGGCTTAATTTGTGTCTGAGAAACCAGGCCAAAATATCTTCATCTACAGACAACAGCGTGGCCATGAATGGAAAAAAAAATACCATATTGAGCCAACACAAAGTCCAATTTCAACATGGGCTGTATATACTGTACAGACAATATTTTGACAAAACAATGTAGGCTTCATAACCAGTGGTATGTGCACAGGAAGCCCAGTAAGACGGTTACCTGTAGAACGATACAACACTGGATGAAGTCATCAAAGGCCACTTGTCCCTTCCTCTGCCTGTCAAACTTCTCTATGAGAGTATTGTAGAACTGGTCTGAGAGCCGATACCCTGAGGAGGAGGACAGAGAACAGTCAACATCACAGAAACACATCTGTACAACAACCCTTAACCAATTTGTAACATGCATAGGGCTTTCACCTGCTTACTTCACATACAGGACTAAGTTCTACTACATTTCAATGAGGATAGAAAATAACAACATGCTTGAACTCAATGTATGCGAGGCTAACAATTAATATTGTCATGCATCTACACAACTATTTTGGCACATATCTTTATCCAGGCTCATGCATGTTGACCTTACTTGATCTTACAGAAAGGCATTCGAATATCGGATCTGACCTTGTGAACCGCAGAAATGAACGTAACCGGTATAGCGGTTGGCCCGCCACCAGTATGGTCAAATAGAGAAAGCATACTTTGCTCACCGAATCCAGTCAGTGCCTGCTTAAGCTCGTTCTTGTCGATGAAGCCCGAGTTGTCTCTGTCGTAGGTGCGGAAGATGTTCTGCCAGTCCGTGATGTACTTCCACACTCCGGCAAACTCGTTGAAGTTCACCCCTCCTTTGTTCTCCCTGTCAAACATGGCTGTGAGACGGAAGTCAATAGAAAATATATATGAGTGAGAGCAAGAGGTCTGTTCAGAAGGGTGTAATGTTACAAAACAATGTTCAGATAGAAATGCATTTTGTAGAATATGTATGTTTTTTCTGTCTTAGTCTTATAGAATTGGGCACCATGTAAACTTTATTCATTATATTTCTCTCCGCAAAATTCTGAAATTTTACCACACTGAATAGACCCCTGAGAAACACCACCTAAGAAGAAGGGACAGCTGGGAAGTGTAGTTCAATGCTAGAAGGCATAACGTCAACACGCTGGACTAAGGACTACCATAGCATCTGTTATGACACAGAGTTAAAGAAATCTTGCCCGTTTGAACTTTCCCCTGCGGTTTAATCCAATTACATCCTAACAAAGGGCTTCATCACATAGAAGGCCCAGGGCTGGATGGCCATTTGAATACAACTGGTTTACTGTGTACAGTACAGTCAGAGTGGGAAGCAATGGTGGATTATTGAGATTCAAAATAATACCACTAAATATAAAATTAGTTGTATCTTCTTAGTATATTTTTCTATTTATATTCAGCTACACTTGGACTAAAGCAGATTCCAGCTGGTGAAAGGGTAAGTGTGTAAGCCAATCAATACGGTCAGTGGATGGATATAGATAGATGCCTTAAGAGACAAAAAAACACCTCCTGTTTGTTAGAAAGAAATGCTCCTTATTCCCCGTTTTACCGATAGCTGCATGCTTCCACTTAACTGGGGAGACGGGTTGAAATGTGTCACTGTGCACCAACGTTAATGAAAAGGGTTGCTATGGGGATAACATATAAAACAATGGTAGTACACCAGGTCAGGACAATATAGGCTTGTCATTGTGCAAGTTTGTTTGTGTGTCAAGGGTCAAAGCGGGACAAATACTCACATATGATTGATCGGACTGTCACTGGGTTGAAAGGTGTCCATGTACCTACAAAGAGAAGATAGAGAAAAGATTGGTGAAAAACAATGACTAAAACATTCTGCCACAAAAAGTTAAAATGCACAGGACGACTGTGCCAAGTTAATTAATACATTTGGACTTTAATGAACTAGGCTATTTATAACAGAACAAGAAGAAGAGGGAAATAGGCCAAGTAAAGAGTTAGGAGGACTTAAGCAACCATTCTGTTCTTATCTTGGGTATCCTTTTTACCAAGCCAGTATTTTGGGTAACAGAGGAGAACTGCTGGAGATTTATCAGGGTTTCTTAAACCTTGCTGACTCACCATCTCAACCTTTTCACTCTCACTGCTCTGAGGGGGGAGAGAGAGCGAGAGATAGAGGAGGCTTTGCAGTCCAGTCAAGTGAACCACTTTTCACATTAAGCCGTTCCTCTGCAACGACAAGCCAAGCCTCGGAGAGATGTCTCCCACTCAGGCCGTTCTGTCTCCTTATTCCAACCTGGGCGGGACTGGCTGGGATTTGGTCTGGGCCAAGGAACAGACATGAAGCGTCTGGACTACACCCAGACCAGAGAGGAATGGTCAGGTCTCCAGCCAGACTCCCCGTTCTCCAGCAGCTGTGAGGTCAACAACAGTGACCGGCCATGTCCGAGAGAGGTGCCCTGTCTGTTGGTCAAGCACCCAGACGGGCACCACAGGAGTGTGTGCGGTGAGTGTGCGTGTTTGCGTGCGTGTCGAGGCTGCCCCCGCCCGGCCTGTGAGACAAAGCTTCCTCTGTCCAGCACACACACTGGACCTTCTCACTGCGCTGCCCAGTGCCCACTCATGACGAGGTTGGGGGAACAGGGAGGGGCACATGGAAGAAAAAACAGGGTGACCGCAAAACTGCGCCCCACAGGAGAGGCTTAGTGAGATCGCTCTAACACACACACACACACACACCTCGAAAGGGCCTCACACAGGTTTGAAATCACACATAGTAACACACACTCATTCACTTACTACTAACTGCTCCAGGCAGGCTAAAACAGCATGTGCAAGGTTGAGCTCAACCTTGAGATAGAAAATGACCACCAGTTCCCCTCCCCTCACCCCTGTCCTACATGCAGTACAGGCAGGGTGCTGAGCAGGGAACCTCTTCTCCACAGATGCCAGACAATCTGTCCCATTCCTGTCAAAGCCATACATGATTGTTTTGTGTTATTATTCTGCCTTTTGAAAAATGTTCATGAGACGATTCAGGAGTAGTCGATGCGGGAGTTTTTCCCATTAGTAGATGGGCCTATATTCCCTTGGCACGTAGATTTGCCATTGAAACTACTCAGCACAGTGAATGCAACGCTGCTGATTTCAGCAACTACTTGGCTGGTTGCACCGAAAAAAATAAAAGAAATCAAAGCACATTAATCTCAGTCGGGGAGGAGAGGCACATTTTGACAGGTGGTTGGTGCAGAGCGGGGGCTAAGAGGACCGTTAATATGGAGAGCTAGCTAAAAGACCCAGACACCTATAAAAGATTCCCTTTATTGATAGACTGGCAACGTATAACAGGGGCCCATCTGTTTCTCATCAGGGAGCGGCACTGTCACAGGGTCTGATGGAGAGAGGACGTCAGCCCCGAGAGGACGAGCCACAGCTTATAGTGGTAACACTACACAGTCTGCCTGAGGGGAGGAGAGGGATATCAAGGGAAGGGGTGAGGTGAGAAGTGGGAAGAGGGGAGGACAGGATCGATAAGAGGAGAATGGAGAGGTGAAAAGAGCAGGAAAAAATAAAGAAGGAGGGAACAGAGAGGTCTGGGTGAGTGTAAGAGTGACAGCACCGTGGGCATGGTCAGTGAAGTGCATGGCCGAGAACGGGGCACAGCTTGCATTCAGTCAGCAGCCTGCACACAGTCACACACAGTCACACTGGCACAGCCAAATCATGACACAGCCCTACTAATGAACACGACTGGACTGACTGTGTGAACTGCGCCTGCCTGCCTGCCTGCCTGCCTGCCTGCCTGCCTGCCTGCCTTCCACACAGCCTGGGTCATTAGTATTCTGAACCAGGGCTACTACCAGATAACAGCTCCTTTCATCGCTCTTGGGCCTCAACACTTTTTCACAGTGTAAAGAAAACTGTTTGAGAGAAGAATGTCCATTCAAACCCTTTGAAAACCCTTTCCGCAGAGGGAGAGAGACCTTGACCAATTCAAAATGTTGAGGTACAGAATACATGTTTGTTGTAAAGACGATCCCAACGTCTGCTGTGCTGCACTCGAGTAACTAGTGCCCTAAGCTACAAAACACGATGTTCACTCATAGCATTGATTCAATCATGAGCATCTCTCGCCATCCAGCCCAGTGGAAAGACTAATGTCATGTTGTGCTCGTGGCGTTGGCTAAGCCACTCCTCTCTGTCATATCTCAACAACAAGAGGGTGTTGAGTTAATTATCAGGTGACACCCGTCGTCAGCCATTTCCTGTCTCATACAGGAAGTACTTTTCCTTTGTCACCAGAAAACCTTTCCATCTGTTTTTTTTAAGTAAAAACAAAACATTAGTGTCATATTCAAGTTCAAACCACCATCTCTCCTCAGCATGCTTCTCTCCGTCCCTCGCCAGGTGTTGAAATGAGGAGGAGGTGTTGAGGTCTAGAGGAGAAGGAAGAGACGTACCGTTCGATAAGGCCTGCTGGAGCTCTGTGTCTGATATCACACAGCTCCTGTCCTTGTCCACTCTGGGGAGGAAACACACAATTAGATACAGACAGGCAGACTGTATCAAACACACAATGCAGCCCAGCCGAAACCCTACCGGCGCTACGCTGTAAGCCCCTTGTCAGGATCTAAACACTCCGTTCAATGGGAGTGTGCAGGCTAGGCTGGGCTAGGGACAGGACGATGACTTGTGGGGATGGTGGTGTCATTTTACACTCGCCACCATCCCCAACATCACAGATCAGTGAAAAGTGAAACCCAAACTAACCGACATGTTTGGCATGACAAGCATAGGAGTTGGGTACCGTACAGCACAAACAGATCTGGAATCAGGCTAGCTAATACTGTGTATTTTGAGTGCAATGCCAAAGAAAGGAGGCTTCAGATACTTTCTTCACCAAGAGAAAATAGATCAGAGAAGCAATAAACGTTTTTGCTTTGAATTTACAATACACACAAATATCTTACTACATTCTATTGTACAATCTCAGAACCCACCGCCTTTCAGTATAAAGCTATGCGCTAGGCCATCTGTTATAGAAGTGTAACATCACAAACTAATTGGCCTAATTTTTAAATCGTGTTCCAATTGAATAGTATTGGAATGGTACAGTCGTTCTGTTTAGACGTGGGAAACGTTTTGTGAGAGTTGAACATTAACACAAATTAGAGGCCTTGCCTTCCAGTTCTGGAATAACCTCCTCTGAAATGTAGCACAATCCTCCAATGACTCACATGTTCCTTAGCAACCTCCACAGACCAACCTACCAGCAACAAACCAACCCAACTGCAGGCCACATAGAAATACAAAACCTGACTTTCCATGAAGGCACGCTTTGTGACTTCCTCCAGAATGAAAGAAATGGGGTGCTTGGTCAGACGAGGGACCTACCTAACCTAAACCAAACACTTTGAGTAGAGTCCGTGCTGTGCGTGCGTGTGTGTCCAACTGCTCAATCTCACTTACTTGTTACCCCTCCTCAGGTTTGACTTACCTCACTGGGTTTTACATAAAATGAGGTGAATTGAAAGTGCATCATTAAAATTCCTTTCCCTGGCCTGAAGCAGAACCATCGTCCCATTTGCTGAATGGTGCTCAGAACAAATCCTAAACATTAGCTGTAAACATTAGTACTACAAGCAGCACAGTAGCCATTGGAATCGTAACATTTCCCCGGCCTGTCTCAGTTTTTCCTATGGAGCTATTCAAGTTATGACATGCCTGGCGGAACTTAGTTTTCCAGTCAAATGGTTTAGCAGCTTATCTCATGCTGGCTCTCATGGTAGGGGGAAGTGGAGGTAGCTCTTCTGAACACAAAGCCGATTTTCAGACAAAATGATCCTAAACGTTTGTTTATTCACTGACGGCAGACAGTGTAAGCAATTGTTTGTCTTGTCACGTATCAGATGCTGATCTATGCCTAGATGGATCCTCTGCTGTTCTACTCTAGGCTATGTATTTGGCTGTGTTTACACAGAGAGCCCAATTCTGATACTTTTTTTCACTAATGGGTCTTTTGACCAATCAGATCAGCTCTGAAAACGATCTGATGTGAAAAGTTCTGATGCGATTGGTCAAAAGATCAGAATTGGGTAGCCTGTGTAAACTCAAGCCTTTTTGGCCTACATTTGACATGCCAGTGTAATGCCACATGACCATGGACGAGTGAGTTTTGTTTAGGTCTAGTGACTACTTGTTTGTCATGGGATCATGTCATGGAATCTAATGATCATAGAGGCGGAGTGGAAAAGGATCATTCCATGACTCAAGCCTAACAAAATGCTAAGAAAAGCACCAGGTTGCTGGTGACTAATGGATTTACACTTTGATCACTCAAGTCATATGACGCAGGGAGTTCCAGCCCCAGTGTGATGCTTCAGCTCAGGCTAGGTGCACCTCTGAAGTGTGGAGTGTGTGGAATACTGATAGACAGATAAGACCAAGTTTTCTAGGTTTTGCCTCCTTATAAATTATTCTCCAAAGTGTTTCGTGTTTTAAAAAGTGTTTTGCGTACCTGCAGCATTTTAATGTTGTGAGAAAGCAGAGCACCTCTGCAGTGTTACATAACTCAATACCAGGGACTAACATGAAGCGAGACGTCTCACTCACTCCTTTCTTCTGGTTGATATACAGTCAATGAACTAAGAAGACCAGACCCAGCTGTTAAGGCATTGGTGAATATGGGAGAGCCACCCATTTAACAGACCGGTGACAATTTTTTCAGAAACGGTCATGAGTGGGACATCTTCATTTATCAACCATCTTCGTCAATACTACTGATAGGGGAAAGAAGATCTTCCCTCTTTTTCGACAACGTTATGCCAGTTATTGTCAGTTTTAAGTTTATGTAAATTGTCATGTCTACTCTCTTGTCAGTCCCTGTAAAATAAAGTGTATTCAAAACTAATTTCATAGAATAACGGACCAACACAATAGAAACAGATAGATAGCTAATTTAAATGATCTCATCATTTACTAACGTTACATGACTGACATGATCATATCTACGCCCTGTACTGGTTGTAACTGTATAGAATACAATTGAAAAACAAGGCACTGTATGTGTGTGGTAGGAAAATGTCATATGCAAAAGTAAATAGAAAACTGACAGGCAAAATAAATCCTGATATGTTTTGTTTTTCTTTAAGAAAGTCTGTGAAATAAATGTAATCACCGAACCACGGCTATAATACTAAGACAAAAATAATAACTTTTTATGCATACATAAACTGCTATAGTATTATAATCTCTGCCTATTATGCCCTGTGGCAGCAGTTTTCAAAATGAAGCTCAAATCAATGCGGAGTACTGTTATTTAGATCGCCACGAAAGACGTCTTTCCACTCACCTCTGAAATATATTCCAAAGAAAACCTTGATCCGGCGCTGGCGCTGCGTTGTTGTATTGTTGTTGTTGTTGTTGAGGTTGTCCTCTATACGGACTACCTGTATGATATGCCATTTTTAAAGCTTTATAATTGGTGTTATGAAAAATGTGTGTACCCTGTACTCGTTTCAATCTGACACTGACATTCTTCGCGCAGAGGCGTGGCATCTCACTCACCACTTCCCGTAAGAAACTGTGGAAACGTCATAGGGCTGCCTCCTTAGTGGATGACTCGAAAATGACTCCACTTTCACACACTCTTTTCACGCCACTTCAATACAAAGTGATTTTTTTGTAGCAGCTTATGAGAGTAACAAAAAGTCACTTCGGTATCGAAGTGGCGTGAAAAGAGTTTCCCACTTCCACACGTTTTGATTGGTCTTTATTTACCAAAGCTTTCTTGTGTGAAATTCTAAATCACGTTATTGCACGAGACGCTCTAAATGTTAAACTGCATGTTCTCCCTCACAGCAGTTTCTAAAGTAGCGACCTAATTAAACGTTTGAGATTTCCAACATAATATGATTTTCACTTAGCTAGAACTAAAACATTTTGCAGCCTACCATCTACCGCTACTGTATTATCTAAATTACCGACTGATGTGTTTACCAGATCCATGTATTTATGTTCTATATAAATGTCTGTGCTGTTTATCTTTTTGGACCACTGCGGTCTCCATGATTGGTCAAAAACCTAAACGTCATCAAGCTAGCTAAGTTTGGCGCGAATTTCGATACCGCTGCTCTCTGAGGAGAATCTGCCTGTAACGTTAGCTATCTAGCCTTTCATAGATCAATCTGATCTTTTTACGTTCTACACCAGGTTCCAGACACCAAATTGCAAAACAATATTTCTGCGTGAATTGAGGAAAAATGTTTTACTATCCAAACGTTCTTCAGAGGCACTCCGGTTGCTTTTCCACTATTTGGTGAGTTGCTCTCTAGCATTAGCTAGCTAGCTAATATTAGCTAGGCTAGCATCCTCTTAGGCTGAGTTTAATATTTTGTAGCTTGTGAATCTCAGTCAATGTAATGTGAGTATGCCATCATCATCATCAGAGACCTTTCCGTTTCTGGTATTGTCATGCTGTTTTGTTTCTGTGTTTTAGGTTGGCAGCCACCAAAGGGATCAGGATAACACGCAGAGAGCTTCTGAGGGTCAACGTTGGGCGGACATGGTAACCACAATCCTTCTCCCTTTCTATGTCTGAGGGAAAATATTATGTCAAGTGATCAACCCATGGTCCCTGCTTAGCTAGTCCCTGCCCCAGTATCTCTGCGTTAGAGATGTCAACTATGAAGTGTCTCCTCCTTAACACCCATGAAGCTCTGATTCAAACTCCCACGCATTAACGTTATAATGTAAATAAAACGTTTGTTACTCACAAAAAAATATGGTGTTTTGCTGAGGAACAATCTTCATTTACTCCTGTTACATCTGGAGAAACCAGAAGAGACGCATCAACAACTCTAACGCAGAGATACTGGGGCAGCTACTCCCTAACTAAGTTCTGTCCTGATGAAACATGTCCCTATGTTGTGCCATGGCCATACACATCCGTTGTGAGTGTGATAGTGATCTGATATCAATCATGTAGCTATGGTGGTGTACTTGCAGTGAGGACATCATGGATTACGTGACGGTCCAGGTGGCTCCACTCTGCCCTGGTCTCCCTCGGCCTCGCTTCTCCCTCTACCTGTCCTCCCAGCTGCAGTATGGGGTGGTTATCGTCTACCACCGCCAGTGTGGTTTCCTTCTGGGTGAGAGAGAGGGGAAGGGTTAAAATGAAGGGCATACAGACTAATGCCATGTAAAGAGATGCTTGTCGAAATAGGCCGGTAATCAGAGACACTATATCAGGTCTAATGGTAAGGCAAGCTACAGGACCAAGGACACGGATTGAACTGAAATGCAGCCTAAAGGTTACTCTCCATCCATACACACTCATTAATACAACCTGAGGCAATAAAGTATACAACCACATTGTTGCTATAGGTCGATATGAATGATTACGCTCAGATACACTCTCTTATCATAACAGGCAACTCGATAGTCTGATATAGCCTCCTAAGCAGCCAGACATAAATCATGCTAACAGATACACAGATCCGCTATCATATCGTGTTCAGGGTCACCAGCTTGTACAGACCCACGTGTTCAGAACCATAGCTGTCCAGTCACGACGATGTATTTGTATGTATGCATGCCATGGCAGGTAGCTTAGCGTTTAAGAGCATTGGACCAGTAACTGAAAGGTTGCTGGTTCGAATCCCACAGCTGACTAGGTGAAAAATATGTTTAAGTGTCCTTGAACAAGGCACTTAACCCTAATTGCTTCTGGATAAGAGTGTCTGCTAAATGACCTCACTGCAAACTTTTTCTCCTCTCTTCCAGAGGAGATCCAGCAGACCATTGAGCGCCTGGTACGCTCTGAGAGACACGCACGCATCGACCTGGCTGAGCCTGACAGGTGAACAAACACACACCGTTACCCGTATGTCCCATACACACATGTTCCCTGGAGTTGTCAGATATAACTATCACACATACACTGAGTGTACAAAACATTAGATATAACTATCACACATACACTGAGTCTACAAAACATTAAGAACACCTTCCTAATATTTAGTTGCACCCCCTTTTGCCCTCAGAACAGACTCAATTCATCTGGGCATGGACACTACAAGGTGTCGACAGTGTTCCACAGGGATGCTGGCCCATGTTGACTCCAATGCTTCCCACAGCTGTGTCTAGTTGGCTGGATGTCCTTTGGGTGTTGGATCATTCTTGATACACACGGGAAACTGTTGAGCGTGAAAAACCCAGTAGCGTTGCAGTTCTTGACACACCGGTGCGCCTGGCGCCTACTACTATACCCCGTTCAAAGGCACTTCAATGAGTGCAGATGAAGGGGAGGAGACACGTTAAAGAAGGATTTTTAATCCTTGAGACATGGATTAAGTATTTGTGCCATTCAGAGGGTGAATGGGCATGATAAAAGATTTAAGTGGATTTAACAATTTACTTCAATAAGGGATCATAGCGTTCAGCTGGATTCACCCAGTCAGTCTATGTCATGGAAAGAGCAGGTGTTCCTAATGTTTTGTGTACTCTATGTATATTGACAATGATAATGGATTGGATTTATGTACTGTTTTTTTATTAGGTCAAAAGGTACTGTACATTGTATGGTGTTCACCAATGTGTCGCCTGGGTGATGCATGTCAGCCATTTTGTAGCCATGTTGTAGTAATAACATTAGCACCCTTCCCTCCCCAGACAAGCCCCAAATGTCCCAGACTCCCTGTTCCTGCTGGAGGAGGCCGAGGGGGCACAGGACCCCTTCTTTGGGGTGATGGGCTTTGAGCACCTGCTGCCTAGTCCCTATAGGATCCCTCAGGTATACAACCATTTCTACACAATGTTTACCTAGTTAAGTCATTTCCAACGGTATGTCACTACAAAAATGTGTAGCCATACGGCCACAGTTAATTCCTATGTACACACAGTACACAAAAAGCCTTTTCAAGGCACAAATTTAACTTTACCCTCATTGAGTCACCTTGTGAGTTGATCATGCATTTATTGATTGAACACCGTTCTAACAACACTCCCTCTGTGTGTCTCGTTCATTCCCAGCCATGGCAGCTGATGGAGAGCATGACTCCAGAGCGCCCCATAGGGGCCAGTCCTGGAACTGCACCAGAGGACGGAGGTGAGACTGCGTAACAGTCTGATTTGGGATGGAAAATCCTCAGCAACAAATCTGCATTACTAATGTTTGTTGCCCTTTGTCTCTCTTTCTCTGTCTCTGTCTCTCAGGTTTCAAATCCCCTCCTGATGCCATTACCCTGAAAGAGAAGGAGCAGCTTGTCATCGTTGCTGCTGGGGTGACCTGAATATAGTGTTGTAATATACTGATAAAAGGACATAGAAAGGCTATTGTGTATATTTATAAACCTCAGTCATTTAGGATCGGACTGAGAATGTTACTCACTTTGCCTATTTAGTGACCATGTGAACTCAACAAGGAATTTGGATCCAAAAGGATCTTTCCTGAGCTCTCAATCGTTCCTGAAGTTGAACTCGGTCTCCCTCTGCCCTTCTCTCCGTAAAGTTTGAAGGAGCTGAGCTTCCTGAAGCCACTGGCAAAGAGATTGACATGCTTTTGGAGCAGCGGGACCAATTCCATGACGGTGAGAGAAGAGAGGGAGAGTAAAGAATAGAGCCCCGCACATGCCTGCGACGTTCAGGCCCAATTGCTTCTGCCAAATGTTCAGTTGCTAATAACACATCTGCAACCGCCCGACTACACAATGTCTTCAGAAAGTATTCACACCCCTTGACTTTTTCCACATTTTGTTGTGTTACAGCCTGAACATTTCAAATTGATACAATTTAGATTTTTTGGTCACTGGCCTACACACAATACCCCATAATGTCAAAGTAGAATTATCTTATTTGACATTTTTACAAATTAATCAAAAATGAAAAGCTGAAATGTCTTGAGTCAATAAGTATTCAACCCCTTTTGTTATGGCAAGCCTAAATAAGTTCAGGATTAAAAATGTGCTTAACAAGTCACATAATAAGTTACATGGGCTCACTCTGTGTGCAATAATAGTGTTTAGCCACAAAAGACCAGGGAGGTTTTTCAATGCCTCACAAAGAAGGGCACTTATTGGTAGGGAGATATAACGCTATACCGGTCCATTAACCAGATTGGTGCACATTCAACAAATCTGATTTAACAAAGTGGATATTCGTCAAATCCGTCATGATTTATGTATTGTAACAGGCCCACAATGTGGTAACTTGAGTCCAATTTGGATATATTTGGCTGTTTTCGATGCTGGTTAGCATAGCTAGCATATAGAATTGGTGGTGGTAGTCAGTTTTAACTGTAATGCAGTTAGTTGATTGGTGACGATGACATGAACAAGTGTTGGGGTTGACATCCATACAAACATACTCAGATTTTTACCTCAATATGAAATCCACATATAAACAATAGACTAAATGTAGGCACATTTTGCTGGGGGACAAGGAGGATATTCAGGATATTTTCCCCCACGTGTTTCCATGGCAATTATATTGTGTTGGTCGAGTTTGATTTACCTTTTTACCTCATCAATCACTACCCTGCATCCGCTCTGCTGCTAGTCTGCCTGTATAGTATTCATAGCAACGGCTCCGCTTTGGGCTGCTCAATGACGAGATGCAAAAGAGCAGTTAGCGAGCTACTTTTCATCACTTTAAACTCCGGAACATTCTTATTTTCTGTGAAATAATCTCTCTTGTCGGCTCAGACAATGGTCACCACGTTATGGTCCTAGTAAGATATGACTAGGCTACTGTGCAACAGAGCATGAGCAAATAGCTCAGCCCGTACCCTAGTAATTGATGAAAAAACAGGCCCTACCTGGCCCTAACCCGCTGTATAGTGTCAGGTCCGTCGGGCTCGGCTCGGGTAGCAGAGCCTTTGTAACATAGTAGGACCCGTAAGACAGATAATGAAAGGGAAATAAGTGAGTAAATATAAGTTTGCGTAAACTGGTGTGTGTGTGTGTTGTACAGAGCTAGAAGAGAGGGAAAGGGAGAGAGAGGGAGAGAGAACCAGGGACATGGAGCCAGGCATGACCTCCATTGACCAGTAAGTCATATGGAAGAATCATGTTTTCTGACAGGGCATGTCACCTTGATCTTCTATCTTCCCATGCCTTTTTTAAAACGTACTCTGTTGTATTGTTTTTCTTTCTCTCTGTGTGTGTGTGTGTGTGTGTGTGTGTGTGTGCAGGCTGAAGGTGTCGGTGGTGGTGGGGGACAGTGTGTGGCTGCTGGATGAGGAGACCGGTCTGCCCATGGAGGTGCCGTTAGAGGTTGTTCCCATGGAGATGACCCCCCCTCCTCAGGTGGCCATGCCCTCTGCCCCAGACACCGAGAGAGGGGGGGAGTCAGCGAGTCAGTCAGAGAGGGGGACGGAGAAAGCGGCAGAAAGCTCCTGTGGCGAGGTGTGTGTCTGTTCACACTGTTCTGTGTGTGACTCATCATGAGGACTCAGGAATCCAAGCATCCGTATGAACAAGATATTTCTGTCCTATATTTTCTCCTGCCAAATGTGTGGGTGTGTACAGGCTCCTCTCAGTTTGATCTATCCATACATAACCCTCCCATCTGCTCTCTTCCTCTCTTTTCTTGCCTCACATCCCTCTCATCATCCCAGCTCCCCCATATAGACGCTCCTCCTCCTAAGAGGCGGGGTCGCAGGCGCCAGCTCATCTTTGCCGACCCTCAGGTGCAGATCTCCCAGGATACCATGCGGGTGCAGATCGAGGACACCAAGGTTGAGACTCTGCTCCTGGTAAAACTCAAGCCTTCCACTACTTAGCCTTCACTAATCTTACCAGAGTTGTGTTCATTAGGGCATGCAATGGTAACGTTTTAAAGGGTTTGCAACTGGAAACAAAAATGTAAGTTTGTTATTGGACAGGTCAAGGTAGTCCCTCCCTGTTTCAGTGTGTTTTCTTCCGTTTGGTGCCTAATGAACACCACCCACATCAGTGATTACTTCAAAGAAAATATAGATATAATTGTATTCTCATTGCTTTGTCTGTGCCTCCTCCTCAGTCTCAGGTGCTGATAAACTTTCCTGCCCAGAAGAAGCTCCTCCCAGCAGAGCTCTACACTGCCCCTTCTGGCTGTGAGTATATGACTCCTCTCCTGAGATGGTCCTATCTGACCAGAGTAGATGGTAGTAATATGGTCATTTAGTAGATGTTTTGATTCTAAGCAGGTCATAGTTCTTATATAGTAGTACAGTATGTGTCCAATGTAGGAATCAAACCCATAACCCGGATGTTGCCAGCACCTTGCTCCAACCAACGGAGCCACCTCACAACTGCCACACCATGAGGTTATAATGATGATTTCACATCATGAGTCTTTTGTCTCTCTTTCCTCGACGCAGCTCTCTTGCACCCTGACCTCCTGTTGCTATGGAAACAGTGCGCCGTCCTCACTACGCTTCCTCGCACCGGGGAGAGAGGCAGAGAGGAGGAGACTGAGGAGGAGGGCAGCTCCGAGATGGAGAGAGTGAGGATAGAGGTGGAGAGAAAGAGGACGGACTCTAGTATGCGAGAGGTGAGCAGATCTACAGTACCAGTCAAAAGTTTGGAGGCGCCTAATCATTCCAGGGTTTTTATTCTTGTTATCTATTTTCTACATTGTAAAATAATAGTGAAGACATCAAAAATATGAAATAACACATAGAATGTAGTAACCAAATAATTGTTCTAAATATTGAGATACTTCAAAGTAGCCACCCTTTGCCTTGATGACAGCTTTGCACACTCTTGGCATTCTCTCAACCAGCTTCATGAGGTAGTTACCTGGAATGGATTTCAATTAACAGGTGTGCCTTGTTAAAAGTGGAATTTCTTTCTTCCTTAATGCATTTGAGCTATTCATTTGTGTTGTGGTATACAGACGATAGCCCTATATGGTAAAATACCAACTCCATATTATGTCAAGAACAGCTCAAATAAGCAAAGAGAAACAACAGTCCATCATTACTTTAAGAAATCTAAAGTTTCTTCAAGTGCAGTCGCAAAAACCATCAAGCGCTATGATGAAACTGGCTCTCATGAGGACCACCACAGGAAAGGAAGACCCAGAGTTACCTATGCTGAAGAGGATAAGTTCATTGGAGTTACCAGCCTCAGAAATTGCAGCCCAAATAAATGCTTCACCGAGTTCAAGTAACTGACATCAACATCAACTGTTCAGAGGAAACTGTGTGAATCAGGCCTTCATGGTCAAATTCCTGCAAAGAGACTACTACTAAAGGACACCAATAATAAGAAGAGACTTGCTTGGGCCAAGAAACACGAGCAATGGACATTAGACCGGTGGAAATCTGTCCTTTGGACTGATGAGTCCAAATTTGAGATTTTTGGTTCCAACCGCCGTGTCTTTGTGAGACGCAGAGTAAGTGAATGGATGATCTCCGCATGTGTAGTTCCCACCGTGAAGCATGGAGGAGGTGGTGTGATGGTGCTTTGCTGGTGACACTGTCTGTGATTTATTTAGAATATAAGGCACACTTAACCAGCATGGCTACCACAGCATTCTGCACCGATATGCCATCCCATCTGGTTTGCGCTTAGTGGGACTATAATTCGTTTTTCAACAGGACAATGACCCAACATACCTCCAGGATGTGTAAGGGCTATTTGACCAAGGAGAGTGATGGAGTGCTGCATCAGATGACCTGGCCTCCACAATCACCCGACCTCAACCCAATTGAGATGGTTTGGGATGAGTTGGACTGCAGAGTGAAGTTAGACACCATATTCTTCTACATTACCAATGCCGCCAGGGGACACTTTACAAATGTCCTGTACAACAGTAATTTACATAATAAAGACTTGTGGGTGAATTAAAATGTGCCCAAGGGAGAAGTTGAATAGGACAGTGAGTACTCTTAATATCTCAAATGACTCAGAGAGCCTGGAATAACAGCATCTAGTCTACACTGCTTCGTTGTTCATGTATACAGACAGTTCAGAAATGTCTGAAGTCTAGATGACTGTCTTTTCTCTCCTCTTGTATCCCCAGATCCCACAAGAGTTGCTGAAATCAGGAGGAGCAGCCCCATCTGAAGCATCAAGTCAGACATGGTTTTCCTGTCACTGTTACTTGAAATAATAAAATGACACCACAGAACTAGAATAAGATTCTACTTCAATGATGATACCATTGAAATGTACATACAATCACTTTACCGCAGTGGTGTAAAGTACTAAAGTAAAACTACTTTAAAGTACTACTTAAGTCGTTTTTTGGGGGTATCTGTACTTTTATTTTACTATTTATATTTTTTTTACAACTTTTACTTCACTACATTCCTGAAGAAATTAATGTATGTTTTACTCCATACATTTTCCCTAAAACCTAAAAGTACTCGCTACTTTTTGAATGCTTAGCAGGACAGGAAAATTGTCCAATTCACACACTTATCAAGAGAGCATCCCTGGTCATCCTTACTGCCTCTGATCTGGCAGACTCACTAAACATAAATGCTTATTTTGGAAATTATGTCTGAGTGCTGGAGTCCCTGAGTATTCGTGTGTATAATTTTTAAAAAATTGGGCCATCTGGTTTGCTTAATATAAAGACTTAAAAATGATTTATACTTTTACTTGTGATACTTAAGTATACTTTAGCAATTACATTTACTTTTGATACTTAAGTATATTTAAAACCAAATACTTTTAGACTTTTACTCAAGTTGTATAGTACTGGGTGACTTTGACTTCAGTCATTTTCTATTAAGGTATTTTTACTTTTTCTCAAGTATGACAATTGGGTACTTTGTCCACCACTGCTTTACTGTTGCATTTTGATATCTGTTTGTGTTCTATGTTTTCAGCCGAGTTTCTTCTAGACGTGTCCAGAGAGGACAAATCCCTCGAGCAGATCACCCCTGTCAGCAGATGGTGAGATAGATAGATATAGATAATGTGTGTGTGTATATATAAATGTATGTATGTGTGTGTATATATGTAGTATGAATGTATGTGAGTTAGTGAGAGAGAAAATAAGAGGATATATAGTTGTATCATTATGTAGTTGTCTTGATCCTGGTTGGACAGCTCAGAGTCTTTGCTCATTTCTATCCATAAGTGTCACTATTAACTAATACTGACTGTTCAGGTCTCCTATGGAAGAAGCCCCAGTGCCTATGGAGGCTATAGAAGAGGAACATGTGGCTCTACCAGGCAGAGAAGAGGAGACAGAAGGTAGAGAGGTAACTGCAGAGGGCCTGTTGAGGTATAGTATTACTAATCACCCATCTATCATCACTACCCTACTATCTATTCTATCTAGATCTATATTCTATTCTAACATTTACATTTGAGTCATTTAGCAGACACTCTTATCCAGAGCAACTTAGCGTTAGTGCATTCATCTTAAGATAGCTAGGTGGGACAACCACATATCACAGTCATAGTAAGTGGGGGGTTCGTCAAGTGCAATTGTGTTGGTTCAGGAATTTGATGGTAAAAGTGGGGAGGCCAGCCAACAGCTTCTAACTCAGTCATTACTGTACTGCACTACTATTCTATCTTCTCTATATCTATTCTCTCTAACTGTGAAACTCTGGGCAGTGTTTTTCACATGGCTATCATTTCCCTCTGCTCCTTTCAGTGTGGTGTCCTCGTACCTCCTGAGGTTTGGGAAAGTCACCTTTTACTCTCTGTTGCCCCTGGAGGCAGACCGCACTACCGCAGCCCACATTCTCTCCAAACTGCTAGGTGAGAGCCGACAGAGAGAACAGAGGAAAAATAGATATCACTTGTGGGGCTATATGCATGTATGCATTCCAATATTGTTTTACTTAACTAACAACATGCAGGTGTGTTGTGTTGTGTTCCGTTGTGATGGTCCAGAGCTGGTGTCTGCTGGGGACCTGGCTGTATGTCAGGCTGAACCCTACAGCCCCATCACCATCATCCCTGGACCACTCAGCACCATGCACGCCTGAGGATGTTTCCACCTGTGTTTGACTTGGACAGGATTTCACCGCAGCTGAGTACCGGCACCTCAAATGTTCTACTGCTTGAGCTCCTGTTCCTCTTATGGAATATTAGCTTAAGAGTATTGTGGAGCTCCTGCACCTAATTATAAACAGTACCTGGCACCCAAAATGAGTACCGGCACCTATTTCAGTCCAAGTTAAGCAGTGGTCTCCACACACACGGGATGTGTGCGGCCATACTTTTATAAGAGTAATAATGTTCATGTCCCAAATATCGTTAATACGAGATCATCACCTCAAACTGATTTGTAGGACACACCCAAAACGATGACCTCTTGGAGTTAACATTTTTTACATTTTTTGTAACCTTTATAAGTGAAACCTTTTTATAAGAAGTGAAATTACTGAAGGGAAAAGCTATTGTTAGAACTTTTTATTCAAAGTTGGTATTTATATAATATCTATTGAATAGCGTATTTATTATTCATATTTAATACTGTATATCTAGCAGATATTTTTATTCTAATTTATTTGTCAACTGTCATGCAAGTTGATATTGTTGACAAAGTTTTTGTTTAACCTTTGGTGGTTTTTGTATCTATCTTTGGTGGTATGATGTTGCTCTGTTCTTACGTTGAAGCATTTGAGATGTATTTTTTTAATAAAATGCACGTTTACTCATTAATAAGCCTCAAATGTAATTCTATCAAATTAAAATGGTGCCATTATCTCAGTCATTTGGGATCTACTCAATAGATAGTGTTGTCCAACGTGGACTCAATTTAAGACCATCTGACTAACTTTGATTTGGGGATGAACTATCCCTTTAGATTTGTGGTCAATCAATGATATTACAGTGGGATAGCCTTGTAGTTTGCTACACTGATGTATTTTTGAGGAATAGGCTGCGAGGGGGCAATAGAGGACCATGAACAAGTCAGAGTCACCAACTCACCAGCAGAGCTCTACTCTGGACTATGACCTCATCCCTCTGTCCTGGATTGAAGTCATTGTGCCTAGCTGGCAGAATAATCATATCTGATCTCATGGCTGAATTACTCAATACAATTAACTGTTGGTTAGAAGGAGAGGGAGTTGTGCAGCCTGTATCACGGAGTCACAGCACAAATCTGTAGCCTCAGGTTGCAATATGCAAAAGAGGCAGAGGTCAATGCTGTGGTACATGGGGTAATGGTGACCTCAGCCTGTGTCTGCTGAATGCAGACCAGACCAGGGGACAGAATAGGTGACTGAGTGTCAATGTTGGGGAGAGAAGGCATGGCTGCTGGGCCAGACATGTTTCATGTTCTAGCTCTGAACTAAGAAAATGGACATTACCAGTGTAAACCCTTAGCCAAGATAATTATTGGTTCCTTTATTTTACTACTTGTTTTTTTTAGATAATTTACCATTTACTTTCCATATTCAAAGGTGTTGGGTTAAATGTGGAAGACACATTTCAGTTGAATGCATTCCGTTCTGCACTGTGCAACATACCTACTGACCAGTACCCACAACATCAATGATCAACTCTGCTGTTGTCACTTCAGAGGGCAGGGCACTGAAACGCGTCAGAAATTCATCTCTGAAATGTCTTGACATTGGAAAACAATATGTCCATCTGCTGGGTTGTTGGTGTGGTATCTAGGTGATAGGTTTGTTGTGAAACCCTGGTACGTCGCATGGGCCAGTCAGCATGGGTGTTAGTCCCCATCACTGTACTGGGGACAGAATACACACGGACACACACATGCATATAAGAATTATCAGGGCGAACAGTTTAACGCTTTTTTTTCATGCTTACAATGTGACACCACACTGCCAATGTTCCATTAATTGATCAAGGCTCACTGCCAGAGAGATGGGCAGGCAGTGAGACAAGCTGATCGGAACAATCAGTTAGGGTCAAAATAGTTACAAGAGGTCAGCCAAAGTCACTGCATATATAACAAATGAGCTTTGCTTAAAAAAGAAAAAAGGCCATTTTGAGATGTGTGGTAACATGCCCTTTTGACCCTACAGAAAGAGTTGGCTCTTAAGCTCATCAATTTGGTATGTAAATAGGATCGCTAGACGTTCACACACACCAGGGAAATCATTTTGAACATTCTTTAAGTGCAGACTTTGTATTTTGTTGCAAGTTTTGACCTACAAGACAATCACCTTGAAACACAAAAACATTGGCAGAGGTATGATTCATAAAGTACTTTCAAGTACTACTTAAGTCATTTTTTGGGGGTATCTGTACTTAACTATTCATATTTTTAACATACTTCACCACATTCCTATAGAAAATAATGTACTCCATACATTTTCCCTGACACCCAAAAGTATTTTTACATTTTGAATGCTTAGCAGGACAGGAAAATGGCCCAATTCAGACTTAAAGAGAACATCCATGGGCATCCCTACTGCCTCTGATGTGGTGGACTCATTAAACACAAATGCTTCATTTTATAATTGTGTTGTAGTGGGCTATCCGTAAATTTAATATATAATTTTGCAGTCTGGTTCTCTTAATATAAGCAATTTGAAATTATTTATACTTTTACTGTTAATACTTAAGTATTTTGGCAATTACATTTACTTTTGGTACTTAAGTATATTTAATACTTTTAGACTAGTAGTATTTTACTGGGCGACATTCACTTTTGAGTAATTTCCTATTAAGGCATCTACTTTTACTCAAGTATGAAGGTGAGGGAGCATGGTGTTTGCAACGCATGGTGTTTGCAATGCCAGGGTTGTGGGTTCGATTCCCACGGGGGGCCAGCACAGATTTTTTTTTTTTTTAGGAAATGAAATTAAAATGTATGCATTCACTACTGTAAGTCACTCTGGATAAGAGCGTCTGCTAAATGACTAAAATGTAAAATAATCGCTGGCAAAAGCAACAGTGCAATTAAACATGGATCAGTCACTTGGATGTTGAATCAGACGTCCTCCAGTGATTTAACGTTTACTGTTGAAAAGTGATATCCCAAGTATAAATACAGTAAAGTACACACACTAATGGCAAAAAAAAAAAAATGTTTTGAGCAAAATAATTGTTTTTAAATAACGGCAAACTTCAAGGAGTAGGTTTGATGGGAAGTAGTTTCTTCTCCGGCCTCCCCCCTTGCTTGAGGAGCAATAGAGAACAAAAGAGGAAAGCCCCCCCCCCACTTGTGCTATGTCATGACTTATCTGGACCACCTATTGAGATGTGCCTTTTGTTAAGTAAATCAGGTGTTAAATGAAGTGAAAAGTAGACTGGAGTGCCTCTACGTAGACTCTATAGACTTAGTTTGTCCAGCTATTGCCGGTAATATGCACATGCCAGATGGATTTGAGTAGGTGATGTAACTAGTAGTTACTGATTGTGAGCTGAAAGAACTGTTGATAGAATGAAAGAATAATTATAAATGGGAATATTTGTTAGATTTGATTGCTGTAGTTTGGGAATAAAGAAAGAACTGGAGATACTATGCAACACACACACACCACACTGGAGTTCAGATGAGTGCATTGTGGCCGATTTGCCCCGATTCACAAAACCACCTTACTAAGCACAATGGGGAGCTCTCTGAATAATGGACAGCTGAGAGAGAAACAATGGAACCGGAAAGGGGGATTGAACGATGAGTGAGGGGAAAGGCAAAGAACACTGCATGACACTGACAAGTCTGCAAAAAAGGCATTTATAATGAGTTCAGTTCATTGCTTCATACTCAATACTAGCCCAGCCAGAAGTTAATCAAATTTGTGGCAAAAGGGGGACAGCAGCAAATAGATAAGATACTCTTAGGTACAACAAGGGTAACAAGTGACCAAAAAAATAAAAAGACAGGTGACGCACACAAAATCTAAATTAAAATAATAAAAACATGCAATATAAATAAAAAAAGTTAATACTGGGAACAACCTCTGAAAAATTATAATACTACTAATAGTAGAATGGTTCAAGTGCCAGAGTTTGGCAAATTTGAATGACCCAACTACTGTCCCATTTGTCATCTGTAGTAAAAAATAAAAAATAAATTTCACTGGCTTTCACTGGAGAATAGAATAGTTGCTTGGTGTGGTGTGTTACGATTGGCTGACGGCTGCAGTCAGCTTCATCTTCTGCTCGGCAGGAAGTGACCTCACGGCGCCCTCAAATTTCTGGGAGTGGCGCTGAGCGACGTCTCGGAGCAGCATGACCAGGGTGTTCTGGGTTTCTGGATGACCAACATTGTCATAACGTTTTATATCTACATACGACAACTTAGGTACACGAAGAGGAAAGGAAACCTATCACGATATAAGGTTCTCTTACCTGGATCAAGGTCCTTCGTTCCCAGGACGTGGCTAGAAGCAGATACTATTGGCTTAATTTGACTCACCACCTAATGAGACAACACTTATTATTACTAAAATACAGATGAGTATTTGACATAGTTACTAGCCAACATTGTGGAATTACACATTCAGAGATCAATTCTAGATCTGTGCGTATTTCAATGGAAATGGACAAAGTATCATATGATGTGATCAGTTTAAGAAAGAAAGGCTAAATAAATGAGTGGGAACATACCATTGCAGGGTTCTGTGAGTAGAGCATGGCCAAGCAGCTGTACACAGTCTTATTCTCCTCCAGGTCCTCCTTCAGAGGGAGGCAGGCCAGGAGGGCCGGGAACACCTAGGACAGAGATAAGAGTTCTCCATGTCAGCATCACTGAGGACACTCAGCTCTTCAACTCGTGCGGCTGTGTACGTCAATAAGCCTGTGGCAAACTCACATTGTAAATCTAATATACAGCATTTGGGTCCCAGATATACAGTATTTGGGTCCCACAGATCCCAGATATTCTCAGAGCAACTTAAAGTTCAGTCAGAACAACTCAAAGTTCCACACAAATCTTCCAGAGTCATGCAAACACCTTGAGTTAGGCATAAAATCCCATACATGAAAATGCAGACAGTACCTGTTCCAGAGGGACACCCTCCATGTGGCTCATGATCATCCTGCAGAGGGCAGCACACAGATTGTCAATCACCCTCCTGTCCTGTTCTTTGGACAGCAGGTTGGAGAAGAGGGACAGCATCATGGGGTAGTCTCTGGGAGGGACAGGAGTTGAGGAAAACCCCCTAGGCTGCTGGACAGGCCAGTACTACAGTAATAGAATCTAAATCACATGGTCAGTGCTGGTCAATGTACCTAGCTACTCATGTGAACTATAACAGTGAGTTAAAAGAGATTCTCCAGTACGTTTGTATACTTTTTAGCCAGTAGTGCTTAGTCGCCAAAGTACCGGAGCATGTCTTTAACAATGCTCAAACACAATCACATACACCCACATAGAAAAACACACACACACATTATTGAGAGGGATACTGAGCGACGAGTGGTCCAGCAGCCTGGGCCAGAGCTCCCAGTCCAAACACGCTGTTGTTGCGAACCTCGTTGTCGCTGTCTCTCACCCCGGCCACCAGCACAGGCAGCAGCCGATTGGACAGTTTACCAGCACAGGCCCTTCCCCCGGACACACTGACCAGGGATTGCAGGATCTCTCCGAGCGTGCCCACAGAGAAGGAACGGTCAGCCACCGTGCACGACGATTTCTGAGGAACAAATCCATCCTCATTCAATACACATCAAACTAAAGGTTTATCCTTCAGTATGCCTCTGTACTTAACGCTGACATTTTTTACAAAATAAAAACAACTTTCGTTGAGAAAATTGTAGAATTTCAACACAAAATGAATTAGGAATTAGGTCTATTAATTTCTATATTGATAGATTGTCAACTGGAGTAAATGACTTGGGTTATTTGAACCCAGTGCTAACGGTCTAGTGGTAGGTTGACTCACAGCCTTGTTCATGATGAGGGGCAGCAGCTCGTTGAGATGGGGCTGGAAGGTGTCCGCTGGTACGGCGGAGGCCAGCAGAGGGATCCCCTCACCTGCAAACTCCTGGAGCATGGCATCATACTCCGCCTACAACACACAACATGGTCATATCATTTGCACCATACACTTGGAAGTACATCCGATCCTGCCAGTGCTGGAGAGTGTGACGAAAGAGAGAGGAAACCCCACCTGCTGCTCGTCATCATCTGCCTCATCTCCTCCTCCGTCCTGACAGACAGTCTGTAGACACAGGGTAAGGGGAGGGTCAAAGGATTATCACATTCTTTTCCTATTATGCTACGATGCCCTTTAACCCCTTACATTTGTGGGAATTGGCCTATATGGATAGAGCCAAATTGAAAGGTTTTAAAACAGAAGAACTGTAAAAAGCATGACCATGGTAGCAAGTGAAAGAGAACACTTGGTCTGATATATTACGGGGAAATTATCATAACAAAAAGTGAGGACAACAGTTCACCTGACACAAGTCAACGTAAACATGACATGTTTGATTTTTTGTGCATTTTACATTTACTGTACTTTTCACAGCATTTGTCAATAAAGTCTAAAAATACTCTGGATGCATTCAGTAACATAAGAATATTCATTGACATTTTGGAGTAGGTGCAAGATAAGAAAAAAAAAACTATTCCCAGGGTTTGAGTGAGAGGTCTAACTGGTGTCTCCAACTGTGCACAGTTCATAAGTCAGTTCAAAGCACTTATGACTTAAAAATGATTTTGGCTAGTAAAAAATCTTAGTGGCTGGTAGAATTTTAAATAGTACATTTTAGGCACTGTACGCAACCCAAAAACATTCCATTATAAATTGCGATCTGGGTCAGGTTGGCATAATTTTAAAGCTTATTCTACTGACAACATGACTAGCTAAGTTATACAACACGATCTTACAGTGTTAGGCTTACAAAAGGCACTTCAGACAAACAGATCGGACTCATGAGTGCATTCAAGAGCATGTTCCGCTGCAAATGTTCTTCACAATACGACAAACATAGGCTCATTGTGTTCAGGACAACCCAGGCTATAACGCATGTCGTCCTTGTAACTGTGGATCAAACATAGCCAACGTAAATATTGATCATGTAAATTCAATTTTCAAATATGGAAATGTGACGTGCACATTTGGACTCATAGGTGTGTGGTTTGCTTGTATGACATCGAAGGGATATTTATTATAATCCTCAACGTTTCATTTGTCAGAACACCGACTCCTCTCGATTTACAGCATTTCCCTCACTCAGACAACAAATGGGCAAAAGTATCCCTATTAGCGGAAGGGATGGGGGCATCTCTTGTCGCGTGCAGTGCTGACGTCATGTATAGCATGCTAATGTACAGCCACTGGGTTCCAATTTAGGCACTGATCAATGACAAAATTGTGCATTTTCAACCCGTATATGGGATGACTGGGGCTGTGAGTGGAAAAAGCTACGTCCACACTAACACATATTCTGATATCAGATATCCTAAATGAATAAAATGGGGGACATCCTGTCTGTGAAGAGCACTCAGGCTTGGTTTGTGTCAGCTCACCCTCTTCTTGAGCACATCTCGGATGGCCTGACTGATCTCCTGCAGGCGCCCGGGGCTCTGCAGCGCTTCCCCCTGGCAGGCCTTCAGCACGCCGTTCATGGCCTCCAGCACACCCATCACCACCTGGCGCTCACGCTCACCGCGCACCGCCTCCAAGAAGCTGGGAAGCACCACCCCCAGCAGCTTCTGCATGGCTGAGGGAAAGAAGCTTAATTGTATTTATTTTTTAGACAAGCCTGGCTAATTCCCAGAATGAATGTCTTAACTATCATCTCATTCGATACGTTTAATAACTCTCTTTGAAAAACTCTATAATAGCGCCACATAAGATGCTTCAGAAATTCAAAGAGCCAAGGCTCTGATGAGGTAGGGGTTGAGCGAGTTACCCTGGTGGTTGGCCTCAGTGGGATTCTCCTGCCACACTTTGTGTTGAGCTCGGCAGAACTGGCCCATGGCCCCGAAGGCAGCCCTGCGTACGTCCTCGTGGGGGAACTGAGGGGAGGACGGGACGCATGGTCAGAGATGGTCAACGCTGACCAACATACAAACTACCCATTACAGAGGGAGAGGAGGATGGATGAGCTGTGCTACATTACTTACATCACGCAGCTCATAGACCTGCTGAAAGCTGGACTCCAGGAAGGGCTGGAAGGCAGCACTGAATGGGTGAAAAGGATAAGGAGACATCAGTGACAATACATTTCCATACTGGAAGACAGCGGAAGTTAAATGAGGAAAAGTTGCTGCGAAGTGAGATGATTGTATCGACAGATTTTCAAGGACTCTAGGCATAGAGGGGCCAACCGGAGAAGTGGTTAGCTGCAGATACCATGCAACGCGGAATGAACATAGAACCCAGATGGTCTGTGACATGCAACACTCAAAATCTCTCTTTGCTCTTGAGTCTTTACCCAGTGTTGAAGGCAATCTCTCCCAGAGCATCACAGGCATCCTCCTTCTCGTCAATGTAGGCGTTTTCCACACTGAACCTGGGGAATGGAGAGAGCACAGAGGTTAAAATGGAGAAGGACAGAGGGAATCCCCTCCATCTAGTTCTTTAGGCACAAGCCTGACAAACAAAATGGCTTCCATTTGTTTCAATTGACTACTTTTATGTCAGCTGCTTTGAAGTTTGCATTGTGTCTTCACTCCCGCCCCACAAAAAAAACACATCAAACGTCATAAAATGAAAGATAATCAGATGAGAAACGTACCCGGCTGTGTCTGGGTCCGCGGTGTCGGGCCCCTCGTCATCCAAAATGGCATCTCCCTCGGTGTCGTCATCATCATCGTCGTCCAGCAGGACAAAAGTCTTGTCCTCCTCAAGGTGAGCCTAAGGATGAAAATTATTTTTTTTAAACTAAGGAAACTATATTTTTTGCAATTTCTCAATGGTGTAAGAGAATAGAATAGAGTGTGAATAGGAGTTATAGCAGTGTCTGTCAGACTGACCGTGACTCCCTCTGTGGACTTGAGGGACAACAGCATGATGGTGGTGATAGCTGTGAGGTGGGGGCTCAGACAGTCTGGACTCACTGTGGACACGGCCGAGAACAGGCTGTACCTGTACACAGAAAGAGACAGAGAAAGATCGAGGGGGGAGAAGCACATGGGTTCAATACAAAGTCATTAAAAAGTCAGAAAACAGTCATGCACTCTGAACGCCAAATCCAACAGGCTGGCAGGACTTCTATTAGAGTGGGAGCATCTCAGACACACACTACATACGTGCAGCGCCGCAGGTCGGGGTCGTCGATGGCATTGGTGAGGTTGAGTCCCAGCTGAACACACTCTGCAGCCAGGGGGCTGAACACATCCTTGCCTATGGTGCGGGCCAGCACTGACAGAGTATCTGACAGAACAAAGGAAACTCATTCGTCATCTAGACGTGACTCGGGTTAAAATAATCTCTATGACGCAAGACAGATCAGCCCTAAACTGTCAATAGCATGGACTATAAGTGTCTGCTGGATGACCACATCAAACAGACGAAGGCTTAGAGATAGTTAGCCTACCCAGAGCCTGTGTTTGCAGAGCCCTCATCTCGTCCCTTGTGTCAGTGAGGAAGCCCTTCAGACTCTCAATGACAGGTGGGAAGTAAGGAACTAGCTTCTCTTTGGCTGCATTGGCTGAAAGGAAGAGAAGGGATGAAAGGTTAATACAGTTACAGTGATACACATTCCAGTCTTTTAAAACGTCTAAAATAGACCCGATGCATCTCAATAGTCGAGTGGCCTCCTCTCCTTGTGTCCTTTCCATCTGCCCTGATCTGAAAGATTTTTTCAAAGCAACGGACTTACTTTTGACTTTAGCAGTCCTTTCAGATAAGTGTGGATGAAGGAAGACTCAAACGGAAGCCATTCCAAATGATTGAGCTGTAACATGCTCTATTGAAAGGCTCAATCCTAAATGGACTTTTGCAGTGTTACCTATAGCTCCTATGGCACTGACAGCCAGCTCTTTGAGCTTCAGGTTCTCTGCATTGCTGAGGGCAGACAACATGGTCTCCATCAGGGTGGGCAGGTATGGCTCAATCTCCGAACCTGATAGGGGATGGAACAGTTCATGAAAAACATCAGCACAGTACAGAGGGGGTTAAAAAGATTATTTCCCCCAAATGACATATTCAAATCTTATATTATCAGTACCTTAAAAGTAGTCTAGGGGCAAGACTAGAGAGCAAGAGAGTCAGAGGCTCAACATTTGTTTACCTAGCAACAGCTTAGCATTTTGGCATCCTCCAATTAGTATAGAATAGAACTAAAACAGACTTGGGTTGAATATTGGAATGCATTTGGAAATACACTTCCAAGTATTTAAAAAAAAAACTCAAATACACTCCCATACATTTAACCCAGGTATTTGAAAATAGTCTTTGTATTGGAAAATACAAACACTATTAAACACACATTTGAAATGCTATTTGCAAAAAAAATTAAGTAATTCAAATACTAAAATAAAAGTACTTGTTTTGGGCTGTGTATTTCAATACACAGAAAAAGTATTTTAAATAACAAATACACGTTTCTGAACCCAGGTCTGGAACCAATTATTATTATTATTAATTATTTTTTTTACCTTTATTTAACTAGGCAATTCTTATTTTCAATGACGGCCTAGGAACAGTGGGTTAACTGCCTTGTTCAGGGGCAGAACGACAGATTTGTACCTTGTCAGCTCGGGGATTCGATCTTGCAACCTTTCGGTTACTAGTCCAACGGTCTAACCACTAGGCTATGGTGCCGCCCCAAATAATAGCAAGACAGTTGGGTATGGATCAGGATAAAGGTGAATGGGAGGATCCTCACCCAGGTTTTCCATGAAGTTCTCCAGGGCGTAGAAGGCCTTGGTGATGTGTCCGATCTTGGCCTGGTTCAGAGCCGACATGTAGCCCAGCAAAAGTGGCATCAGCTCGGCACAGTACTTACTGACCTCGGGCTGCAGGTGCTCTGAGAACTGTCCCAGGGCAAAGAGGCCGGCGCTGCGGACTACCTGGTTATTGTCTGACAGACTCTGGCACACCGTCTGCAGCATGGAGGACAGCAACCTGACACACAGAGGAACAGACGGACAGTGGGATTAGCAGGAAAAAGACAATAGTTCCATTTGAATGAGAGAAAATAAGACAGAAAAACATTGCTCTGGATTATTTCAGCTCCAAAACACACTAAAGGACTGGACATTGACAAATGAAACAAATTAAAATCACTGAATAAGAGAAAGCAGCATTGACTCACTTGGTCCGTATGTGGTCGGCACAGCCCTCAGCCAGCACTGCCATACACATCAAGCCTGCCTTCCTCTCATAGGGGTTCTCACTGGCCAGGCACACCTGGGTCAGGGGCATCTGATGGACATGCCATG
Source organism: Salmo trutta (assembly GCF_901001165.1). Lineage (NCBI taxonomy): Eukaryota > Metazoa > Chordata > Actinopteri > Salmoniformes > Salmonidae > Salmo > Salmo trutta. The sequence continues at coordinate 19,850,520 of NC_042962.1, forward strand.
GGTCAGACATACATAATAAAACTATTTGTGCTTTATGCATGGAAATTTGTGTTCAACTCCGTATGACTGCAAGTTATAAACAATGCAGCTACTGATACAATGATGGCTACATACTGCTGCAGCACAGAGATAACATCATGAAGTGTCTGACTGAAAGGCAAATTATAACATTCATATAAAGCAAGTGAGTGTGTTTACTAACCAGCTGCTGGAATAGTTTCTCAGGGGGCATGTGAAGAGCCATGGTGTCAATAACCTGCAGACGAAGAGAGATTATATTTTAGGCACAACAAAAAAAATACACTCCTTCTGTTCTTTGTATGTGGTTATTTCTCAAGGGAAGTTGACCTGAGCAGCAAAGTGTTTAGGACTCTCGTTGTCGGTGTCGCCCTCGTCGCCATTCTCCTCATCCTCTGGGTCCTCCTCCCCAGGTGGGGGCGCTGCACTCAGCACAGGGAACACTGTCTGCAGGATGGGATTCAGCAGCTTCTGCTTTAGCACCGTCTGCAGGAGGCAGAGAGCACAGCATACATCACTGACAAGCGCCACATATTTTAACTGACAAAAAGGATAAAAGGGCACAGTGCTCGGGGTGCATCTCCATAGTCTAAAGCATCCATTTATAACTGGGTGACTTTACCTTGCTCTTGAGTCGGATGAGAAAAGCGATGCAGGACAGAGCCTTTACACGCAGGGAGTCAGTCAGGGTGGTGTCTGCACTGACCTGAGACGAACATACACACATTTCACTGTCAACAAGACAACCCATCACATTTCCTTCAATGTAAGCAAAAAGTTCTTTACAAATATAATTAGAAGAAGCTCTGTTCTCACCTCCAAGCAGAAATGGACAATTTCAGCAATGTGTGGCACAATGATTGACACCTCACTCTCCATCAGCTCATCAAACACCTCCATGGCATCACTGGCCTGACCCTGGTCAGAAATAATCCAATCAAGGGACAATAGTGTTTGAAGCTCCATTTAATAGTAATCCCAGAAGACTGATGCAATCATCAGTGCAATACAGCAGTGGTGCTAGTGGGGGCTGACATATTGAAGTACACCCTACCTGGTCTGCCTTGATTAGGTGTTTGAGCGCAATGATCAGTCTTGGGATGAGGGAGCGCATGAGGTTCTGAAAGACACAGGACATTTCATTTCATTTCAGCACAGCAATGAAGGATGATGGTAGACTACATTTCTGTTCACTCCAAAAAGGCATAAAATAGATTGATTGTGGCCTCACCATCTCCTCTGTGCCAGTGTAGGCAGTCATAGCAGTGAGGGTGAGGATGCAGTAGTACATAGCTGTGGGGTTGTCCAGGTCTTGCAGCACGGTGCCAAACAGCTGCAGCAGTTGGCGGTAATGGGGCTTGAAGGGCTCTGGGTTGGACTCCACCACTTTGCTGAGCAAGAGTAGACCCACCTGAGAGAGACAGGGGTATTTTAGTGATTGTCTGAGGGTACCTAAGATACATAGAATGTATTCAAAATATTTTGATCTATGCATATTCTGACCAATCAGTGAGCAACCATCAAGAGCTCAAATCAAAGCCACATACTGCAAAACCTCTCTTTGTTCATGTACAACAAATACATGACTGTGTTTTAGTTCTGTCTATAGAAGCTGATACCTGTCTGTCCGTTGGGTTGTTGCTCTTGGTGGACTGGTTGAGGAGTGTGAATAGAGCAGGCCAGCGGTCTGGCGTCTCGTGTTTGACCATCACTGCACTGAGCTGTGAGAGGGAGTGGCGCACTGTGTGTCTGGAAACAGAGGAGGGTTATTGTCAAGTTCAGATCTGCTCTCATCCTTCTAGACCTATCTGCTGCCTTTGATACTGTGAACCATCAGATCCTCCTCTCCACCCTCTCCGAGTTGGGCATCTCCGGCGCGGCCCACGCTTGGATTGCGTCCTACCTGACAGGTCGCTCCTACCAGGTGGCGTGGCGAGAATCTGTCTCCGCACCACGCGCTCTCACCACTGGTGTCCCCCAGGGCTCTGTTCTAGGCCCTCTCCTATTCTCGCTATACACCAAGTCACTTGGCTCTGTCATATCCTCACATGGTCTCTCCTATCATTGCTATGCAGACGACACACAATTAATCTTCTCCTTTCCCCCTTCTGATAACCAGGTGGCGAATCGCATCTCTGCATGTCTGGCAGACATATCAGTGTGGATGACGGATCACCACCTCAAGCTGAACCTCGGCAAGACGGAGCTGCTCTTCCTCCCGGGGAAGGACTGCCCGTTCCATGATCTCACCATCACGGTTGACAACTCCCTTGTGTCCTCCTCCCAGAGTGCTAAGAACCTTGGCGTGACCCTGGACAACACCCTGTCGTTCTCCACTAACATCAAGGCGGTGACCCGATCCTGTAGGTTCATGCTCTACAACATTCGCAGAGTACGACCCTGCCTCACACAGGAAGCGGTGCAGGTCCTAGTCCAGGCACTTGTCATCTCCCGTCTGGATTACTGCAACTCGCTGTTGGCGGGGCTCCCTGCCTGTGCCATTAAACCCCTACAACTCATCCAGAACGCCCCAGCCCGTCTGGTGTTCAACCTTCCCAAGTTCTCTCACGTCACCCCGCTCCTCCGCTCTCTCCACTGGCTTCCAGTTGAAGCTCGCATCCGCTACAAGTCCATGGTGCTTGCCTACGGAGCTGTGAGGGGAACGGCACCTCCGTACCTTCAGGCTCTGATCAGGCCCTACACCCAAACAAGGGCACTGCGTTCATCCACCTCTGGCCTGCTCGCCTCCCTACCTCTGAGGAAGCACAGTTCCCGCTCAGCCCAGTCAAAACTGTTCGCTGCTCTGACACCCCAATGGTGGAACAAGCTCCCTCACGACGCCAGGACAGCGGAGTCAATCACCACCTTCCGGAGACACCTGAAATCCCACCTCTTTAAGGAATACCTGGGATAGGATAAAGTAATCCTTCTAACCCCCCCCCTAAAAGATTTAGATGCACTATTGTAAAGTGGTTGTTCCACTGGATATCATAAGGTGAATGCACCAATTTGTAAGTCGCTCTGGATAAGAGCGTCTGCTAAATGACTTAAATGTAAATGTAAATGTAACAAGTTTAATTGGTGTGTTGGATGGGTTAGTGGTTATGGTCAGATAGGTTGTAGCTATACATCTGTATTATAACCCATTGATATTCTAGTAGGATATGCCTAGTTTTCCACCTCAAAAGCTATGTGACTGTTTTTATGTAAAGGACAAAAGTAACTTACTCTGTCTCCTGCTGAAAAGCTTGTAGTACCACTGCTTTCAGACTAAGAAGCAAGAAAGAAAAAAGAAAAAAATACAATGGAAACGTATAACAAATAAAGCTCAGTGGGAATTCATTCAACAGTCCAATACAGAAGACTTAGAAATGGCTGATTGTGGGGGAATTAGACAAAGGGCAGCCAACCTCTCTCTGTGATCAAGGCTAATCTTCTTCCAATGCTTCTTTACTCTCATCCGCAACATCACTGCAGCTGACTGGCGGATCTGAAGGGAGGGTAGAAAAACAATGAATGCACTGATGAGAGCTGGCGATAAGCCGTACAAATAGAACACATACAACAGAGTAGGGCATGCAAACCCCTGGGTTACACATACCTTCAGAAAGTATTCACAACCCTTGACTTTTTCCACATTTTGTTGTGTTAGAGCATGAATTTAAAAATGTATAAAATTTAAATAAATAAAAATTCACTGGCCTACACACAATACCACATAATGTCAAAGTAGAATACGTTTTTAAATTTTTACAAATTAATTAAGAAAATAAGTATTCAACCCCTTTGTTATGGCAAGCCTAAATAGGTTCAGTAGTAAAAATGTGCTTAACAAGTCACATAATAAGTTGCATGGACTCACTGTGTTCAATGACTACCTCATCTCTGTACCCTACACATACAATTTCACACAGATTCAACCACAAAGATCGGGGAGGTTTTCCAATGCTTCGCAAAGAAGGGCACCTATTGAGCATGGTGAAGTTGTGAATCACACTTTAGAGTTATTAATTACACTTACAACCAGTCACTACAAAGTCACAGGCGTCATTCCTAGCTTAGTTGCCGAAGAGGAAGGAACCCGCTCAGATTTTTCACCATGAAGCAAATGGTGACTTTAAAACAGTTAAGAGTTTAATGACTGTGATAGCAGATAACTTAGGATGGGTCAACAACATTGCAGTTACTCCACAATCTTAACCTAATTGACAGAGTGAAAAGGAAGCCTCTACATAATAAAATAATCCAAAATATGCATCCTGTTTGCAACAAAGCACTAAAGTAATATATAAAAAATAAAATAACTTTTGTTCTAAATACAAAGTGTTATGTCTGGGACAAATCGAAAGAGTACCTCGTCCCACACTAAAACTTAAGACATTGATACCACTCTCCATATTTCCAAGCATAGTGGTGGATCTGAAAATGGTTGTCTAGCAATGATCAACAACCAATTTGACAGAGCTTCAATAATTTTTAAAAGAATAATGGGCAAATGTTACACACTCCGGTGTGGAAAGCTCTCAGACTTATGCAGAAAGACTCACAGCTGTAATCGCTGACAAAGGTGCTTCTACAAAGTATTGACTCAGGGTTGTGAATACTTACGTTCATTTGATATTTCTGTATTTGATTTTCAATACATTTGCTAACATTTATAAAAACATGTTTTACTTTGTCATTATATGTTATTGTGTGTAGATTGGTGAGAAAAAACATATATTCACAAAATCTATTCTGTTTTGAATTCAGGCTTTAACAACAAAATGCTAAATAAGTCAAGGGGTATGAATACTTTCTCAAGACACTATCTATCACACTGATAATAGGTGTTTGTCTAACTAATATGTAACCTAGTTACATACCTGTGGGTTCTGGGACCCAGTCATGACAGCACACAACGCTGGGATTATGGCTGGGTCTTTAAAAGCCAGCTTCAACTGGGCGGTGGCCTGTACGGGGGAGAAAAATATATTGGACATGGTAAATACTGACTGGAATAAAGAAAGCTAGCCAGGCAGGCGGTTTAAACGTTAGCGAACTGTCACGTTTATGAAGTGACTAAGATTGCGTTTGAATTCTGTCAGTTAGCCACATTGGTTCGTGACGTGACATAATTTGGCTAGCAACAGGTGTCCATTTTGATTAACAGTTAGCTTAGTTAGTTAGCTAGCTAACGTTAGTTGCCGGTGCTTGTTATCAAAGCATGTCAGGGTAAATCCCACATTTATAGGTTCAGTAAGGAATCATTACCTGCTGAATAATCGCATTGTCAGGCTGCGTGAGTTGTAAGAGAATCTGTTCTAGTTCCCCAGACATCTTGGCTCTTCCGAAAATCGGTGTTTCTGAGAGTTGATGGTATTATTCAAAATGATGTGCTAAAAGTTGGCCCTTAACAGGGCTAAACAGTGAACTAACTTGACTAATGTGATAAATTCTCTAGCTAGTTAGCGCATCAAAATATTTATGGTTAATTTTTTTACACCGGTTTAGTAACCCAAATCGGCGGCGGTTGAGATTTGAGTGTCGCTCCAAGTCTGGTTCGTTCCATCAAGTCACCACGCGGGACAGAACCACAGACATTAAAACCAAGGACAGAACCCTGGGAGTTCCACGTGAACCGCGTTGTTAAAGGGACCACATTGAAATACACATAACACATGCTGCACAAATGTACAGCGCCTGCTTTTGGACGGAGGGTAAACCATGATCAGTTATTGTTAGTGAGCGAACAGCATAAACTACTATTTGCATGACTAATTCTGAACGTTTTGAAGTTGCAAAAACGTTGTTGTAGTTGAAAATGTCTCAATTGACATGCATAGTAGTATAGGTGACAATTTGCACCTTCTTTAGGCAACAAAAGAGGGAGTACCTCGTCCCACACTGTGACACTAAAGACATCGATTAACGAAAAAACAACTTGCCTGACTGATCTTCCTGTTCCTAGCTTTTGTTTTCACAGGCATCATATGTTCTTTTCACAGGCATCAAGGTGGACAACTCACTTTCTTATTAAAAATGAAACATTTTCTGTCATCACAAATTCTCATGTAAAGGTTTATCTAGAATAATATTTTGTGCCACAGTCTAAACATAATTATGACGTAGGCCTTAATTCAAAGAACAATTAATTGAAATGGGCTATTTATTTCCTAAGATACTTATAAAACGTTATATACTGTACTATAATACGTATTTCTCCCTTCATTGACGAGGTAAAACAAAACAATATTTTTTTTTACAAACAAATAAAGAACTGTCCACGAATATAGTCTACACACTTACGTATGCCATAACATATATATATCTTAACTTAGCCTTTATTTAACAACACATTTTTATTTACAATGACGGCCTACACTGGCCAAACCCGGACGACCCTTGGCCAATTGTGCGCGCCATTTGGGACACCCAATCACGGCCGGTTGTGATACAGCCTGGAATTGAACCAGGGTGTCTGTGTCTGACCGCTGCGCCACTCGGGAGCCCCTACATACACGTGTCCAAGCATGTACATTTTTCTGTGCATCTACAAAAGATACAAAATGCATTGAGTGTACAAATAGGCCTAGCATTTAGAATGAAATCGCATTTACGATACTGTCTTAGCTACTGTATCCCCCCAGGTAGAGATCAGTAGCTATACTGTACTGCTATAGGCACAACATTATCACATATTTTCACCACTAACTGAATAATTGAAATGTCAATGCAGCCAAGGAAGTGGACCACAAACAAGCATTTGAATGGTAATACTTAGGACAGTTTGTGCCAGTTTGTGAAAGTATTGCTACCTGGGTTGACCATACACTGCATTTACATGTCCAGCCATTGTGAACAAATTGTATCTGAGGAGGGTAAAAGGCTCAAGTACAAAGTAATCAGTGATCACCTTTGCATTTGAGGTGTACTAACAGCATGATCAACAACATGCTGTGAGAGACATGTAGATGGGGTTTCAATTTGCACTTTTAAACCAAACAACAAAGAGACATTACAATGCCTATAGATTCAATCATGGAGTGATAATCACATCTAACCAAGATGAGTTTCCCCCTGACAGTGATATATGTCTGGACAAAAACATAGGGAGTGTAAAGTAAAAGCATAGTCTTTAGGCTACATACTACATTCTTGTTCATTGCAATGTTTGATTTAAATTCCATTTCTGGAGGTTAAATTAATACACATATTTCTACCACTCACAGCCATTTAGGCCACCATTGCTAAACACATTTTTGTAGGTAAAAGGAATCCATATATTTATACCACTCACAGCCACCACCATCGCTAAAAATGTTTTGTCTCTCTCCACAATTCAAGAATAATGCAATCCTTGGTGAGACAACTGTTAACTTGGTTGAAAAACTGTTAAAATCAGTACTACCCCGAGGGTACCTGAACAACAGTGGGACAGATCTGAAGAGACACTTTATGGCAAAGATGTGAGGAAATGAACATTCTGATCCAAGGAGAGATAAACATGTTTGACATGTGTGTTAAATTAGGCCTACATAGAAGTGATAGGCTATGCCACTATGATTGATAGATATGTAAATTATAGTTATAACCCACTGGGCATAGACATTAATTCAACATATATTCCACATTGGTTAAACGTAATTTCACTGAAATGAAGTGAAAACAATGTGAAGGATTAAACCAGTGTGTGCCCAGTGGTTCAATTCAAGAGTTGACAATAAAAATGTCTTAAAACGTTATGGGCCTATTTAAATTAAAATATGAGATTAGGAGACTGAGCACAACACCCTAACCATTAAACTTCATTACCACATTTAATCAAATGTGGTCTTTTCAAGGTGAAGAAAGGATACATTTGATCAATCAAATTTGGGAACTCACAGTGGCACTGGCAATGATATTATAAATAACTAGCTATTAAGTGTGCACTCTGCAATTAGCTAGTTCAATCTTTTAAAATCTAAATGGTGATCATTTTATGGATATCCGATAAAGAGGAATGAATTGCACCAAAATAAATCAACCATTCATTAAACTGTTTCTGCCAAATACTTTTTAGCATCTTTCTGTCGAAACTAATTTGCTTGTACAAATTACTATTTAGTTCAAAATGTGTGTATAATGGAAATAATGAATGGACCCTTCCAGGGGCGCGGCCTCAGACACCTGAATGAAAGACTGATTGGCTGCGACCTTGACCCACACCCACACACATTCACCTATAAACAGCATACCAAGGAACTTTCGAGCTTCTGGAAGGGTGGTTTTGTGGTTTTCAATCTTTATGAAACTGCGTGACAATTTGTTTGGACGGTTCTTGTTCACATAGGCCTACTAACGTTAGTGAAAAATATGGCAGACTGGAAGCTACCAGTGAGCTTCAACCCATCCTACCACCGTTTTGCCTATGGTCTCGTGTACCAACCAGGGGCTGAGCAAAATCATCCTAACTTCTCCAGCTGGACAGAGGCCACATACAACCCTGGGGTCAGCGCCAGCTACTACTCGCAAGCGCAGCCACAGCATCAATCACCATCCTGGACTCCCGAACAAAACAATGCTGGCACGAGCAATGGCCAATACCCGGGTTCTGTGGCATGTCTTGGTGACCCTCACAGTCATACCCAGAGTGGCCGCCTTTTCATTTCCAACAACCGGGCTCCGCATGATCCGCAAACGGAGACCGAGCGGCCAAGTAGTGACACTCAGAGCGACTCAGAGACCCACACCTCACCAGGTAAATAACTACTGTTACAAGTATGTAGCTAACATTAGCTAGTTCTTGTTTTGTGATCACCGAGTAAGTCTCTATCCGTGTAAATGCGTCCTACTGTACTCGAGGTAACTAGTTTGTCAATGTAACGGGCGGTATCGTAGACATAATGGTAGTTATTGCACTGTATTTGATGGGTCTCGGGCTAAAGTGACGATCTCCCTCTCAAACGAAGCCCATGTGTGTTTGTATATCCAACGCCGTCTTACTGGTTATTTGTTATGAACCGCTAAAAGTGACCACTGGCGCAAGGGTTTACTCTTGGTCAGATTGCGTGGACAATGGCACAACCACGTTTGCACGTGAGAATTTAAAGTAATCAAGCAAAAAACTGACTTCACATACCAGTAAGTGTACATACTTTTCTCCTTTCCTCACTCAGATTCTTTGAGTTTTGCGAACGACCGAGAGGCGCACAATTCTCAAGCCAACCATACCACCTGGGTGAGAAATGAGTTGGAGACAGCCAGTGGAAGCCCAAATGGCAGTGAGCATGTCTCCAGTTCTCCTCCAGAGGAGTTTAGAACTCTACAAGTTATGGGGAGTGAGGACTGCACCCTGCAGTCATTGCCCCCATCTTCCCTAGAGAAAGTGGACAAGAATATCCCTAAACAAAAAGCTCGAACTGCTTTCTCAACAGGCCAAATGGGTGCCCTTACTCATAGGTTTAACATGCAGAAGTACCTCACCCCTGCTGAGATGAAGACCCTGTCTGGACTGACTGGGCTAACTTACAAACAGGTGAGTTAAGGCTACTCACTGTGTTAAGAACAACCTGCACTTCACAAATGTATCAAATCATAGCTGGTATTTGTTTCTGTTGCCCAATGTGTTCTTACAGGTAAAAACATGGTTCCAGAATCGCAGGATGAAACTGAAGAGGCACCAGAAAGACGACAGCTGGGCACCACCTGGGTACCCCAACCCTGGCTACCCCAACATGCCACAGCGCCCTCAGGTGAGCACAATTGTAGTGCTCTAACTTAATGTAGCAGGTGAATAAAGATGCATGAGCACTGTCAGCATCTGTTTTTCAGGGGAAACGGGAGTTGGGGTGAAAATATGTTAACCCTTAACTGCAAACATCCACTTTCTGCCAACCCTGCAGAGAGTGGGTGCTCGGTAACCCTGTCCAATAGTAAGTTTCCTTACCCAATTAAGGTATTTGACAATTGTTTTGCAATACTACACTTACAGTATATATTGCTCAACCAGTTGTCTAGCTTGTGCATCCTGTTGGTCAGTAACAGAGTGGCAATAGGCTTGGACATAGAGTGACTCGTCCACAATGGAGACCTGTCCCTAGTCTGGACAATGTCTTAAAGGCAGGATGATACATCACTACGCACAGATGTGCTTTTGACCTTTAGTGATATTAACCACCATCTGTTTTGTTTTTTTTAGTTTCAGGGTGAACCCCAAGCACAGATCCAGGACCACACCATTGCTCAACAGTTTCGAGAGACCATGTTAAGGAAGAGTCCTCAACAGAACCTGCCTTACTATGCTGTTGGGTACCCTCGGCCATCCTCACCCCCCCAGCCCCCTGCAAGGCCCCTGGGCATCTGGCCCCTGCCTCCAGCTGTGACCCATGAATACCCCAATGGCTACAGCACGGTCAGTGTAAACCACCATACTAGCAGCAACAGTGATGACTGGAAAGTCATGAGCCCCATCCACATGACTGTTGCACAAGTCTAGCCAATAACAGAAGTAACATGTTAGTGGTCTCGGTGGTAAATTCACTGGTTTGTCAAGGTATTACATTTTTTCACGTTTTGAATGATTATTACAATTAAGATTCAGACACTTCTCTATTTCGTGACGAGGTGTTGGCTAATCTTATCAATCCATTTTAACCATTCGCTGGCCCCACTTGAGAAATTGTATCCCTTCATATTCTTTAAAAAAAATCTGAAGTTTGTTTTATACCTTCCAAAGTTCTTATCTGTGTATTTATTATCGTTGCTGTTTTGACATTCTGCTTTTTGATACTACTCTGACGAAGCTTTGCTGTGTCTATGCTGGAAGTGGCACGCTTTTATTCCCTCACTAGCCTACTTGATGAAGTGATCTGTGCAAGGCACTACTAGATGTTACACATGTTCCTACTGAATGTTTGTTGGTCCATGCCACAACAGATTTGTATCCTATTGGATGCTCTTAACATTATTGCCATGTTTTATGACCTTGTTGTACAGTGTGTGTGGTGATGCCTTCCCCTCCATGTCAGGGTTTTGTTCACTAGGCCCAAAATGGGGAAAATGCATTGCCATGTACAATAACTGGTTGTCTCGACAGATTTCAATTACTACCTCCCAGCTTAATGTTTTTTCTACTTTGTGCCTATAGAACACTGCCAGTGTCACTTGTTATTTTTTTAAATGAGTACTAGTTGTATAATTAACCCTATTGTTGCATAGTCAACCTGTAATAAAATTGTGGGATTTACTTGTTATCTTGGGTGATGTACTCGTGACATTTTTGGGCAAATGGTTTATTGGTAGATTTTAACTTGTGTTTTTTTTGTTTTTTTTGGGGGGGGTGGTGGTTTTCTTTGAAGGCGTTGTTAGATGAACCCAGCAACCTACCTGGTGTAAATATGTACATAACTCAACACTGACTGCTTTGATTCTGGTTTATGGTAATAAATGTAATCTGTTACTAATGTTGTCACTCTTTCATGGGGAAAGAATGACTTGGTGCACAAATAAACCATGTCTTAACAGGGCAAATGTTCATTAAAAATACTTAGTTTATGTAGCTTCACCTCTGCACACCTTTTTAACTAATCATACAATTGTAGTATCAGAAACAGAATTTCCACACTTTTTTTTAGCTTGTGTATATTCCCAAGCTCTCATTTAAGTAGCCTTGTGTGTGCTGGAATAGCTTCGCTACCTGCTGTTTCTGTACAAGTGCATTCCTTAGCCAGGATGCTAGGCTCTGGTTGGTGGCACCATAATTGGGAGGACATGCTCATTATCAATTGCATCAAACATGGCTTCCAAATGTTGGCCAGTGTGAGCCGTTCTCCCCTCAGCAGCCCCCTGTGAATAAAACTTAATTAAATCACTGAGTAGGCCTGGAACTATCTTGTGCTAGCTCAAAGTGAATAGGTTGTAATAAAAAGATGTCTTTATTGAAAAGATTGTATATTTACACCAGAACCAAAATCAGTGGATGGTGACTAGTACACAATTTCTCCCATCACTTATGCAAGAGCTGATCCTTCTGCCAGAGGCTGATGCTAAACTGCAACACATTGCACACAACACACTCAAAGGACACATTCATCCCTTTATAGATACCCTTTCACCTAACTCCAATTGCCTTACTCAACCTCCATGGCAGTCTTTCATATTTCTACACGGCCCCTGGGTTCCCCCACCCCATGAGGCATATACACTGACCCATTCCTATGTCCAAATGCATCCTCCTTCACTTCCTTGTGGCAACCATGTGATTGGTTAAGAAAATACTTTTCCCCAACCAATCAAATCGACTAAATGAAAGGACACAGACATTCAAACTGGGCTGTTATGTAATCGGCTGTACATTCCCTTAGTCCATCTTGAGGCTGCGGTAGATGTAGCGAATAAAGACCAGCGAGGCCCAGAAGGAGACAGTACCCAGCATGAGGGAAAAGACCAGTGCTGTGAGGAGAGAGTAACCAAAGAACTCTGCGCTCTGCACCAGGCCGCTCATACTCGAACGATTGCGGTAGTAAAAGACTGAGTAGACGAAGATGAAGAGGCCCGTGGAACCTGTGCTCAGCACACTGCGCCACCACCAGCGGTAGTCCTCGCCCGACAGCAGGAAGTAGGTGAGCGCCACCGAGATGCAGGCGCCCACCGAGAGGAGGATGGCGAACACGCAGAGGAGGATGCCGTACAGGGTGTAATGCTCTCGTCCCCACACGGTGGCGAAGATGTAGTACAGCTCCACTGAGATGGCACTGAGGGAGAGAGGTTAGGGTCAGGAGTAGGCTAGACAATATACACACAATTTATGTCTGGGTGTTCAACGTTCAGATTACTTTAAGCTCGCTGCTGAAAACAATCACAAATAGATTGCCCTGACATGGAGGGAGAGAACTGAATCATAAGACAGGAGTAGGATATACACACTAACGTTACAGATGCACTCTATTTCTGGTTTATGTTCTGTCACATGACAGCTACTAAAAGGCACGACCACAAATGAAATGTGATCGATTGGTTTTATACACAATGGGTCATTGCCACAGAAGGTTATAGACTCCAGAGTGACAGCTGTTTAACAGACGAGGAAAAGCGCTCACTCATGACTCAGCAACAGGACTCCATTACCAAACCCAGAGAGAAGCTCTCTGTTATATTGATCTTGTTACACACACCTGAAAGGCAGGAAGCCCCCAATGGCCATGTGTACAGCCGTGTGCTTGTACCAGGGCTGTGTGGGGATCTGGCGGGCGATGTTGCGTGTGCGACAGGGGGCCTGGAAGTTTCCTGCACGGTTCTTGCCCACAATGCCCCCGATGACAGTGAGGGGGAATCCCACCAGGACCCAGGCCCCCAGCAGCAGCAGCACTGTTGAGGCAGGCAGGGCCTGGGTGGAGCCGCTCCACCAGTGGACTGAGTTCACCACACTCCAAGTCAGGAACAGGGGAGCTGTGGGGTTGAGGGAGGATGGTTAGAGGAGGGAATCAAGGAAGTAGGAAGAGGGTGGGTAACAAGGTGAGATGGGTGGAGAGAGGGAAGGAAGGAGAGTGGAGGAAGGAAGAAAGGGAGGGGAAATAGAGGAGAAAGTCCGGTTCAAGCAGAGATGGAGAGAAGAGAGAAGATTTATGGTAATTGAAACTCAACAGTTCGACACACATCCTGCCTAAAAACGAATACAGTGTAAACTTTAGATGTTCAGAGTTTTATTGTAATTGAAACTCAACCAGAATTGTCAAAAACAAATGACACGGACAATATATATATAGAAGATTTACGATATGTATGACGTGATTCAGAAGACCAAATCTGTCCGCTCACCTGAGAAGAGCGAAGAGGTGAGAATGATATTCCAGACCCAGCGCTGGCCATGTATCTGTGTGTAGAAGCTACAGGAGCAGTATCCTGACACGCAGCTCGTCAACGCGTACAGCATGATGGCCGCCGAGTTGATAGCACCATGGCGATGCACGTTAAACATTCCCAGCAGCGCCATGACGATGATCCCTACAGCAACCAGAGACACAGAGGTCAAATGGGAGAGCTTGGGGGAAGGAGCCTGTAGTGATAAGCACAGTTCTTAATTTCTACAGACTACTTTGTCACAGGCATGGTCCATGTACATTAAATCACATTGTATTTGTCACATGCCCCGAATGCAACAGGCGTAGACCTTACCGTGAATTGCTTACTTACAAACCCTTAGACCAACATTGCACTTCAAGAAATAGTTAAACAAATATTTACTAAATAAACTAAAGTAAAAAAAATAAATAAAAAACAACAAGAAAATTACATAACAATAAGGAGGCTATATACAGAGGGTACCGGTACCGAGTCAATGTGCGGGGGTACAGGTTAGTCGAGGTCATTTGTACATGTAGGTAGGTGTTCACATCCAAGTTATGCGTGTGTCCATGCTGATCAGATCAGCAGTAATTGTAAGATTGAATTCATGTGTTCTGAGTGTTAAACCAGTGTGTTGATGGTTACCTGTGGCCAGGGTTAGAAACTGAGCCCCCACTCCCAACACGGCACACAGCAGGCTTTTATAAGGGGGGAACCTAAAGACATCTGTGTGGATGATCTTCCAGCCATTATCCCCTTGGTCCAGATCATCACAGCCGCCCTCCTCCTCAACGTTGTACCTACAGGAACAACCAGAAGAGAGAAAGATCTTGAGATATGGGAATGTCATTCCCACACAATTTAGCTACAATTTCCACACATAATCCCAATAAAACATAATATATAGCCACAAATAGACCTACTCTAATTATACCCAAACTCTTACATGCCAATAATATCAATGTGAGCTCTTCAGTAAAACAGAACATCCTTTTAAAAATATATATTTTTTAATTTTATTTTCTGTTTTCTCCCCAATTTCGTGGTATCCAATTAGTAGTTACAGTCTTGTCTCATCGCTGCAACTCCCGTACAGACTCGGGAGAGGCGACGGTCGAGAGCCGTGCGTCCTCCGAAACACAACCCAACCAAGCCGCACTGCTTCTTGACACAATTTCCACTTAACCTGGAAGCCAACGGCACCAATGTGTCGGAGGAAACACTGTACACCTGGCGACCGTGTCAGCCTGCATTGCGCCCGGACGCCCACAGGAGTCACTAGTGCGCGATGGGACAAGGACATCCCTGCAGGCCAAACCCTCCCCTAACCCGGACGACGCTGGGCCAATTGTGCGCTGCCCCATGGGTCTCCCGGTCGCGGCCGGCTGTGACAGAGCCCGGACTCAAACCCAGAATCTCTAGTGGCACAGCTAGCACTGCAGTGCCTTAGACCACTGCGCCACTCGGGAGGCCCCAAAACAGAACATCATTAATGTTTAAACCTCCTCACTCCGTCCCCTCATTGGTCACCTGGCAAAGTCATTCTTGAGGACCCTCATGAGGATGATGATGACGAAGCCCAGCAGCAGTACCACCAGCACCAGGGAGTTGATAATAGAGAGCCAGTGGATCTCTAGGGTCTTGGGGAAGAACGAGTAGTCCCTCAGCCTCTCGGCCCGCCGGGCGTGGGTCAGAGGGCTCTCGAACCAGTGCACGCTGTAGGTGAAGGACAGTGCCAGCCCACCGCCCGTCCCCACCGCCCCGTGCCCGGCGCCACCCTCCTCCAGGGGCACTGGCTTAGAGTCCTTCACGGAGACGTTGGCGAAGATCACAGAGTTGCCGTTGTACTCAATGTTGAAGTCCAGGTGTGTCCACAGCCCCACCTATATACACACACCCACACAGACAGACAGACACACAATGCAGGTAGACATATATTTGGGTTTTGCCATGAGGGAGAGAGAACTGAAGGGAGTCAGACTAACCCACCTTATGACTATGTGGCAGGAAGCCACTCTCCTCCATGTACCCTACAAAGCCCCAGATGGGAATGTCATCCAGGACAAACTCAAAGTAATACAGCTCCTCTATGGCCTCTCGGAGTTGGTCCACCTACATGAAAGGAGCAATAAAGGAAAAACATCACCAACTAGGTTTAGTTACACCTTTCCATGATGCAATGTACTGTGAAGTTCTGCGTATTTTGTCTGAATGCAAATACCTCTTTCTCTGTGAGGGTTAGCTGGCAGAGTAACTTCTTCTCTGTATTCTCTCTGAATTTGATTTCATACAGGGACTCTGCCATCCGATCCCCATCAAGTACTTCTCCTAGACTAAGGGACTTGTGGTGCACCTGGGGAAAAATTTTTTCTCATGGTATGCCAAGTCTTAATATAATTATTATACACACACACACTACTAACATGCATCTGTAGAGCCCTACAAGCATAATTCATTAGTCACATATTTGCATATGTACCAGTGGATGCTGCTTAGGGGAGAACAACTCATAATGGCTGGAACGGAATGGCATCTAACACATGGAAAATATGTTTGATGTACTTGATACCGTTCCACTTACTCAGCTCCAGCCATTACCACAAGCCTGTTCTCCCCAATTAAGGTCCCACCAACCTCCTATGATATTCACATGTATTCACTGACCTCTTTAGGCCTGCAAACAGGCAACGTGTAGTAATGATACGTTTCCTGGGGGTTATGGTAAGGACCAACTTTGTTGACATATAATGTTACAGGATCCCCTTGCTTGTAGCTCACTGTAGCCCATGTTATATGTGGCACGAGACACAGGACCAAGATGCAATAACCTATCATCCGGCAGACTCCTTGCTGGTTAGGATGTTCAATTTCAGCCATCATGGGCCCTGTTGAAAATGAATAGATTCCAATAATTGAACAGGTCAATTGTCAAAAAGCCTAGAAGCATATTCAGTGAGAGCAAACCATTGCATCATGTCGATATAACATCACTTTGCTATATCAACAACAGCCATCACCTAGATAGCGACTGTCCCTGGCTACCTGTGAAACAACAACACATCGATAGTGCATTGCAAGAGTAAACTCTGTAAAGAGTCTGTACGTAGTCAGTGTTGACTCTACTAGCTACGTTATTACAGTTGAATAAACATACAGAATTACTTGCTTTCATCTATAAAAAAAAGGTCCTCTAGCTACATCGAGGAACTAGCTATCGTACCGTGCATCTCGCTAGCTCTAGAACATATCGTACCAAACCTGTCTGCCCGCTGGATTCCTCAGATTCCAGGCCCAAGAATACTCGCCTCCTCAGCGATGTCCTGCTAGGATTGAATCTAAATATTGATACACATTTTTAATATTCCAGTTAGTTTCAATTTTGCTACTTCGATTACCTAGAAATCCAGATATGTGTCGTACTTTTAAAGACACATGAATCGGGATGAAGTAGGGACCGACTCCACGTCACCTTAAAAAATAAAAATAGCTAACGATGGCTGACTTTTCCGGAGTGGGCGGTGGGAAGAAGCATAAACACACCTCCACGGTACCTATCTTCAAATCTCTTATATTTTACTATCTAAATAAAATATGATCAATATAATTATTTAGTTTGTGCATAGTAATTGTCGTTGTGTCTCCTCTGATTACTGTTTAAATTCATGATATTTCTCTCGACCGGATTTCCCTTAATCTCACTAACCAATCAAATATGTTTATTTACTTCCTGTCAAAGACACAGGCCTTTTAATCTGTTACCGGTCAATCGATGAACGATACTCGAAGAGTCCTGGATTGTCAACCCAGTCTCTCATTAATTTTGTACCATATGTTCAAATTTTAATGCCTTATTACAGTTTTCGTATTTTCTTCGCAGCCCGAAACAGCAGATTCCGCGAAAGTGACACGAAAACAGCCAGTGAGTTGCATGTAAGCAATGTTTTATTTGTATGTTAGTCATGATAAATCCTTATTTTATAAAATGTTATATTGTAGAAAATATTCACATTCAAATATTTTCAAGTTGCTAACGTTAGCTAGCAAGCTAGCTGTCTAAACTCAATTATAAATGAATGCAGCCCTTAGCCGTGGTATATTGGCCATATACCACAAACTCCCGAGGTGCCTTATTGCTATTATAAACTGTTTACCAAAGTAATTAGAGCAGTAAAAATACATGTTTTGTCATACCAGTGGTATACGTCTGATATACCACGGCTGTCAGCCAATCAGCATTCAGAGCTCGAACCACCCAGTTTATACCACTGGTATGACCAAAAAAAAATTGGAACTCTGTAGTGAGTGTTGCAACCAAGGACAGACGATTTTTATGTGTTACGCGCACTCGGCAGTCCCATTCTGTGAGTTTGTGTGGCTTACCACAGTTGACCAGGGCAGCTCTAGCAGGGCCGAAATTTGACGATCTGACTTGTTGGAAAGGTGGCATCCTATGACAGTGTCACGTTGAAAGTCACTGAGCTCTTCAGTAAGGCCATTCTACTGTCAATGTTTGTCTATGGAGATTGCATGGCTGTGTGCTCAATTCTATACACCTGTCAGCAACAGGCATGTCTGAAATAGCCAAATCCACACATGTTTTATTTATTTATGTATGTATATATATATTTTTTTGACCCCCTTTTTCTCCCCAATTTCCCCTTTTTCTCAACAAGAGGCAAAGGTCGATAGCCATGTGTCACAAACACAATCCCGCACTGCTTCTTGACACAATGCACGCTTAAAACGGGAATGTACACAACCGTGTCAACGTGCATGTGCCTGGGCCGCCACAGGAGTCGCTAGAGAGCGATGTGACAAGGACATCCCGGCCGGCCAAACCCTCCCCTAACCCGGACGATTGGGGCCAATTGTGCGTCGCCTCATGGGTTTCCCGGTCGCGACACAGCCCGGTATCGAACCAGGATCTGTAGTAACACAGCTAGCACTACCTTAGACCGCTGCGCCACTCGGGAGGCCCAAATCCACTAATTTGAAGGGGTGTCCACATACTTTTGTATTTGTAGTGTATGTCAACATGGAGTGAATGAATATACTTTGTATTTTCTTCTAACCCATTCTAATATGATATTTTCAAGTCTCTGTTAGTCATGTGATTTCACTTGCATCCTCAGCCACCTCATGGGCACGTTTTACCAGACCATCCACATGCTTAGGCACGGGATCAAACCTGTCTACGCATTTGATGGCAAGCCCCCACAAGGACAGGGGTCACATCAAGATCACAACTTTATTGCACCTCCTTGGGATGTTGATATGCATTATGTATTTTCTAAAATGTTGAACAATGTCTTTTTTATTTAACCAGGCAAGTCAGTTAAGAACAAATTCTTATTTACAATGATGGCCTACACTGGCCAAATCCGAACAACGCTGGGCCAATTGTGCGCCGCCCTATGGGACTCCCAATGACGTCCGGTTGTGATACAGCCTAGATTCGAACCAGGGTGTCTAGTGACGCCTCAAGCACTGAGATGCATTGCCTTAGACCGCTGCATCACTCGGGAGTCTTAATCTAATCTCTCTCTCTCTGTGGTTTTAGCTGGAGAAGGAGGGCAGATGCTGAGAAACTGCTGGCCCAGGTGCAGGAAACAGGTACAGGAAGTCACCAACAGCAAATAAACATTTACATGATACAGAAATTACACCGACACGTGTGTAATGATGACCAATTTTTCTATTCACCACCAGGGGAGCAGGAGAACATTGACAAGTTCAGTAAGCGTCTGGTGGAAGTTACCTGGCAGCACAACGACGAGTGCAAGAAGCTGCTCACCCTAATGGGGGTGCCATACATCAAGGTTTGTCTCAAGTTTTGTTCCTTTCCTTAGCCACCCATAAACGAATCAATCTTCTGTGCACATAGTTACTGTACACCTCGGTCCATTCATTAAGTATTGAACCTATCTAAATGATCTTCCATCTCACCCACTAGGCTCCATGTGAGGCGAGCTGCGCTGCTCTGGTTAAGGCGGGGAAGGTAGTCGCCACGGCAACAGAAGATACGGACAGCCTGACATTTGGAGCAGGGGTCCTACTGAGGCACCTCACCACCAGCGACGCAAAGCACTACTGCAGTTTCTATACCACCTTAGCCATCTTTTATCCCAGTCATACAGTTTATCTAACAGTATTATAACAATAGAAGCTGTGTGTGTGTGTTGGATATTTGTTTTTGAGGTTACTTATAACATTTCGGTTTCTCTATCTTAGGAAGCATCCTATCCTTCTGTGAGTTCACCTGTGTTGTGACTGTCAAACTTTGTAAGAGTTTGTAATCCCAATTCTCCATTGTTTTAATTTGCTCCTCTTAAACGCACACATGCACGACAGTCCCACATAATAAGCAGTCCCTAGTTTGAGTTCCAAACCGTCACGCAGCAGTTATCCCATTCCCAGAAGTCAGTGTGAGTGTTTGTCTCCTTGGCCCCTTGCAGAAGCACCCTGCCCCAGAGGTCTGGCTGTATAAGGAGGCCAGAGGTCTGTTCCTGCAGCCTGACGTTGTGGACTGCTCCACCGTAGACCTCAAGTGGAGCGAGCCCGACGAGGACGCCCTTATCCAGTTCGTGTGCAGAGAAACAGTTCAGGTACAGGATAGGATCGACATAATAGAACATCACTGTGGTTATATTGCAACCCTTATGGAGCCTCACTCTGATTTATTTGAGTAAAAAATGGCAGGGGTGAATCCTACTCTTCCCATTGACGTCAATGCATGACTAATGGGAAATTTGACTTAATGGTGTAAATACGAGAATATACGCTTCAGTCACACTTTTGTATTCTAAATAAGTCGATTTTATTTGAATCATTTGATGTGGCACTGTACTTTCCGACAATGGCACTACTTTTTCACAGTGTTGAAATCTTGCTCCACATCCACACGATGTTACGCCAGTGAGAACTACATCAAAAACGTCTGTAAGAAGATGATGAAGAGCCGACAAGGCAGCACACCGGGATGACTGGACTCTATTCACCATCATCGGCTCTCTGAGAGAGAAACAGGGAGTGGTAGTAGGTGCCAGGCACACCGGTTTGAGTGTGTCAAGAACTGCAATGCTGCTGGGTTTTTCACACTCAACAGTTTCCTGTGTGTATCAAGGACATTCAGCCATCTTGACATAACTGTGGGAGGCATTGGAGTCAAATTGCAACTCAATATTAGGAAGGTGTCCTTAATGTTTGGTACACTCAGTGTATACCATACCTCATCTATGTTTGATTAATGAAAAACATTGTCCACACCATACTGTATCCATATTAAAATAATCCTCTCTACTTCCTCCTTTTTATTTAGGAACCTGAGATAAAGGGATTAGCCAACAAGAAATGGAAGACCGGTGCAACCCCGGGCAAATAGACTTCAAAGAGGAAGTCAAGCAAGGAAAGAGGAAGTTGAGGAGTGTGCGTGATAATTAGACATCTACAATTACAGTATCTAGCCAAGTCTGTTCTTCATGTTGGAAATGTGAGAATAAGGTAGTGGTTAACGTATTCCAATTAAACTAGCAAGTTTTATTAAAATGCTTTTTTCTTAAATAAAAGTAATAATGAATTTTGTATTTTGATTTATCCAAATCCCACATGCATTCCCATTTAAACCCGGAGATATAGGACGGTGAGATGGTTCTATTGACAAAAGTTTTGTTTAACTGCTTTCGACACCTTGTAGAGTCCATGCCCTGACAAATGTAGGCTGTTCTGACAGGGACGGGGGGATATTGCCCTTTTAATGTAAGAGCTTTTTTGAAAAGACTGCCTGAAATTTCTGCCTGCTTTGGTGGAATGGAGTTTTGGCCTGCCTGGTGACATCACCAGTCGGTAAACTACTTAAAATACCAATCAGAGAGTTCTAAACCTTTCTGCCAGTAACAGCTAGTTTTCCATCTTCCACTCCCCACTCAGAACACACCTACACATTCCTAGCAAAATCCATGCTTGAGAAATTGCTCATGCTAAGAAGCTATTTTTGTTTATTTTTGACCATTTGTATTGAAAACAATCACAGTAAGAGGAAACTCGTGTAAAATGCCTTGCTCAAGGGCACATCAACAGCTTTTTCACCTTGTCGGCTCTGGTATTCTAACAAACAGTCTAAACGCTAGGCATAGTAATAGGAAGTATGTCACTGATGTGACCCAATTGAATTGTAACACTTTTGTTTATCAGAAACCACTACGGGTGTGTGATAGCTTCTCCTTTCCTGTGGATGGTTTTCATGACTTTAAGGCAAGTGTTTGACCTTTTCACAATCTTATCTTTTAATTTTAGTGTTCAAATTAAATGAAGGAAATTCATTGCAAGTAATGAGATTTAAAATGTTTAAAGCACTGCTGTTAGTTCATGTATTTGCTTCACAACTGAAATACCTATTTGATAGTGTGTGCAAAGCTGTCATCAAGGTAAAGGGTGGCTACTTTGAAGAATCTCAAATATAAAATATATTTGGATTTGTTTAACCCTTTTTTGGTTATTACAGGATTCCATATGTGTTATTTCATAGTTTTGATGTCTTCATTATTATTCTACAATGTAGAAAATTGTAAAAATAAAGAAAAACCCTTGAATGAGTAGGTGTGTCCAAACTTTTGACTGGTAGCGTATGTAAATAAGGTATTTCTGTTTTTTATTTATTTTTGCTTTGTCATTATGGGTATTGTGTGTAGATTGATGAGAAAATCTGAAGTGATCTTCTCCTCTAATGCCATTTGAGTAGGTGCAGAGAAATTGATTTCAGAGTGTTGTGTGAGTTAGGCTACTTTACCATTAAGTGTATGTTTGTACCGTTTCAGGTGAATGTGAATTCTGACATGGCATGTAGTACTGACAACATGTTTCTCATTGGCCTCTTCATGTCAGGTGAGTTTTCCACACAGCTCCAATTATTTGTAGTTATGAACAGGACAAAGAGGAAGTCATTCCATTTTATGGTATGGGCTATATTTCCAACTTTCTCAATGTGGAAATAGAGTACAGTTGACTACGGATAATTGCAGTTTAATAGTCTCAATTCAAATCCATTCTTATTATGTACTCTAGATATGTGTATGCTCCAGTCTAGGGCATGCAATCTCGACATACAGTATCATGAATCACCTGTACATTGAAATAAGTTAATCTTGTTTAACTGTAATGGCATAATATCAACAGAGACTGTACTGAAAAGATCACATAACCTCTCTGATGTTGATCTTGATATTGCAGGTGTTTTGGCCTGTTTTGGCCAAAGACATTTGATCACCACAATGCCAGAGAAATTGGATGTACTGAGTGGCTCCTGTGTTCAAATCCCATGTGCATTTGATGTTCCTCAAGATCGCTATACATTTAACAGCACAATACTTACCTCTGGAGTGTGGATTAAAGAATCACCGTACTTTGGTAGCAGGCCGAACATTGTGATATTTAACAGTAGTAAGACAGACAACACCTATCAAGGGAAGATAACTGGAAACATGTCCTGGAAGGACTGCACCACAGTCTTCTTCAATGTAACCACCAGTTACACTAACATATACTTCTTCAGAATTGAGAGTAGACCATTCAAAGCAACAGACCCTGACAAGTCTGTTCATATAGTTGTCATAGGTAAGAAACAATTTAACTGTTTATCCCCCAAAAAAATCTGTTTAGAGTCCTTGCATCAAATTATACAAGTAGAATAAGAACAAGTGGACAGTGTGGCTGTCAGTGTAAACTGGGTTGGGGAGTAACTGATTACATGTAATCATATATTACAAAAAACGGTAACTGCAATTACTTACGTTACCAGCAAAAAAAATATTGTAATCAGATTACGGATACTTTTGAAAAAGTAGATGACTACTTTTTTGATTACATTTAAATTCAGAAAGGATGTTTGATGACACCTTTCTGTTTTCTCAATGACATTCAATTCAGCATTGAAAAAAGGTGCAAGTTTAAATCAGAGGCCACAATGAACACACCAAATGTGTTTGATGGATTCCAAAAGTAACTGGAAGTAATCAGATTATGTTACTACATTTTGGTAATCCATACATTACATTACTGATTACAATTTTGGACAGGTAACTTTTAACTGTAACAGATTACATTTAGATAGTAACCTACCCAACCGTGAGTGTAAAATAAATTAACCTGCAATGTATTACAGATTTGCCTCTCAGACCCAAGATTACTGTCTCAGGTGAGATGAAGGAAGAGAGGCCTGTCAGTTTGAACTGCTCTGCTGCAGCTCCCTGTCCCAAACACTCTCCTAAACTGACATGGACTCTCCCAACCCTGTTTACACCTGAGAACCAACTGCAAGAGAATTCAGATCAAACCAAATCTGTTCTCTCCACGGTGACATTCACTCCTTCACACCTTCATCATGAGAAGAACATCACTTGTACTGCAGTCTACCCAGTAGGAACAAGCAACAAGACAGCGGAACATATCATGACGCTTAACGTTTTATGTAAGATTTAGTCCCTGGGTCCTGTAGATCATTCTGTCATTATGTTTTTACTGATGATTATGTCATAGAGTGGTATTGATCAGACTATTCAAAATACCAGATACTCTTAATTAACCCCTCTCCCCCAGTCTCTCCTAAAAACACCTCAGCCTCCCTCAGTACAGCTGATCCAGTATCAGTGGGCAGTTGTGTGAATCTGACCTGCAGCAGCACAGCCAACCCTCCTGTGACAAACTTCACCTGGTTCCAGATCAGTGGGGGTAAACCAACATGGGTAGCATCTGGACAGACCTACACCCTCAATGTGACTGTTGGTGATGGAGGGATGTACTACTGTGAAGCAATAAATGATCACGGCATTGAGAAGTCAATGAAAGTGCTTCTAACTATTGAAGGTAACACGGGCACAATCTTTGGTTAGATATACACTTCATGAGCAAAAGTATGTGGACACCTGCTTGTTGAAAATCCCATTCCAAAATAATGGGCATAAATATGGAGTTGGTCCCCCTTTTGCTGCTATAACAGCCTCCACTCTTCTGGGAAGGCTTTCCACTAGATGTTGGAACATTGCTGCGAGGACTTGCTTCCATTCAGCCACAAGAGCATTAGTGAGGTCGAGCACTGATGTTGGGCAATTAGGCCTGGCTCGCAGTCGGCGTTCCAATTCATCCCAAAGGTGTTCGATCGGGTTGAGGTCAGGGCTTTGTGCAGGCCAGTCAAGTTCTTCCACACCGACCTCGAAAAAACATTTCTGTATGGACCTTGCTTTGTGCACGGAGGCATTGTCATGCTGAAACAGGAAAGGGCCTTCCCCAAACTGTTGCCACAAAGTTGGAAGAACAGAATCATCTAGAATGTCATTGTATGCTGTAGTGTTAAGATTTCCCTTCACTGGAACTAAGGGGCCTAGCCCAAACCATGAAAAACAGCCCCAGACCATTATTCCTCCTCCACCAAACTTTACAGTTGACACTATGCATTGGGTCAGGTGGCATTCTCCTGGCATCCGCCAAAGCCAGATTCGTCTGTCGGACTGTCAGATGGTGAAGCATGATTCATCACTCCAGATAACGCGTTTTCACTGCTTCAGAGTCCAATAGCGGCCTGCTTTACACCACTCCAGCCAACGCTTGGCATTGCGCATGGTGATTTTAGGCTTGTGTGTGGCTGCTTGGTCATGAAAACCTTGGTCATGAAGCTCCCGACGAACAGTTCTTGTGCTGACATTGCTTCCAGAGACAGTTTGGAACTCGATAGTGAGTGTTGTAACCGACGACAGACGATTTCTATGCGCTACGTGCTTCAGCACTCGGCAGTCCCATTCTGTGAGCTTCTGTGGCCTACCACTTCGCGGCTGAGCCTTTGTTGCTCCTTGACTTTCCACTTCACAATAACAGCACTTACAGTTGAACAGGGCAGCTCTAGCAGGGTAGAAATTTGACGAAATTACTTGTTGGAAAGATGGCATCCTATGACGGTGCAACGTTGAAAGCCACTGAGCTCTTCAGTAAGGCCATTCTACTGCCAAATCACATACACATATTTAGCAGACGTTATTGCGAATGTAGTGAAATGCTTGTGTTCCTAGCTCCAACAGTGCAGTAGTATCTAACAATTCACAACAATACACACAAATATAAAAGTAAAAGAATGTATGAAATGAAATGAGTAAAACAGTATGTAAAGATTATTAATGTGACTAGTGTTCCATTATTAAAGTGACCAGTGATTTCTTGTCTATTTACATAGGGCAGCAGCCTCTAATGTGCAGGGTGGAGTAATCGGATGGTAGCCGGCTAGTGATGGCTATTTAACAGTCTGATGGCCTTGAGATGCTTTTACAGTCTCTCGGCCCCAGCTTTGACGCTCCTGTACTGACTTCGGTGGGTGAACAGGCCGTGGTTCAGGTGGTTGATGTCCTTGATGATCTTTTTGGCCCTCCTGTTACATCGGGTGCTGTAGGTGTCCTGGAGGGCAGGCAGTGTGCCCCCAGTGATGCGTTGGGCAGACCGCACCACCCTCTGGAGAGCCCTGCGGTTGCAGGCGGTGCAGTTGCCGTACCAGGCGTTGATACAGCCCAATAGGATGCTCTCAATCATGCATCTATAACATTTTGTGAGGGTCTGAGGGGCCAAGCTGAATTTCTTCAGCCTCCTGAGGTTGAAGAGGTGCTGTTGCGCCTTCTTCACCGCACTGTCTGTGTGGGTGGACCATTTCAGATTGTCCGTGATGTGTACGCCGAGGAACTTGATGCTTTTCACCTTCTCCACTGTGGTCCTGTCGATGTGGATGGTGGAGTGCTCCCTCTGCTGTCTCCTGAAGTCCACGATCAGCTGCTTCATTTTGTTGACGTTGAGGGAGAGGTTATTTTCCTGGCACCACTCCGCCAGGGCCCTCATCTTCTCCCTGTAGGCGGTCTCGTCATTGTTGGTAATCAGGCCTACTACTACTGTTGTTGTCGTCTGCAAACTTGATGATTGAGTTAGAGACTTATTAAAAAATATATATTTAACCTTTATTTAACCAGGAAGGGCTCATTGAGATTTGAAATCTCTTTTTCAAGAGTGTCCTGGCCAAGATAGGCAGCACCAAGTCATTACACAATTACAGACAGACAACATGAAAAACTACAGGTAATCTAGTAAAAACCATAGAATTCACAAGAGTATAACAAAATCATAAAACAGCAAATTAAAAACATTGACAGGTCTGGGAATCAGCCTCAAAATCCTTCAAAATGATTTAAAAACACCAATCGAGACAAGTTCTTCCAGTTTAAAAGTATTTTGTAAGGCGTTCCAAGCCGATGGCGCAGAGTACATGAAAGCCCTTTTACCAAATTCAGTTCAGACATTTGGAACAGTTAGCAGGATAAAGTCCTGCGAACGAAGAGCGTACCCACCACATTTCTGAACAATAAAAATCTCAAAATAAAATGGTAGTAAACCCAAAATGGCTTTATAAATAAAAGTATACCAGTTACTGAGCCTACGATTAACTAGAGCAGGCCAGCCAACCCTGGTATATAAAGTGCAGTGGTGCGTTATGGTTTTGCAGTTTAAAATACACCTCAATGCTCCATGGTAAGGGTGTCAATTGATCTCAAACACTGAGTGGAAGCATTCATATATAAAATATCCCCATAGTCTAGTAAAGGCATAAATGTAGATGATACTAGCCTCCTGGCTTCAAAAGAAGAACAGGCCTTAATTGTAACAAGGGTCGTCTAAAGGGGACCAAGGCACGGCGTGTAGAGTGCTCATATTTACTTTATTACTGAAACACTTAACAAAAACAACAAAACGACCACCAACAGTTCCATCAGGTAACACATACAAAACGGAAAACAACTACCCACACATGAAAAACAGGATGCCTAAGTATGGCTTCCAATCAGAGACAATGATAGACAGCTGCCTCTGATTGGAAACCATACCTGGCCAAACATAGAAAACGAAAACATAGAATTAGAAATCTAGAAAACCCACATAGAAACAGAAAACCAAAACCACTCAAAACACCCCCCTGTCACGCCCTGACCACTCTACTATGGAAAATTACCTCTTACAAGGGTCAGGACGTGACATTAATCCTAAAATAAAATCCCAACTTCAGCTTCAATTTTTTTTAAATTGTTGAATGTGCAATTTAAAAGAGAGGCCGTCATCAATTCAAATTCCAAGATATTTATATGAGGTTACAGTCTCAATCTCATTGCCCTGACAGGTAGTAATTGGTGAAAGGTTCAGAGGTCTATTTATTGCTTTAGAAAACACCATTAGTTTAGTTTTGTCAGTATTGAGGATAATCTTCAATTGACACAACAGTATTAAAAGCAGTTTGCAAGTTCTGGAAAGATTTTGTGAGAGACGAGGCACAACAATAAATAACAGTATCATCAGCATAAAAGTGAAGTTGCGCATTTTGCACATTTTTGTCTAAATTATTTATATATATAGTGAATAAGAGGGGACCAAGTACAGAGCCCTGGGGCACACCATTACAGACAGACATGAGCCCATCAAATTGAGTTCACTGAGTTCTATCAGACAGATAGTTAGCAAACCATGCAGCTGCATGCTCCAAAAGACCTACGTCTCTGCCTCAGTATAACATGATCAACTGTATCAAAAGCCTTAGAGAGATCAATAAAAGGTGAGACACAGGTTTTTTTTTGTCAATGGCTTCAGTGATATCATTTAAAACCTTCATGGCTGCTGTAATTATGCTATGCTTCTTCCTGAAGCCCGATTGGTCCATTGATAAAATTGAGTTAGCATATAAAACTATTTTAGCTGTTCACTAACAAGGGTTTCAAGTATTTTCACCAGGGGTGACAGCTTTGAGATTGGCCTATAATGATTTAAAAGAGTTGGATCTCCCCCTTTTAAAAGTGGTAGGACAAATGCTGATTTCCAGATCTTTGGAATCTCATTACATTCCAGGGTTAGATTGAACAAACACGTAAGTGGTTCAGCTATGAAATCAGCTGCCAGTTTTAAAAAGCAGGGATCAAGATGATCAGGACCTGCAGGCTTTCTCTGATCTAAGGATTTCAGGGCTTTATGTACCTCCTGCAATGAGAATAGCAAAAATTAAAAAGTTTGACCAGCTCTCACTGGTTCATCCACACAGGGTTGTACAGAGCCAGAGGATACTGAATCAAGCAGCCTACCAGATGATACAAAGTGCTCATTGAAACAATTCAGCATTTAAGTTGCCATATACAGCAACAGAGTCCTTCAATACACATGAGAGTAATTCATTAACATTACTGTTACCAGACATAGACATAGACTTAATAGCCTTCCAAAACTTTTTAGGGTCATTCAGGTTATCAATGGTAACAGACATAAAATATTCAGACTTGGCCTTCCTGAGAAGAAAATAACATTTGTTTTGTAGCTGCCTAAAAAGACGCTGATCAGCATCAGAACATGATTTCCTTGCTTTAGCCCAGACTAGATTACGTTTGTGAATAATACAAGACAGCTCAGAAGAAAACCATGGATAATCCTGCCTTTTAACCATGAACCTGCGGAATGGGGCATGTTTGTTTACTATTTGGAAAAAAAAACATAATGCAAGAACTTCCAGGCAGTTTCCACATCAAGTAAAAGCTCAATCTTGCTCCAGTCAAAATAAAACAAATCAACAAATCATGTCTCAACCAGATCGCCAGGCTCCCCTGCCTCAGCCGGTCTGTCAGGTTCCCGCGCATCAGCAGGGGTGACCGGTCCGCTCCTGATCCCCGGGATCGTCCATTTGGTTGGCGTCCTGCGGCTGGAGCTGAACGCAGATTGATTGGGCATTGGGGTTTGTTGAGCTGCCTCTGACAGCCTGGCAGAGAGTGAAGAGCAGCAGCTTGGACGAGACACTCCGCGGAGGGAAAGCTGAGGATAGAACCCAGGCCAGCCAGAGAGTGGCTTACTTTGGTAAACTTCAAGTAAAGAAGTGCAAATAGCGAATAAAAATAATTATCTGAATTGAGGGAGACACGCGATCTTTTTAACTGTACATACAGTTGAAGTCGGAAGTTTACATACACTTATGTTTACCCAAGCCTTATTCTACTATTATTCTGACATTTCACATTCTTAAAATAAAGTGGTGATCCTAACTGACCTAAGACAGGGAATTTTTACCATGATTAAATGTCAGGAATTGTGAAACTGAGTTTAAATGTATTTGGCTAAGGTGTATGTAAACTTCCGACTTCTACTGTATTACCTCAACTAACTGGTGCTCCCGCACATTGACTCTGTACCGGTACCCCCCTGTATATAGTCTCGCTATTGTTATTTTACTGCTGCTCTTTAATTACTTGTTACTTTTTATTTCTTATTCTTATCTGTATTTTTTTAAATGGCATTGTTGGTTAGGAGCTCATAAGTAACCATTTCACTGTAAGGTCTACACCTTTTGTATTCGGCGCATGTGACTAATACAATTTGATTTGATGCTCCAGATTCTCAACTAGTCTAAAGAAGGCCAGTTTTACTGCTTCTTTAATAAGCACAACAGTTTTCCGCTGTGCTAACATAATTGCAAAAGGGTTTTCTAATGATCAACTAGCCTTTTGTTATGATAAACTTGGATTAGCTAACACAACGTGCCATTGTAACATGGTGCTGGTAATGGGCCTCTGTACACCTATGTAGATATTCCATAAAAATCAGCTGTTTCCAGCTACAATAGTCATTTACAACATTAACAATGTCTACACTGTATGTCTGATCAATTTGATGGACAAATGTTTTTGTTTTTCTTTCAAAAACAAGGACATTTCAAAGTGACCCCTAACTTTTGAACGATAGTGTATGCCTCCTGTCTGAGCCATTGAATTGTGACTCCACTTTGTCTCTGTACTGATGTTTGATTGCCTTACGGAGGGAATTACTACACTGTTTGTATTCAACCATATTCCCAGTCACATTGCCGTGGTTAAATACAGTGGTTCACGATTTCAGTTTTGTGTGAAAGCTGCCAGGCTCCACGGTTTTTGGTTTGGGTAGGTTTTAATAGTCAAAGTGGGAACAACATCCGCTATACACTTCCTGATGAACACAGTCACCGTGTCCGTGGCTGTGTTTCAAATACATAAAAGACACACCCTCCTCCACTTACCCTCGCCTTATGCCCTTGGGGGAATCCCCGTGGCCAATCCCCGTGGCCATCGTTCCAAATAATTAGAAAAGCGAGGTAAGTTGGCAACGTAAGCCCATTTGCCCTCGTTTGTGGTCAAGTTTGCAAGTGTACAATTCTGTTAACTCCTGAAACGCCCTATAATTTAATTCGCGATTATTGTAGATCTGCTAAAAAAAAGTCCACCAAAACTTAAAACCATCATCAATGTTCTCCCGAGTGGCACAGTGGTCTAAGGCGTCACTACAAAGGATCCAATTCGAGTACGTCATATTTCTGATCGTAATGCTGGTGAGTTACCATCGCTCTGATATCCAAAGGTTATTTCCAGCTGTACGTAATAACACAAAAAAAGTTCTGTGCTAATAATGTAAGAAACAACACACAAAAAAACAAAAACCTACAAAGTTGCTAGGAGCTAGAAGCAGAACTGCCATGTCTGTCAGCGCCATCTAATAAATGTTTGTCTATGGAGATTGCATGGCGGTGTGCTTGATTTTATGCCCCTGTCAGCAACGGTCATGGCTGAAATAGCCGAATCCACTAATTTGAAGGGGTGTTCACATACTTTTGTATATACAGTGCATTCGAAAAGTATTCAGACCCCTTCCCTTTTCCACATTTTGTTACAAAGCAAAAACAGGTTTTTAGAATTTTTTGCAAAATGTATAAAACAAATTCAACCGTAAATATCACATTTACATAAGTGTTCAGACCATTTACTCAGTACTTTGTTGAAGCACATTTGGCAGTGATTACAGCCTTGAGTCTTCTTGAGTATGACGCTACAAGCTTGAAAAACCTATATTTGGGGAGTTTCTCCCATTCTTCTCTGCAGATCCTCTCAAGCTCTGTCAGGTTGAATGGGGAGCGTCGTTTCACAGATATTTTCAGGTCTCTCCAGAGTCTGGATACTTATGTGAAGTGTTTTTTATTTTTTTTATACATTTGAAAATATTTCTGCAAACCTGTTTCGCTTCATCATTATGGGGTCTTGTGTGTAGATTGATGAGAATCATTTATTTAATCAATTTTAGAATAAGGTAACAAAATGTGGAAGCAGTCAAGGGGTCTGAATACTTTCTGAATGCACTGTATAGTGTACTTTAGAGCTGTTTTTGAAAGAAATGACCATAATATATGCTGTATTTTCAGGGCAAGAAGAGCCTCTTAACCCAAGGGTTTGGGGAATTGCAGGAGCAGGAGCAACCTTGGGAGTAATTTTGCTAATCATCCTGATCACTTACTTTGGATGGTAAAAACTTTTCCTGGCCTCTACAAAACTGTGTATTTATCTTGTGTTTGTGCTTTTGTATATGAAATCCTTCTCAGTGCATTCAGGAAATCTTCCTAAATGTCTTCCAGGAAGAGAAAATCTAGGCTCCCTGATGGACTTGAAAGGACAGACAATCCACTGGGACAGGTGGGAATAAGGCTAAACTTTTAAAACCCATCTACAAAATGCAATGAAGGAACTACAAAAAAAATAATTTAAGAGGAAATTTAGGGTGATAAGACCACACCGATAGCAATGCCACATCCTGTAAGAACAACGAATAATAACAGCATAGTTGTTGAACTTTGTACTTCTGTCAGTTTATAGCAATTGATATCAGTATGTTACACATCCTATGTGTAATGTGTTGTATAACTTAATGCCTTTAAAATGATCAGCTCATTATTCTTACAAAGTATGCTTCCTGACACCTTTTCCTTTCTGTGTTCTCTCCACAGAACTCCCCAGTTGGGATGGTGTATACTAACCAGGCCATGACCGGAGAGGAACCAGAGGAACCAGCAGAAGACCAGCCTGAGGAGATCCACTACGGTGAGATAGACTTCTCCAAACTTCGGCCCAAAGAGACCCCAGCTGCAGCCCTGGACAGGGAACAGGGGCAGGAGAGTGAATACGCTGAAGTCAGTGTGACCGGGAGAGGGGCCAGGAACCTCCAGTTATAAATGGGGTTTATGCACAAGTGAATAAGAAAAGTGCATTTTAAGCATTTTGCCAATGGGTATTAATTGTTTTTATGGACAGTATGTATTTTGTAACTGTTTTCTATTGGTATTTGGTTGTTATATTTACCATTTTGGGCTCTTTGATTATCTGCATATTTTGTAGAATTTTCTGGGGTGAAAAGTGTTTAAATGTAACTACAGTGGTGGTTGGATGATACTCTCTATTTTAGCCAATTTATTTTGAGTACTGATTTCACAGAGCATCTGTTTAATGAGTTCAACTACTGAAGGCAGTTTAAGGCCATGTAAAGTCAACAGTGGCCTGATGCAAGACAGGAAGTTGGTGAAGTAAGTGTACATTTCCAGACTGATAATATCTACTGGTCACTATTTTTCTTTTACTTTTCTGCAGTTGCCGGAATAACATTATTATCTATTTTTTATGCCTATATCAATGTTGGACTTATCGTGTCATCTTATCTTATCGTGTTTTTATGTTGAGTGTTGAGCAAGAAAAGAAATTGAGGCTGAATTTGAAGTTGTTTATTAATTGCATTGTAATAAAAACCTTTACATTAAATGTCCATAATCTCTTGGTCCAACATTTTACATAATTAAACCATGTCATGATTAGAGATGATTCTTTGGGCGATAGCTTGAAAACATCCAATGCTTTTATACTTCATTACAAGATGTCAGTAAGGCAAGGCTACACATTGGTTTTGCTCTATCACCTAAGTGTGTGGTGGCCTGACTGCATCCAGTCACATAATTGTTTATTTTTTTGTATATACAGTGAGGGAAAAAAGTATTTGATCCCCTGTCGATTTTGTACGTTTGCCCACTGACAAAGAAATGATAAGTCTATAATTTTAATGGTAGGTTTATTTGAACAGTGAGAGACTGAATAACAACAAAAAAATCCAGAAAAACGCATGTCAAAAATGTTATAAATTGATTTGCATTTTAATGAGGGAAATAAGTATTTGACCCCCTCTGCAAAACATGACTTAGTACTTGGTGGCAAAACCCTTGTTGGCAATCACAGAGGTCAGACGTTTCTTGTAGTTGGCCACCAGGTTTGCACACATCTCAGGAGGGATTTTGTCACACTCCTCTTTGCAGATCTTCTCCAAGTCATTAAGGTTTCAAGGCTGACGTTTGGCAACTCGAACCTTCAGCTCCCTCCACAGATTTTCTATGGGATTAAGGTCTGGAGACTGGCTAGGCCACTCCAGGACCTTAATGTGCTTCTTCTTGAGCCACTCCTTTGTTGCCTTGGCCGTGTGTTTTGGGTCATTGTCATGCTGGAATACCCATCCACAACCCATTTTCAATGCCGTGGCTGAGGGAAGGAGGTTCTCACCCAACGTCCCTTTGATGCGGTGAAGTTGTCCTGTCCCATTAGCAGAAAAACAAAGCATAATGTTTCCACCTCCATGTTTGACGGTGGGGATGGCGTTCTTGGGGTCATAGGCAGCATTCCTCCTCCTCCAAACACGGCGAGTTGAGTTGATGCCAAAGAGCTCCATTTTGGTCTCATCTGACCACAGCACTTTCACCCAGTTGTCCTCTGAATCATTCAGATGTTCATTGGCAAACTTCAGACGGGCATGTATATGTGCTTTCTTGAGCAGGGGGACCTTGCGGGCGCTGCAGGATTTCAGTCCTTCACGGCGTAGTGTGTTACCAATTGTTTTCTTGGTGACTATAGTCCCAGCTGCCTTGAGATCATTGACAAGATCCTCCCGTGTAGTTCTGGGCTGATTCTTCACCGTTCTCATGATCATTGCAACTCCACGAGGTGAGATCTTGCATAGAGCCCCAGGCCGAGGGAGATTGACAGTTCTTTTGTGTTTCTTCCATTTGCGAATAATCGCACCAACTGTTGTCACCTTCTCACCAAGCTGCTTGGCGATGGTCTTGTAGCCCATTCCAGCCTTGTGTAGGTCTACAATCTTGTCCCTGACATCCTTGGAGAGCTCTTTGGTCTTGGCCATGGTGGAGAATTTGGAATCTGATTGATTGCTTCTGTGGACAGCTGTCTTTTATACAGGTAACAAACTGAGATTAGGAGCACT
Source organism: Salmo trutta (assembly GCF_901001165.1). Taxonomy (NCBI): domain Eukaryota; kingdom Metazoa; phylum Chordata; class Actinopteri; order Salmoniformes; family Salmonidae; genus Salmo; species Salmo trutta. Next base: position 19,885,494 of record NC_042962.1, read on the forward strand.
CCCTTTAAGAGTGTGCTCCTAATCTCAGTTCGTTACCTGTATAAAAGACACCTGGGAGCCAGAAATCTTTCTGATTGAGAGGGGTCAAATACTTTGACATGCGTTTTTCTGGATTTTTTGTTGTTATTCTGTCTCTCACTGTTCAAATAAACCTACCATTAAAATTATAGACTGATCATTTCTTTGTCAGTGGGCAAACATACAAAATCAGCAGGGGATCAAATACTTTTTCCCCTCACTGTACATCTGTCAGTGCCATCACTCATCATTTAAAAGCCCACTTCATAGAGAATGTTACAAACTGGGACTATATGTAGTAAGTTCCTTTGAAGAGATGGTGGTTGGGTCTAAATACTGTAAGTGTTTGGTGATTGGTAGACTAAATTCAGTGTACTTCTCTTTAACTGCCATTTCCCAAAAGTTAGAGGTCGTGTTCCCCTGCTCAGACTTTGCATGCATCAACCAATGGTTGCGTACCACATCATCGACTGCTTTCGAGCACCAGATTGCTATAACATATGATGTGGTTAGCTGATACATAAAATACCTATCCAGGCGGTGTAAGGTCTGGCATGCATCAGCAACACCTGGGCAAAGGAACTCTTCCCACACGCCAACAAATAATTTATCTCAGCTTCAGATCATCTAAATTCACCAAAGTTTGTGTGGTTATCCTTAGATATATTGTCCAGACTTACTGAGGGAATTGCTGATATGTTGTCAATTTCATTTTTCTAGATAACATTTTATTTGGAAAAATGTGGCCGAAAATGTTTTTACGTACATGTCTTTAGTATTTTAGAGATAGAAAGATGAAAAAGTATTTATCCATAATCTGCTCTGTAAAAGTCAGATCCTAAAGTGTCTTAACAAAATGAAACCAAAATATTTAGGTTGACTTCTTCCAGTGTCCAGAAAGATAGATTTGTGATATATGCAAATATGTGCATAGTTAATGAGTTCACCTCATTTGCATATTTTAATATAATATTTCAACAACAAAAATCCTACAAAAAGTATTACATTTGTGTCTACTTTCAACTGGTAAAAGTTTATTGTGATGTTAAAGGGGAAAAAATGACACTATTAAGGAGTTGTGCCTGACCTTAGTCTGAATTCAAATACATTCTTATTATTTGCTCCATATATGTGCATGCTCCAGTCTAGGGCATGCTGTCACGACATATCAGGAATCACTCATACATTGAAATAAATTCAGATTTTTTGCTGTAGAGGCAGATTATTGGGAGAGACCGTACTGAAAAGATCACATCACCTCCCTGACCTTGATGTTACAGGTGTTTTGGCCTGTTTTGACCAAAGACATTTGATCACCACAATGTCAGAGAAATTGGATGTACTGAGTGGCTCCTGTGTGCAAATCCCATGTGCATTTGATGTTCCTCAAGATCGCTATACATTTAACAGCACAATACTTACCATACTTAGTGTGGATTAAAGAATCACCGTACTTTGGTGGCAGTCTGGACAATGTGATATTTAACAGTAGTAAGACAGACAACAGCTATCAAGGGAAGATAACTGGAAACATGTCCCAGAATAACTTCACCACGGTCTTCTTCAATGTAACCACCAGTTACAATAATAGCTACTTCCTACTTGAGAGTAAACCATTCAACACAACAGACCATGAAAAGTCTGTTCGTATAGCTGTTAGGCGTAAGAGACAATTTAAAATTAAGTCAACTGTTATTACCACCAGGTATAGACGAGGCCTACCCCCAACTATTCAATAAAATTCCATGAGGCATTCTGTCTCTGTTGTCATTCAGTTAAGCCTGTACTCGATTGAAATTTAGTTTACGAAAGTTCAAGGCTGGTTTGCAAGTCTCGCGATGTTGCGCTTCTGGGTTTAGAAACTCTGTGATGTGGCTGTGGATAAACCAGGTGGGAGGCGAAGGAGTGAATTAGTTTTTTGGTGGCGAGAGAGATGAAGTGAATTAATACCATATTTTGTGACATTCAGCTTTGAAATCATAACATGTTGCATTATGGTTTGCATATTATCACAAAGTACTAAGGTAGTGAATTCAGCTTTAAGCTAGCAAGGAAAGTTAGCCTGCAATTAAAGCTGGAAGCTACCAGTTTTGTCTTGCATTGTAAAGTGTTCAAAACAATGCCTGTATGGACATTGTTTTGCGAACAGTAATGAACATTTTCAACATTTACACATGCCATGTTGCATTATTCAAGTGTGTTAACTTCAGTGCAGCGGCGGCCGCTGATTGGCTAAATACCGTGGCGCGAGATGGTTAGAGTTGTCAACAAAGCAGCATGACAGAAATATGATTCTATGTTTTCTAACTACTGGTGGTTACTTGAAGATATATAAAGCAATCTGTGCATTTGAACAACAGCATAAATACACTTATTTCCCTTTTGCATGTAAAAAAACGGATGCACATGCGACCACTATTATAGTATATTATTTAGAACAAGCAGCCAGCTCAAGAACGAACGAGTGCACCAGGGAGAACGCAAGCATCACGCAGATGCAATAAGTGAAAACACTTTATCTAACTGAGGTTATACAACGGGTGGTTCTAATCCTGAATGCTGATTGGTTTAAACCGCATTCCAGCCGGTGTCTATTCCAGAAGTTACCACCGGCTAAATCTATGACGTTAAAATGCCTATTTACTCTGTTCAATCTGACTGCGCAACTGCCACATCAGCCCAGCCAGGCAATTTAGAAACGTGATCTCCACTATAACAAGCATCTAGACAGTATCTCACATTTCTTTTAGACTAACATTTAGTTTTCAACAGCGAAGATTTGTAAAAACCTTGCTGTCTGTCTTGCCGACATTGGCAATATTGTTTCAATTTTCAAATTATATCTCCAGCTGTCACATATTAATGAACGTGTTGGGAGTCGGTATGAGACAGACAGGCATACAGCTTTTCTCAGCCATTCAAAACATGAATCAGCATCATTTTTATGGATATACAGCAAATTGCATTCGAAAAGTATTCAGACCCCTTGACCTTTTCAACATTTTTTACGTTACAGCCTTGTTCTAAAATGGATTACATCGTATATTCCCCTCATCAATCAACACACAATACTCCATAATGACAAAGCAAAAATGGGTTTAGACATTTGTGCAAATGTATAAAAAAATGCAAACTGAAATATGACATTTACAAAAGTATTCAGACCTTTTACTCAGTACTTTGTTGAAGCACTTTTGGCAGCGGTTAGAGCCTCAAGTCTTTTTGGGTATGACGCTACAAGCTTGGCACACATGTATTTGGGGACTTTCTCCCATTCTTCTCTGCAGATCCTCTCAAGCTCTGTCAGCTTGGATGGGGAGTGTCGCTGCCGTCGCTGCACGGCTATTTTCAGGTCTCTCTAAAGATGTTCCATCGGGTTCAAGCCTGGGCTCTGGCTGGACCACTCAAGGACATTCAGAGACTTGTCCCGAAGCCACTCCTGCGTTGTCTTGGCTGTGTGCTTAGGGTCATTGTCCTGTTGGAAGGTGAACCTTCGCCCCAGTCTGAGGTCCTGAGCACTCTGGAGCAGGTTTTCATCAAGGATCTCTCTGTACTTTGCTCCGTTCATCTTTGCCTCGATTCTGATTAGTCTCCCAGTCCCTGCCGCTGAAAAACATTCCCACACCATGATGCTGCCACCAATGCTTCACCGTAAGGATGGTGCCACGTTTCCTGTAGACGGGACGATTGGCATTCAGGCCAAAGAGTTCAATCTTGGTTTCATCAGACCAGATAATCTTGTTTCTCATGGTCTGAGAGTCCTTTAGGTGCCTTTTGGCAAACTCCAAGCGGGCTGTCATGTGCCTTTTACTGAGGAGTGGCTTCCGTCTATCCACTCTACCATAAAGGCCTGATTGGTGGAGTGCTCCAGAGATGGTTGTTCTTCTGGAAAGTTCCCTGATCTCCACAGAGGAACTCTGGAGCTCTGTCAGAATGACCACAGGGTTCTTGGTCACCTCCCTGACCAAGGCCCTTCTCCCCTGATTGCTCTGTTTGTCCAGGTGGCCAGTTCTAGGAAGAGTCTTGGTGGTTCCAAACTTCTTCCACTCAAGAATGATGGAGGCCACTGTGTTCTTGGGGACCTTCAATGCTGCAAACATTTGTTGGTACCCTTCCCCAGATTTGTGCCTCGACACAATCCTGTCTCGGAGCTCAATGGACAATTCCTTCAACCTCATGGCTTGGTTTTTGCTCTGACATGCACTGTCAACTGTGGGACCTTATATAGGCAGGTGTGTGCCTTGCCAATTTTTTTATTTTACCAGGTAAGTTGACTGAGAACACATTCTCATTTACAGCAACAACCTGGGGAATAGTTTCAGGGGAGATGAATGAGCCAATTGTAAGCTGGGGATGATTAGGTGGCCATAATGGTATGAGGGCCAGATTGGGAATTTTGCCAGGACACCAGGGTTAACACCCCTACTCTTATGATAAGTGCAACAGGATCTTTAATGACCTCAGTGAGTCAGGACACCCGTTTAACATCCCATCCAAAAGACAGCACCCTACACAGTGTCCCCAATCACTTCCCTGGGGCATTGGGATATTTTTCAGACCAGAGGAAAGAGTGCCTCCTCCTACTGTCCCTCCAACACCACTTCCAGCAGCATCTGGTCTCCCATCCAGGGACTGACCAGGACCAACCCTGCTTAGCTTCAGAAGCAAGCCAGCAGTGGGATGTAGGGTGGTATGCTGTTGGCATACCACCCATACCAAATCATGTCCAATCAATTGAATTTACCAGAGGTGGACTCGAAAGAAGTTGTAGTAATATCGCAAGGATAATCAATGGAAACATAATGAACCTGAGCTAAAAAAAAAATCATATTTTTTTATAAATTGGCAAACATTTCTCAACCTGTTTTTGCTTTGTCATTATGGGTTATTGTGTGTAGATTGATGAGGGAAACATTTGATTTTGGTAATTTTAGAATAAGGCTGTAATGTAACAAAATGTCAAGGTGTCTGAATACTTTCCGAATGCGCTGCATATAGTGAGCACTCAGATGCTGCGTCGGCAACACAATATCAAACAGAGACAAGCTGGCCCGGGGGAAAAAATGTGTGGGCCGCCTCCTCGTTGGCTACTACATTGCATTATTAATATTCCCGAGGCAGTCTTGTTGACACAACATTCTTCAATATTCTCAGAGACACCGCGTTTGTTGATACAATATTTCAATATTCTCAGAAACCCCTTGTTGATGCTGTGCTTCAATACTCACAGAATATTCCATGGCAAATAATGCAGACAGGCAAATACAAAAATGTACTGGGCGTACACATTATAAAGAACATCTATGAATGCAGAACATATTTGGTGGGAAGCGCACGAGACAGTAACACTGTCATAGTACACTGTAGCCTATGTGCATTCCACAAGGGGGGCTTCATATAGCCTATAGCAGGAGTCTGCAACTTTTTTCATAAGAGTGACAATTTACAATTGATCCTACAATTTCTAAAGATCAGCATGCCAGTTAGGATTTTCATATAAGCCTTGTCGGCTACTCAACTGTGCCAAAACATATCTAACTGCCCACAAACTGAATAACCTAATTCTAGCTGGCTACAAGATGACACAGATGTTGTCCCCCAAACTACTTCGATGGCGCGCAAGTGTAATATTATTTTTTGGACTCAACCTACTTGTGGACTAGTTGAATGCCAATGCCATCCTCCTCTCTTTCATGTTTGCAAAACGGTATATGACTCTGTCATACAGTACGCTTTTAGTTTCAGTTTTCATAGGCTACCTAGCTAAAATTCTTGCTATAGCCTAACTTCCTCGCATGGGCAAAAATTAACCAGCTAAGTTAGCTAGCTAGTTAACTTGAGCCTACTAGGCTACATATTGAACTTCAATAGTCTCAGGCCAGTGGCACAACATACAGTATGAATATATGGTTAGATCAGAATCGCCATCATAATCATTGAAGCATCTACTCTTCCTGGGGTCCAAACACATTAAGGCGCTTATGTCTACTCCCGCTCCCCCTCTCCAGCGTTCGATGTGACCAGTTTATTCATTATTACGCACACCTGTCACCATCGTTACGCGCACCTGAGCCTCACCTGGACTCCATCACCTTCCTGATTGCCTCCCCTATTTCTGTCACTCCCTTTAGTTATTTATGTTTCTGTGTTTCATGTCTGTTCGCTTCTCATGTTTCTTGTTTTGGCCTATGTTCCGTTATTTATTAAATTCACTCCCTGTACTTGCGTCCCAATTCTTAGCGTACACGTTACAACTTACATCACACATAAAACAAAAGATAAAACAGTATATCATATAACATTATTACACCACTGCATATCTACAATACAAAATGTTTCATACCATCATACAACAATATGTGAAATAGAGTTCCATGAGTCATGGCTCTATTTAGTACTGTGCGCCTCCCATAGTCTGTTCTGGACTTGGGGATTGTGAAGAGACCTCTGGTGGCATGTTTTGTGGGGTATGTGTGAGAGCGAAATTACAAGATTATGTTATGATACTGTTATTGCATCAAATGGTTATTTTATGCAACAGAATAGGGGGTTCTTAAAACTCTATTGTGTCTATTTGAACTGAGAGTGGGCCTCTGAGGCTTAATGCTGACAGTGGATTTACGATGCTTTTTGTGATAAAACCTAAAAGACCACATTCCATAGCATGAGTTTTTGGTATGTTATTTTTATATCTGAGAATTAACTAATGATATCAGGCTACACCCGGCCATGATAACAGACACCTGTGTGTGTCCTTTGACACTATATAAACTACTGTTTTTCATTATACCCTGATAAAGACAGCTTGTCTGTCGAAACGTTGGTTATTAGGTTATTAAATGATTGCATCTGAGCTCATAGACTGTGTGGCTCTCCTTTAATTTTATGTGTGCTGGGAGGTACCAGGGTGGAGATGGCTCGAGTATGGATAATTATGAGAGGAACCTTGTTTTGGGGGCTAGACCCTGGTTTCTACACAATGAGAACAGTCTTTACAGCAGATACTGTCTGCTGTGAATTATTAGTATCTTTTATAAGAATCCTAACCTTGTGACCCATTCCACACATCTGTTGTTTGTCATGTAGACTAAGGGGGTGTATCTTTGCTATAAAAGGTAAAAGTATCCTTTGTCTCGGGACTTTCAACGAATCATCTAAGAGTGGTTCGTCGACCAGCCATCATTACTGCAGAACACTCACATCATGATAAGTTTGTCTCTCCTCATTTTGAACATATTTTACCTTTATTTAACTAAGCTAAGAACAAATTCTTATTTTCAATGACAGCCTATGAACAGTGGGTTAAATGCCTTGTTCAGGGGCAGAACGACAGATTTTCACCTTGTCAGCTTAGGGATTTGATCTTGCAACCTTTCGGTTAATAGTCCAAAGCTCTAACTACTAGGCTACCTGCCACATGGGTGTCCAAGCTGTGAGCTAGTAGTTTAAACAGGAAGCTCGTGCATTCAGCTTGTCAACACTTCTTACAAAACAAGTAGTGATGAAATCAATCTCTCCTCCACTTTGAGCCATTAGAGATTGACATGCATATTATTAATGTTAGCTCTCCGTGTACAATTATGGGCCAGCCGTGCTTCCCTGTTCTGAACAAGCCTTATTTATAGTATTTTTTAAGAAGGCAGAGCAGCGCTTTATTATGGACAGACTTCTCCCCATCTTAGCTAATGTTGTATCAACATGTTTTGACGATGACTGTTTACAATCCAGAGTTACTCCAAGCAGTTTAGTCATCTCAAGTTTCTCAATTTCCACATTGTTCATTACAAGATTTAGTTTAGGTTTAGGGTTTATTGAAGGATTTGTCCCAAATAGAATGCTTTTAGTTTTTTTTTACATTTAGGACAAACATATTCCTTGCCACCCATACTGAAACTAACTCCAGATCTTTGTTAAGTGTTGCAGTCATTTCAGTCACTGTAGCAGCTGACGTGTATAAAATCAAATCACATTTTATTTGTCACATACACATGGTTAGCAGATGTTAATGCGAGTGTAGCGAAATGCTTGTGCTTCTAGTTCTGACCATGCAGTAATATCTAACAAGTAATCTAACCTAACAATTTCACAACAACTACCTTATACACACAAGTGTAAAGGAATGAATACGAATATGTACATAAAAAAGTGGCCTAGACAGCTGCCATGGGGAATTCCTGATTCTATAAACAATATTAGGCCCAACTTTTGGAACTTTGGTTTTCCTAGATATGGCTAATATTTTGTGATCACCACATCCAATGGATTTGGATACTGTTTTAAAGCAAATTTTGGCAGCATTTTCATTAATGTGCTGTTTGTAACTACCCTGGTAGGTTGACTGATAACCTGAGCCAGGTTGCAGGCACTAGTCACAGTTTGAAGCTTTTTCTTGAGTGGGCAGCTTGAATCAAAACCACAAGTCCAAATCTCCATCCATGGCTGAGGAAAGGGACAATTTAACAAGCCAACTACTGCAGGACATCAACACAAGCAGACCAGAAACAGACACGTTTGTCTGACAATGATGACATTTTGCTTAGGAAGTGATTTGATTGATATGAATCCAAATCCAAACTGGCCTCCGTTGGAGGGAGTTTTGCTGCTTAGCTCAACGTTGATTGGCTAATTGTTAGCAAAAACAATGTATCAATGGAGGCTGATGATTGCTGGCGTCAATCAAATGCTACGGCAGCAACATGTCATACTATCTTGTTCAAGACAGCATCAGATACATGGGCTACACATATTGAGAAAGAGGGGTGCTGTTTCCCTCCCTCGGATGATTTCTCAGGTGAGATTCAGTCACTTACGAATTGACGGACAATTATAAAAACACAGTGACGAAAGATTAATTATTTTATTTTTTGTATTTTTTTAATTTGTCAAATACTTGGGGAAGCCTGGCTTCCCTTGGCATCCATTAATACACGCCACTGTAAACAATAAAGTCAAACGCAACATCCCTGAACAAGGAAATGTCACTAAGTCCTGCAGTGCAACAATTCCACAGCGGCACTGAACATAAAAGTGAACACAGTGCAAAAATAGGAGAGATAGAGAGGGGGGGGCTTAGTTGCTGAAGGCACTCCAGCGTTGAAGTTATATTAACACATAGCACAATGAGACAGATATTTCACCGGATGTATAAATGTGAAGCATCCGCTTGGCGTACCAAATATGGTAGTGAGAGGAAGCCAAGTGTCCGGCAGCAGGAGAAGCTGGAACAATTTTGTCCGACATTCTGCTCATTTTCTCATCGATGAAATACAACTGCATTCAGCTGTGCAACTGACTTGGTCTCCCCTTTCCTTAAATAAAATACATATTTACATAACGTTCTGACATTTTTATGTTTACATTTACATAACGTTTTTTACATTTTTATGTTTACATATTAAAGGACCAAAATACCAAACCTCGAAATTGATAAGTAGATACAATAATGTGATTTCACACTGTGGTGCCTGGCTTTAAACTGCACAGTACTGTACTGTATTTTCACATTGAGAAAGATGGGAATATATAGCCCATACTAAAATATACAATCACTTGTTCTGCTTATTCCTCTATGTCTTATTCATTACTATAAATAATTGGAGCTGTGTTGAAACTCACCTGACATAAAGAGGCCAAGTTCCACAAGTTATGTCAGAACTCACACAAAACTGACCTGGAACAGTACAAACATACACATTTATTATTGTAAGTCACACAACACATATTACATTGAACCTTGCGTCCCCACATCATATACAGTTGAAGTCGGAAGTTTACATACACCTTAGCCAAATACATTTAAACTCAGTTTTTCACAATTCCTGATATTTAATCCTAGTAAAGATTCCCTGTTTTAGGTCAGTTAGGATCACCACTTTATTTTAAGAATGTGAAATGTCAGAATAATAGTAGAATAAGGCTTGGGTAAACTATTTTTGACAACTTTTACTTTACTACATTCCTAAAGAAAATAATGTACTTTTTACTCCATACATTTTCCCTGACAACCAAAAGTACATTTTTAATGCTTAGCAGTAGAAAAGGGGGAAATTCACGCACTTATCAAGAGAACATGTGAAATGGTGCCGTCTGCTTTGCTTAATATAAGGAATTTGAAATGATTTACACTTCTACTTTTGATACTTAAGTATATTTTAGCAATTACATTTACTTATGATACTTAAGTACAGTTGAAATCAGAAGTTTACATACACCTTAGCCAAATACATTTAAACTCAGTTTTTCGCAATTCCTGACATTTAATCCCAGTAAAAATTCCCTGTCTTAGGTCAGTTAGGATCACCACTTTATTTTAAGAATGTGAAATGTCAGAATAATAGTAGAGAGAATGATTTATTTCAGCTTTTATTACTTTCATCACATTCCCAGTTGGTCAGAAGTTTACATACACTCAATCAGTATTTGGTAGCATTGCCTTTAAATTGTTTAACTTGGGTCAAACATTTCGGGTAGCCTTCCACAAGCTTCCCACAATAAGTTGGGTGAATTTTGGCTGGTGTAACTGAGTCAGGTTTGTAGGCCTCCTTGCTCGCACATGCTTTTTCAGTTCTGTGAAGTGTGAAGTGCACCAGTCCCTCCTGCAGCAAAGCACCCCCACAACATGATGCTGCCACCCCCGTCCTTCACAGTTGGGATGGTGTTCTTCGGCTTGCAAGCCTCCCCCTTTTTCCTCCAAACATAACGATGGTCATTATGGCCAAACAGTTCTATTTTTGTTTCATCAAACCAGAGGACATTTCTCCAAAAAGTATGATCTTTGTCCCCATGTGCAGTTGCAAACCGTAGTCTGGCTTTTTTATGGCGGTTTTGGAGCAGTGGCTTCTTCCTTGCTGAGTGGCCTTTCAGGTTATGTCAATATAGGACTCGTTTTACTATGGATATAGATACTTTTGTACCTGTTTCCTCCAGCATCTTCACAAGGTCCTTTGCCGTTGCTCAGGGATTGATTTGCACTTCTCGCACCAAAGTACGTTCATCTCTAGGAAACAGAACGCGTCTCCTACCTGAGCGGTAAGACGGCTGCGTGATCCCATGGTGTTTATACTTGCGTACTATTGTTTGTACAGATGAACGTGGTACTTTCAGGCGTTTGGAAATTGCTCCCAAGGATGAACCAGACTTGTGGAGGTCTCCACTTTTTTTCTGATGTCTTGGCTGATTTCTTTTGATTTTCCCATGATGTCAAGCAAAGAGTCACTGAGTTTGAAGGTAGGCCTTGAAATACATCCACAGGTACACCTCCAATTGACTCAAATTATGTCAATTAGCCTATCAGAAGCTTCTAAAGCCATGACGTCATTTTCTGGAATTTTCCAAGCTGTTTAAAGGCACAGTCAACTTAGTGTATGTAAACTTCTGACCCACTGGAATTGTGATACAGTGAATTATAAGTGAAATAATCTGTCTGTAAAATATTGTTGGAAAAATTACTTGTGTCATGCACAAAGTAGATGTCCTAACCGACTTGCCAAAACTATAGTTAACAAGAAATGTGTGGAGTGGTTGAAAAACAAGTTTTAATGACTCCAACCTAAGTGTATGTAAACTTCCAACTTCAACTGTAAGACCCATAGTAGGAAAGAACATTTCTTGAGTGCTTGGGAAGAATTTTTTTTGAGTGCAATTCGATCTGAATTTATAATACATTTAAAAGGATTAAAAGGATTTGCAATGTCCCGCTATGCCATGCGACAAACTATCAAACAGGCAAAGCGTCAATACAGGGCTAAGATTGAATCATACTACACCGGCTCCGGCGCTTGTCGGATGTGGCAGGGCTCGCAAACTATTATAGACTACAAAGGGAAGCACAGCCGCGAGCTGCCCAGTGACACGAGCCTACCAGACGAGCTAAATCACTTCTATGCTCGCTTCGAGGCAAGCAACACTGAGGCATGCATGAGAGCATCAGCTGTTTCGGACGACTGTGTGATCACGCTCTCCGTAGCCGACGTGAGTAAGACCTGTAAACAGGTCAACATTCACAAGGGTGCGGGGCCAGATGGATTACCAGGACGTGTGCTCCGGGCATGTGCTGACCAACTGGCAGGTGTCTTCACTGACATTTTCAACATGTCCCTGATTGAGTCTGTAATACCAACATGCTTCAAGCAGACCACCATAGTCCCTGTGCCCAAGAACACAAAAGCAACCTGCCTAAATGACTACAGGCCCATAGCACTCACGTCCGTAGCCATGAAGTACTTTGAAAGGCTGGTAATGGCTCACATCAACACCATTATCCCAGAAACACACTCCAATTTGTATACCGCCCAAACAGATCCACAGATGATGCTATCTCTATTGCACTCCACACTGCCCTTTCCCACCTGGACAAAAGGAACACCTATGTGAGAATGCTATTCATTGACTACAGCTCAGCGTTCAACACCATAGTACCCTCAAAGCTTATCACTAAGCTAAGGAACCTGGGACTAAACACCTCCCTCTGCAACTGGATCCTGGACTTCCTGACGGACCGCTCCCAGGTGGTGAGGGTAGGTAGCAACACATCTGCCACGCTGATCCTCAACACTGGAGCTCCCCAGGGATGCCTGCTCAGTCCCCTCCTGTACTCCCTGTTCAGGGGGAGGGCACACAATGCAAGTAGTCCGGGTAACCATTTGGTTACCTGTTCAGGAGTCTTATGGCTTGGGGGTAAAAACTGTTGAGAAGCCTTTTTGTCCTAGACTTGGCACTCCGGTACCGCTTGCCATGCGGTAGTAGAGAGCACAGTCTATGACTGGGGTGGCTGGGGTCTTTGACAATTTTCAGGGCCTTCCTCTGACACCACCTGGTGTAGAGGTCCTGGATTGCAGGCAGCTTTGCTCCAGTTATGTACTGGGCTGTACGCACTACCCTCTGAAGTGCCTTGCGGTCGGAGGCCGAGCAATTGCCGTACCAGGCAGTGATGCAACCGGTCAGGATGCTCTCGATGTTGCAGCTGTAGAACTTTTTGAGGATCTCAGGACCCATGCCAAATCTTTTTAGTTTCCTGAGGGGGAATAGGCTTTGTCGTGCCCTCTTCACGACTGTCTTGGTGTGTTTGGACCATTCTAATTTGTTGTTGATGTGGACACCAAGGAATTTGAAGCTCTCAACCGGCTCCACTACAGCCCCGTCGATGACAATGGGGACGTGCTCAGTGCTCCTTTTCCTGTGGTCCACAATCATCTCCTTAGTCTTGGTTACGTTGAGGGATAGGTTGTTATTCTGGCACCACCCGGCCAGGTCTCTGACCTCCTCCTTATAGGCTGTCTCGTCGTTGTCGGTGATCAGGCCTACCACTGTTGTGTCGTCAGCAAACTTAATGATGGTGTTGGAGTCGTGCCTGGCCATGCACAAATGTGGTTTCTACTGACAATTGAGATGTACAAACTATGGCATAAGGGGACTACAAGTGGATAAGAGGCAATCCATAATTTCGATTAAGACAGTAATGAGCGAGCGATGACGGACGTAGTCAATATGACTATTTGTTCAGCACTTTTGAAATGTACAGTGACAGAATTCAGAACATGGGCCGTTCTTACGGTGTACTCCCTGTACAACAAGTCAGAACTGTAGGATAAATAAAGGGGGCATATAAACAGACAATGAAAGCTCTTACAATATTCAATGATTACATTTCTCTAAAACAGGTTATAGGCTACATGTACACCACCAAGTTAGAACAGTAGGTGAAATTAAGAGGTGAAAATACACCAAATTATTTGGGTGAGGCAGATTGAACGCCGTTTGTCTTTCCGTGTCAAAAAAGCTACACGTGATATAACACTATTTGATGCTTTAAATAAGGTTTTAATTTGACACTTCAAATAACACAATTCTATTATTGTGTGTGCTGAACACACAAGCGCCACTACTACTATCAGTAGCACTGCCAAAGCTGTACACGAACAATGTACACGCTGGTGAAAATAGACCAGATTGTTAGGGTGAGGTGTAACAGTGCAGGTTCCGTCCCTCTCTTCGCCCAAACCCAGGCTCGAACCAGGGACCCTTGCACGCATCAACAACTGACACCCACCGAAGCATCGTTACCCATCGCGCCACAAGAGCCACGGCCCTTGCAAGGGGAAACCCTACTTCAAGTCTCAGAGAGAGTGACGTCACCGATTGAAACACTATTAGCACGCACCACCGCTAACTAACTAGACATTTCACATCAGTTACACTCATCCTAGCCATAAGTAATACTGCCTCAGACTCGGGCCACATGACGTCGGCTGAGTCTGACTCTCAGCCGAGGGCCCCGACTCTCAGTCGGAATCGGCCCAGATCCACTGTGCTAGCTGGGATTTTTGGACTCACCTTGTGAAGGTGGCATGGCGGTCCTTTGTGGGCAAATTTTGTCATCAAGCTTTGTAATCAAAGTCTGGCATTCTCTGGATTTATGGTGGGAACTCGGAAAAAAAACACAGCCACTCCATTGAATAGCAGACTAACGTTAGTGGTTGCTTCACAATGCTTGCAGTTAGCCACTGATTCCTTACAAACCACTCATTGTTGAATTTGCGATTTCCAATTTGTTGTGTAATCTTAATGTCCAATAGCCGATGAGCACCGATACATTTTATCTATAATTTCTCTTCATTATTTATCTTCATATGACAAGGATTAAACATGATTTGCCAGTAGATTGTCGACTTGATTCATGATGATGACTGCTAGCTAAGACTTTGAAAGTAAGTTGTTGACATAAGTCCAATGAAAACTACTGTACATAACGTGATTTGACTCATTTTATCTGTGGCCAATGACCTTGAGCATTCTTGTAAGGGCACTTGTAATTTAACTATGGGGGCTGTAATTTAACTCCCAAAGGGCTGGAATTTTGGATTTCTACCCTTACTAAGGATTTAAACTTGGCGATGACGTAGTGTCCCCATGAGTGACAGAACACTGAGCCAATCACTGCACAATGCTCCTATTTTCTGCTGGCAAAATCTGTCGTGCCAAGCACAGAATTGATAAGGAGTTTTCTAACAAGTTGTGCAATGAAATATCCCCCTGATAGTGTAGTTTAAAATCTGCAGCTACTGTTCTACAACAACTTTGTGTCTGTCTGTCTTAGTCAGGGCAGTTCATCCCATGTGTCCCGGTGTGCCTACGATGGGAGTGGAGGAGACAAGATGACCATGACCGTCACAGCCAGTACAACCATCTTCTGGCAGTTGTTGACATTAGAGGTAGGCCTTATATCAAAATTTGAAACTAAGACATCTGGCTCTTTTACCATCTTGCAAACTGTTTCAGAGCATCAAGTGTAGCAGCACCATGCTCAGAGACAGTTTCTCCCTCCAAGCCATAAGACTGTTGATGAAAACTGAACTGACTCTTTGCTGCTATGGCAACTACTGTACTGTACTTAATATACTGTAGTTATCTACTTATTTAATTGTATTTGTGCACATTACGCTGTATGGTTGCGCAAATAACAACTTTGATTTTGATTTCATTTGATCTATTTTAACATAAGCCTGTTCACTCGGTTGTTATGCTGAAAATATGGAGCCCTTTCGCAAGTTCTTAAGAGACATGGATCTCACCAACATCAGTTGTAATGTTTAGCAAAAAGATGTATTTTAAACAGTCTATGAAATGTTCGTTCACCTTCATACGTTATGTTACCAGCAATACAACTCCATCGGCAGAAGGTCCTGAAAGAGGAAAACGAGTCAAAGGAGGAGTTGATGGTGCTGCTAAACAGCATTCCAGGTTAGATTCCATGTGTTTTACTCATCATTTTTGTTAATATGTAATGATCAATCAGATTAATTGGAAGCAGGGCTTCAGTAGCTGGAGGCGAGGCTTTCTCCTACAGAGCTCCTCTTTCTGGAATGGTTTGCCAATGTGAGAGAATCAGACTCAGTCTCAACCTTTAAGTCTAGACTGAAGACTTCTCTCTTCTGTCAGTCCTAGGATTGAATGTAGTCTGGCCCATGGGTGGGAAGGTAAACGGAAAGGTACTCACAGACAAGAGGACGTTGTTCCTTACCTGGCAGGAGAGAGACGTGGAAACTCTGGCAGAGAGACAACGAGTCGCGTAAGTAGTTGCTACATCTCTATACAATCCTTTCTGTCTGGCTTAGCCCTACCAGTCATGACTGCAACGTTCCTATACCCTACTGTGTCCTGGTCCCACCATCTCTTGGAGCTGCTTAGCTACTTCCTGTTACTCTTTATACTCTTATCACCACATCTTGCTGTCACCTACCTCATTACATACCCCAGAAACATGAGTTCCCCCTCCTCTGCTTAATCTATTCTACATGCAGTCTTCTGACCTGTGTGCCAACACTTCACGCTGCATAATCCACTCCACTCAAATCTACACTCAAATTGATTTTGCCTTCCTAACTGGTTAGTTTTATGTTGAGATGCGTTCTTGCTGTTATATTTTCGCTTATATATTTGTATAATATTTTCTAGGTCTGACATGATGTCCCCGTTAATCACCCATGATAGGAATGCTCAGTTGACTACTCAGCTTGAAAAGTGAATTGTTTTTTAGGATGTTGTCTCCATCATATTTGTCCCACTGTAATGGGGCTAGTCAATATAGGTTTCAAACCTTTTAACATAAATGTTCACGTTTCAACCTGGAGAAAAGGTTGAAGGCCATGGAGAAACCGGATTGTACGCTGGTCTCTTCAACACTGTGCAGCAATTTTGGAAAGTCTGCAGACTAAGAAGACTCACTGTCTGCTGGCCACAATCCATAGGCTTGTCCTGGAGCACTCTTTCTATTATGGCCGGGTCAGAAAGTACGCAGGTACTGCAGCCAATTCAGTGTTGTTGAACTTTACATCACACCCTGACATATCACTGCTGCTGTTATCTAAGTTTCATTCACCCAGGTGCTTTGAACTATATGAAAGATTTCTATCAAACTTCTAGATTTTCATGACCATTTCTTAAAATAGTTTTTCAGATGGATAAACCATTGCTGTGTGGCTCTCCAAATCAAATCAAATCAAATGTTATTTGTCACATACACATGGTTAGCAGATGTTAATGCGAGTGTAGCGAAATGCTTGTGCATCTAGTTCCGACCATGCAGTAATATCTAACAAGTAATCTAACCTAACAATTTCACAACAACTACCTTATACACACAAGTGTAAAGGAATGAATAAGAATATGTACATAAAAATATATGAATGAGTGATGGCCGAACAGTATAGGCAAGATGCAGTAGATGGTATAGAGTACAGTATATACATATGAGATGAGTAATGTAGGGTATGTAAACATTATATAAAGTGGCATTGTTTAAAGTGGCTAGTGATACATTTATTACATACATTTTTCATTATTAAAGTGGCTAGAGATGAGTGGCAGCAGCCACTCAATGTTAGTGATGGCTGTTTAACAGTCTGATGGCCTTGAGATAGAAGCTGTTTTTCAGTCTCTTGGTCCCCACTTTGATGCACCTGTACTGACCTCGCCTTCTGGATGATAGCGTGGTGAACAGGCAGTGGCTCGGGTGGTTGGAGGCGTGCATGGCCACGCAGTCATGGGTGAACAGGGAGTACAGGAGAGGGCTGAGAATGCACCCTTGTGGGGCCCCAGTGTTGAGGATCAGTGCGGTGGAGATGTTGTTACCTTCCCTCACCACCTGGGGGCGGCCCGTCAGGAAGTCCAGGACCCAGTTGCACAGGGCGGGGTTGAGACCCAGGGTCTCGAGCTTAATGACGAGTTTGGAGGGTACTATGGTGTTAAATGCTGAGCTGTAGTCGATGAACAGCATTCTCACATAGGTATCCCTCTTGTCCAGATGGGATAGGGCAGTGTGCAGTGTGATTGCGACTGTGTCGTCTGTGGATCTATTGGGGCGGTAAGCAAATTGGAGTGGGTCTAGGGTGTCAGGTAGGGTGGAGGTGATATGGTCCTTGACTAGTCTCTCAAAGCACTTCATGATGACGGAAGTGAGTGCTACGGGGCAATAGTCATTTAGCTCAGTTACCTTAACTTGCTTGGGAACAAGAACAATGGTGGCCCTCTTGAAGCATGTGGGGACAGCAGACTGGGATAAGGATTGATTGAATATGTCTGTAAACACACCAGCCAGCTGGTCTGTGCATGCTCTGAGGACGTGGCTGGGGATGCTGTCTGGGCCGGCAGCCTTGCGAGGGTTAACACGTTTAAATGTTTTACTCACGTTGGCTACAGTGAAGGAGAGCCTGCAGGTTTTGGTAGCGGGCCGTGTCAGTGGCACTGTATTGTCCTCAAAGCGAGCAAAGAAGTTGTTTAGTTTGCCTGGGAGTGTTGAGTGTGAAAAACCCAGCAGCATTGTCATTTTTGGCACAAAACGGTGCTCCTGACACCTACTACCATACCCTGTACAAAGGCACTTAAATAATGTGTCTTGCCCATTCACCCTCTGAATGACATACACAATCCAAGTCTCAATTGTCTCAAGGCTTAGAAATCCTTCTTTAACTGGTCTCCTCCCCTTCATCTACACTGATTGAAGTGGATTTAACATGTGACATCAATGAGGGATCATAGCTTTCACCTGTATTCACCTGGTCAGTCTATGACATGAAAAGAGCAGGTGTCCTTAATGTTTTGTATACTCAGTGTACATGCATATATTATTACCAACCGGGGAATAAGACACAGGTCCTGATGCAGCTCAACCTCCAGCTCCAGTCTCAGCCCACCCTCCAGCTTCAGCCAAACCTCCAGCTCCAGCCTCAGCCCACCCTCCAGCCTCAGCCCACCCTCCAGTCTCAGCCCACCCTCCAGCTTCAGCCCACCCTCCAGCTCTAGCCTCAACCCAACCTCCAGCTCCAGCCTCAGCCCACCCTCCAGCCTCAGCCCACCCTCCAGTCTCAGCCCACCCTCCAGCTTCAGCCCACCCTCCAGCTCTAGCCTCAACCCAACCTCCAGCTCCAGCCTCAGCCCACCCTCCAGCTTCAGCCTCAGTCCAACCTCCTGCTGAGCTGAAATGGACTCTCCCAACAAAGTCCACACCTAAGAAACAACAACAAGAGAATCCAGACCAAACCAAATCAGTTCTATTCACGATGACCTTCACACCTTCATCAGGAAAAAAAACATAACTTTTACTGCAGTCTATCCAGTAAGCTACAAGACATCTGACCATATCACAACACTTAATGTTTTAGAGCGGCAGGTAGCCTAGTGGTTAGAGCATTGGGCCAGTAACTGAAAGGTTGCTAGATCGAATCCCCGAGCTGACAAGGTAAAAATCTGTCATTCTGCCCCTGAACAAGGCAGTGAACCCACTGTTCCTAGGCTGTCATTGTAAATAAGAATTAGTTCTTAACTGACTTGCCTAGTTAAATAAAAATCTAATATTTGGGGCCTGTAAATCTATGATTATGTCATAGACTGGTATTGATCAGACAATTCAATATACCAGATGCACTCTTAATTAACACCTCTCCCCCAGTCTCTCTTAAGGACACCTCAGTCTACCGCAGTACAACTGATCCAGTATCAGTGGGCAGTTGTGTGAATCTGAACTACAGCCAAACATCCTGTGACAAACTTTACCTGGTTCCAGATCAGTGGGGGTAAACCAGCCTGGGTAGCATCTGGACAGACCTACACCCTCAATGTGACTGTTGGTGATGGAGGGCTGTACTACTGTGAAGCAAGAGATGATCACAGCATTGAGAGTATTGAAGGTAAAAAAGGGGCCCATAGGGCACAATCTTTGGTTAGATATACTTTAGAGATCTTTTTGTAATAAATGTGTGCTGTATTTTCAGGGCAAGAAGAGTCTGTTTACCTAATGGTTTTTGGGATTGTAGCAGAAACTTTTGGGTTCTTTTTGCTTGGCAGCCTGGGTGGTAAAGGATATTCCTGGCCTCAATGCAAAATTATTTATTTATGTTGTGTTTGTGCTTTGTACAGTGGGGCAAAAAAGTATTTAGTCAGCCACCAATTGTGCAAGTTCTCCCACTTAAAAAGATGAGAGAGGCCTGTAATTTTCATCATAGGTACACTTCAACTATGACAGACAAAATGAGAAAAAAAAATCCAGAAAATCACATTGTAGGATTTTTAATGAATGTATTTGCAAATTATGGTGGAAAATAAGTACAGCTATGCTGTATCTTCTTTGATTACTAAGCATTTAGATTGTAGCTCATTTATTTACAAAATGCCAGTCAATAATGTAATTCTCTGCTTCTCCTGAACCTATAGAAGACATTTGTATTAGCATATCTTCAGCATGTGTTGTTTAATCTGCTGTAAGGACCTTAGAGCTTTACACCTGTTCCTCTCTATGTGTTCTCTCCACAGAACTCCCTGTTTGGGACGGTGCACACTAACCAGGCGACGGCCGAAGAGGAACCAGCAGAAGACCAGCCTGAGTAGATCCACTATGGCGAGGAACCAGAGGAACCTGCAGAAGACCAGCCTGAGGAGATCCACTACGGTGAGATTGACTTCTCCAAACTTCGGCTCAAAGAGACCCCAGCTGCAGCCCTGGACAGGGAACAGGGGCAGGAGAGTGAGTATGCTGAAGTCAGTGTGACCGGGAGAGGGGCCCAGGAACCTCCAGTTAACGACCTAGATAGGGTTTACGCACAAGGGGATAAGAAAAGTAATTTTTAAGTATTTTTGGTATGTACAGTATGTATTGAGTATTTGTTTTCTATTGGCAGATTTTTTATTTCTAACTTTGTGCAACTCAATTATTTGCATATATGTTGAATTTTCTGGTGTGAAAAGTGCTTAACTGATTAAAAGTGTGGGTTCCACAAGCTATAGCGGATTCACCTGATTGTGCAACTGAAGGCTGTTTAAAGCCACATAAAGTCAACTATGACTGCAGTGCTTGCTCTCTGGGGTTTTAGGCTCGGTTTCTGTATAAGCACTTTGTGACAACTGCTGTTGTAAAAAGGGCTCTATAAATACATTTAAATGGTTGATTGCTTGAGGAGAGACACAAAATGAGCTGGAGAAAGTGGTTTGAATCAAGACAGGAAGTTGGTGAAGTAAGTGTAAATAGCCTGACTGATGATCAAATCTATTGGTCACCGTTTCCCTTTTCTTTAATACAGTTATCTTTATAATATTATATACAGTCCATGTATCTTTTTAGGAGTTATCATGTCCATTTTTATGTTGAGTGTTGATCAAAAGACACAATTAAGGCAGATTGAGGTTGTTTATTAATTGCATTGAAATAAAAACATTTAAATAAAATTTCCATTGAATGTATTATTGGTCCAATATTGAACATAACGTAAACATTATATCATAATCATGCATTTTTATTGAAGACAATACAAGTTGCCAAAAATTGCGAATCTTTCACCCAATGGAATTCAGTTAAAATGTTTTGGTTTCCCTGAGCCAATCAGATGTAATTCCTCCACATGTTCCAAGCCAATGGCCATTCAGTAATCTCAGTGACTAGTGAGAGACCAGCAGTGCATTTCAAAAGATGTCGTTAATATTCTGCAAAATGTTCAAATGTATAT
This sequence comes from Salmo trutta, assembly GCF_901001165.1. NCBI lineage: Eukaryota > Metazoa > Chordata > Actinopteri > Salmoniformes > Salmonidae > Salmo > Salmo trutta. The sequence continues at coordinate 19,907,003 of NC_042962.1, forward strand.
GGATATTAAACCTTGTTATGATAAGAGATGATTATTTGGGCAAATAGCTTGTAAACAAACATCCAATGCCTTTGTACTTCATTGCAAGATGTCAGTAAGGCAGTACTACACATTGATTCTACTCAAATATCCATTGACAGTGAGTGGCGACTGAACTGCATTCATTAGTGATGCAGTCGTATCATATTATTGTATTGTCTTACAATTTAGAACCTTTGCTTTACATCTACCCACATATACTAAATGCAGTTTCCCCCAAGCTGCAATCAGTTTGTCAGTCACTTTTTCTTACCCCCCCACCCTACCCATCCCCACCATATTGCAACATAAGTGTAGTGTAATGTCCAATAGTCTAAACTTTCTCTCTTCGACTCATCTGGGTCTATGCGTCTCCATTCCTGACCCTGTCCTCCAGAGCCTTCAGCTCTCCCTCCACCTGTTGGGGGAGGTCGGCTCCCACCTGCTGGGTAAAGTACGCCCGCAGCTCCTGGGTCTCCTTCTCCCAGAAGGCCTTGGGCAGGTCGAAGAGGGCCCCCATGTCCACCTTGCTGCCCAGGCCCTGCAGGTTGATGGCTCCCTCCTGTGGCACCCAGCCCACCAAGCTCTTCTTTGCTGCCTCGTCCTCCCTCTCGCGGCCGCAACGCTTGAAGATCCACTCCAGCACGCGGGCATTGTCCCCGAAGCCTGGCCAGAGGAAGGAGCCCGACGTGGGGTCCTTACGGAACCAGTTGACATGGAAGATCTTGGGCAGGTGGGTGGGGGACTTGCGGGTCTCCATGCTGAGCCAGTGGGCCAGGTAGTCACCGAAGTTGTAGCCGAAGAAGGGGCGCATGGCGAAGGGGTCATGCATGATAACTTTGCCTGGGGAGAAGAAAATAGTTTTAATCAAAAGGTCATTGCTTTATACATTGACACTGCTGGAGAGGAATCAGGGGATATTAGTCCGAGATATGTTTTTCCTGTTCTATTCTATAATTTTACATTGCACCTTATAGACAGCTCATATTCACTTAAATTACAAACAAAAAAATGTAATTCTATGACAAGCTCTTTAATGAGGTTTATGGGGTACTGTACCTTTGTACTCAGCAGCTGCTGTGGCCTCAGACCTCATAGAGGCTCCCACAAACACACCGTGACGCCAGCTAAACGACTCATACACCAGTGGGACACCTGGGAAACAGAGAGGTCAGGGGTCAGGACATAGCCAACAGTGTGACAGTGTCCCACAGTGACACACTGGGAGCAAGAACTTTAGAACATACAATTTCAAAACAGTTACAATACAGAATAATCTATTTTCCAGTTACATTAACCAAACGGTATAATTGGAACACTGGATATACCACCAGAGGCTTGCTGATTAGGAGTGTCTACTACATGAATACAATGACAATCTAATATTATTCCTGTGGTATATGAGTTCCTAAACCAGTGTTTCAGTCATTGGATCAGTAGAGGCCACTCACCCTCTGGCCTCCTGCCCCCAAAGATGATGGCATCGATGGGCACGCCCTCGTCACTCTCCCACTGGGGGTCGATGATGGGACACTGGGCCGCCGGGGTACAGAACCTGGAGTTGGGGTGGGCACACGGGGCAGAGTCTCCTGTGGAAGAAGAGAAAGAGGGTGAATACTATTAACAGAATAAAACATTATGACTGTATAGAAATTAGAGGGTACTAGTACATGAACATTTCTACACCATTTGATTTGATGGTATGCATATAAATAACATAGAAACATGAATACATTGTTCTTAATGCTACTAGATTCATAGATAATTGCTATGTAGTGATTTACAAAGAGTTTACTAATGGCTAACTATAAGTAGTTTATGAGCAGACATTCTACTGAAGTGTTACTGTGTACTTTCTACCCAATGACAACACAAGGACAGTGTCACACCATGTTGACCCACTGTAGTGTTAACAGGAGGCACTGTTAACACTACAGTGGGTCAACTCTACCTGTCCACTGTTAACACTGCAGTGGGTCAACTCTACCTGTCCACTGTTAACACTACAGTGGGTCAACTCTACCTGTCCACTGTTAACACTGCAGTGGGTCAACTCTACCTGTCCACTGTTAACACTACAGTGGGTCAACTCGACCTGTCCACTGTTAACACTACAGTGGGTCAACTCTACCTGTCCACTGTTAACACTACAGTGGGTCAACTCGACCTGTCCACTGTTCTTTTTTATTTTACCTTTATTTAACTAGGCAAGTCAGTTATGAAAAAAATCTTATTTTCAATGACAGCCTAGGAACAGTGGGTTAACTGCCTTGTTCAGAACAACAGATTTTCATCTTGTCAGCTCGGGGACTCGATCTTGTAACCTTTTGGTTACTAGTCCAACGCTCTAACCACTAGGCTACCTGCCGCCCCACTACAGTGAGTCACTACACTACAGTCAACTCTACCTGCTTTCCAGGATTTGCCGTGCCAGTCGGTCAGGGAGACCCCTGCAGCAGGGGGGTCCAGTCCCTCCCACCATACCCCTCCGTTGCTGGTCTCGCCCACGTTGGTGAACACTGTGTTTTTGGCGATGGTCGCCATGGCGTGAGGGTTGGTCTTCAGGGACGTGCCAGGAGCCACGCCGAAGAAACCGTTCTCTGGGTTGATGGCCCTGAGTTTACCTGAGGAGAAAGTGACAAGGTGAGTCACAGACATACATTAATGGATTTGTTCCTTGAAGGAAGTGATGTAGTCAACTTAATCATTTCCTCTCTAAGAAAAGGAGGGGAAAGGACTTGACAAGTGGGAGTTGCTGGTTATAGTTGCAATGGGTTGTACAATTTGTCTGGCCATGAAACGAATAACTTGAGTGTGAATGCTCTAGTGTGTTACTGTTTGAGCCTTTACTAGTGTGAATGCTCTAGTGTGTTACTGTTTGAGCCTTTACTAGTGTGAATGCTCTAGTGTGTTACTGTTTGAGCCTTTACTAGTGTGAATGCTCTAGTGTGTTACTGTTTGAGCCTTTACTAGTGTGAATGCTCTAGTGTGTTACTGTTTGAGCCTTTACTAGTGTGAATGCTCTAGTGTGTTACTGTTTGAGCCTTTACTAGTGTGAATGCTCTAGTGTGTTACTGTTTGAGCCTTTACTAGTGTGAATGCTCTAGTGTGTTACTGTTTGAGCCTTTACTAGTCTGTCATTGTCTCTACAGAAGCTCGGAGTCTCAGAGTGTGTGTTGAGTGTGCATCCCTCCCCTCACCCTGGCTGTCAAACTTCATCCAGGCGATGTCGTCTCCCACACACTCCACAGTCCAGCCAGGCAGCGCAGGCTTCATCATGGCCAGGTTGGTTTTCCCACAAGCACTTGGGAACGCCGCCGCCACGTAACGCTTCACTCCCCGAGGATTGGTGATGCCCAGGATCTAGTGGGAGAGGAGTGACAGGAAAGAGAGAACGAGAGAGAGGGAGATATTTTCAGAGAGGGTAGGTGTTGCATTGACTGGGCAGTTTCTCCGGTAAATTAGGAACATCAGAAGGGACTAACTACTCACTGCTACTGCATGAGGCACTGACTGTGTCACATACAGTATGCTCAGATCTGAATCTGGAAACCCATCTCCTGATATCGCAGAATTCACGCAGAATTCACTCACAGAATTCACTCTTTTACTCATTACTATGTTCCCTGTCTTCAACCCCTGTCTGCTCTTCATGTCTAAGATACAGTATTCCTGTTGGGACCCCTTCAAAAAAAGGGAATACATTCCTGTCTGTGCACCCCTACCAGGTCTCTGTTCTCACCAGCATGTGTTCGGCCAGCCAGCCCTCATCCTTGGCGATGCGCGAGGCGATCCGCAGAGCGAAGCACTTCTTGCCCAGCAGGGAGTTGCCTCCGTAGCCGCTGCCGAAAGACAGGATCTGCCTGGTGTCTGGCAGGTGGGAGATCAGCACCTTCTCTGGGTTGCACGGCCACGAGTTGACCAGGGGAGCTGGGAGGAGCGGAGGAGGAGGTGGGGAGCATGGGAGGAAGATGGTGATGGAGGGGTGGATTTGAAAGCAAGGGATGGAATAGATGGAGAAAGACAAAATGAGGTGAGGCAAATGGTGAACGGCATACTGCTGAACATGTATAATTATGTAGGATACAGTTGAAGTCAGAAGTTTACATACACGTTAGCCAAATACATTTAAAATCAGTTTCCCAATTCCTGACATTTAATCCCAGTAAACATTCCCTGTCTTAGGTCAGTTAGGATCACCACTTTATTTTAAGAATGTGAAATGTCAGAATAATAGTAGAGAGAATGATTTATTTCAGCTTTTATTTCTTTCATCACATTCCCAGTGGGTCAGAAGTTTACATACACTCAATTAGTATTTGGTAGCATTGCCTTTAAATTGCTTAACTTTGGTCAAACGTTTCAGGTAGCCTTCCACAAGCTTCCCACAATAAGTCATTGTCCATTTGGAAGACCCATTTGCGACCAAGCTTTAACATCCTGACTGATGTCTTGAGATGTTGCTTCAATATATCCACATCATTTTCCATCCTCATGATGCAATCTATTTTGTGAAGTGCACCAGTCCCTCCTGCAGCAAAGATGATGCTGCCACCCCGTCCTTCACGGTTGGGATGGTGTTCTTCGGCTTCCAAGCCTCCCCCTTTTTCCTCCAAACATAATGATGGTCCTTATGGCCAAGCATTTTTATATTGGTTTCATCAGACCAGAGGACATTTCTCCAAAAAAGTACAATCTTTGTCCCCATGTGCAGTTGCAAACCATAGTCTGGCTTTTTTATGGCTGTTTTGGAGCAGTAGCTTCTTCCTTGCTGAGTGGCCTTTCAGGTTATGTCGATATAGGACTCGTTTTACTGTGGATATAGATACTTTTGTACCTGTTTCCTCCAGCATCTTCACAAGGTCCTTTGCCGTTGCTCAGGGATTGATTTGCACTTCTCGCACCAAAGTACATTCATCTCTAGGATACAGAACGCGTCTCCTTCCTGAGTGGTATGACTGCTACGTGGTCCCATGGTGTTTATACTTGCGTACTATTGTTTGTACAGATGAACGTGGTACCTTCAGGCATTTGGAAATTGCTTCCAAGGATGAACCAGACTTGTGGAGTTCTCCAATTTTTTTTCTGAGGTCTTGGCTGATTTCTTTTGATTTTCCCATGATGTCAAGTGAAGAGGCACTGAGTTTGAAGGTAGGCCTTGAAATACATCCACAGGTACACCTCCAATTGACTCATATGATGTCAATTAGCCTATCAGAAGCTTCTAAAGCCATGACATCATTTTCTGGAATTTTCCGAGCTGTTTAAAGGCACAGTCAATTTAGTGTTTGTAAACTTCTGACCCACTGGAATTGTGATACAGTGAATTATAAGCGAAATAATCTGTCTGTAAACAATTGTTGGAAATATTACTTGTGTCATGCACAAAGTAGATGTCCTAACCGACTTGCCAAAACTATAGTTTGTCAACAAGAAATTTGTGGAGTGGTTGAAAAACGAGTTTTAATGACTCCAACCTAAGTGTATGTAAACTTCCGACTTCAACTGTACGTGATATGCAACAATGTTGTTGTTTTCCAAGTTTATGATATAACTTACAAGATGGGGATAGAGAGAGAGTCTCTGGGCAGTGGTACCTTTCAGTGGGAGAGGTTGCCCGAGGGAGTGCTGGCAGCGCACAAACTCTGCCCCCTGTGACAGCTTGTCCATGACTGGGGTGCCCATGCGTGTCATTATGCCCATGCTGGCCACCACGTAGGGCGAGTCCGTCACCTGCACGCCAAATTTAGACAGCGGAGAGCCCACCGGGCCCATACTGAAAGGGATCACATACATGGTTCGACCTGAGGAAGAATGAGGAAATTAAGTAATTAACATTTTTATTGAGTGTTAGACATTATTTCCCATTACAGACAAGTCTCAGTTGGCTAGTTGAAAGCCTTGGTGTCTCAATAAAATGTTACTGTTTCAGAGATTCATTAAACCCCACACTTCATTCCTAAACTCTACCATTTGATATTTAATGACTCTTGACCCTCTTACTGTCTAAATAGTCTAATTAGTCCAAATTGAACTTCAGTAGTGTAACATTATAACACAACGTTGATAGACAACTATAACATTTGCCACTGACGCCTTAGCTAGTTATTTTAGAGGTTTAGGCCGGTTTTCTGTGAGGCAAAAATAGGCATTTAAAAAAGTGACAAACCCAATTTGAATGAAGACTGACAGTCCATTACAGACAACTGATACAGGCAGCTGAAACTATGGAGAGGTTGTGTTAAACCTCTTGTCTGAAAGCCCCAGAGTAGAACGGTGTGTACAGTACAGTACCTGCCATGCAGCCTGGGAAGCGGTCCTTCCTGGCCTTCTGGAAGTCACCCTCACTCATCCAGCTACCCAGCTGGCTCTTAGCCCCCCCACCGGGGATGGGGATGGTGTCCCTCTGGTTCTTGGTGACGATCACCGTCTTACTCTCCACGCGAGCCACATCCTTGGGGTCTGTGCGTGCCAGCCAGCTGCCCAGAGAGAAAAGCCATAAACAGACTATTAATGATCTTATAATTCTTTATGGCAATGAATATAACAGGCCTGGAGTCTTTTGTTGATCTCAAGGGCCACAGTGAAAAAGTGACCCAAGAGATTCTTTGATGTATGACTGAAATTGTTTCAGGTTAATATTACAGAGTCAGACAGATAACTTTGTTTGACAGACTTAGTACTCTAAATAACGTACATTCAATTTAAGAATATTTTTAATGTATTCTGCTCTACATTAACTTAGATCACTAGTGAACTTAACCTGCTTTGTGACATTAAGACCCAAATTCCTACTAAACCTGTGTAGCAGTGATCACAGCAGCACTCACCAGTTCTCATACTTCGGTAGCTTCTTCACCATGCCCTCCTTCTCCAGGCCAGCTAGGATGTGGGCCGACTCTTCTGCACTCCCCGTCACCACATACACATTGGCAGGCTTGCACTCATCCACTGCCCCCTTCACAAAGTCAGCCACCGCTGGGGGCAGAGAGGGGATCGAGGCCAGGGAGCGGACCCCCACAGATGCCCCCACGCCAACCCGTCTGTACCAAGACACAGGGAGGTAGAAGTGGGTGTGTTACAGAGGTTTACAGGGGAGGAACTGTATTCAAACATACTGTACCATACAGACATGATATTAGGTTGCTGGCTGATAGCAGCTGTAAGACGAGCAATACTATGATAATTTAGCAACTCGCAAGATGTGCCCCAAATGGATATCAAATTTAAATCTGGTGTTAAAATAGGCAACACAATAGGAACAACATTTAAATACTGGGTAGCAAGACGCACAATCAGCCCCTTCAGTGTGGTTTCAGGGATGCAATTCTATTGAGAGTAGATTACAGGAAAATGTGTCACTACATTCTTACTATTAGTGCTAGTATTAGAGCAATCCACAGGTAAATAATGCAATGGGGTAATCGACTAATGTAGTGTCACTGAGGAGTAGACTTGGGTTCTTCTCCAAACGCATTCTTGGGAATTTTGTTTTACCTAAACCCCGGAAAGCACTGTGAATGTGTTACTTCTGAACATAGTCTAGAATAACATTTCATTATCAGGTGTATGGTTAGAAACAAATAATACCCATACATGTTCACTATTATTTAATCATCTGCACGAGACAGACATCACTATGACCTAAAACTCAGATTACTTTTAAGAGGACAGGCCATCGACAGACCTGACATATCCCTAACCAGCGTGGCTTTCCTGCTCTTCCTTGGGCTCCTTAATTATATAACTGAGTAGCAGGAAGTTGCCATTGGGATGCAAACTACAGCCAAGGGCAGTGCAACCTGAGACTTTAGCTCAGAGCTCTTTATAATGGTGGTGGCACGTAGGGGGGCTTTCTTTTGTTTGTTAACAGCACAGTGTTCACAAGCAAGGGCAAAACACAATCAGTTACAACATGTGTGAGACCTCTGGCTAGCTGACTAGAAACACCAGGCGAGATGGTTGATGGTCTGACTTTAAAAAAAGTCTGAGGAGGATTCTGTGTGCTCAGATGCACTCTTCAATTGAAACTTTGTTAAAAAAAAATACAAAATAACTCTTTATACTGACTTGTCTAGGAACCTCTGGAGCTGGTTTGGCTAACTCTTTGTCTCTAGGAGCTGCATCATAATTTGACTTGCATTCCAACTCATGGCTAGGTCTATTGACTAATTTGGCTAAGAATTTAAATCACACTATTCTTCCTTGGTAGCTAGGTGAAAGACAGGTTCCGGTAAAAGGGCTGACAAAGTCTGTCCCAATTGGCTGCATTGTGGGTGTCATTAAACTTCCTGTGTAAACAACGGCCATTTCTAATGCAAGGGTTAAAGGCTGCCCAGTGTCCTAGGTGCAAACTGAGAATATAGATTGTTGTTGATGGGAAAATGCCCAATGTCACAGGGAACAAGTATTGTTTAAACACTGTTTAACCATTTATGTGATGAGAAGTCATCTTAGATCTTCTCCAGTTTATGAAGTCTATTATAAGTGATTCATTTCTGCATGCAGTCGACCAGATGTGTGTATTGAGAAACTTCAGACTGGGAGGGAAGGAGAGAGAGACCTTTTGCCCACAAAGTACTGAGCAGGAAAAGAGAGAGCAAGCAAAAAAAAATGAACCATAAGAGGAGAACTGTTAGGCTTTCCACCCTTTCCTCGGTGTAGATTGCCATTCTCAGGAACAGGTCACTGCAAGCAGACTACTGAACATCTATTGAGTACATACTGTAGGAGCTTTTGTCCTTTCATGTTGAGCCCAATTGTTAGAGTAATCACTTGAGCGTCTGTCTATAACTTAACTCACGGTAAATAAGAATTAGGGAGCCAAGAGTGAGTGGAGTTTGGTTTCTCTTTTTCCATTAAACCAGGGATCATCAACTAGATTCAGCCAAGGGGTGATTTCTTTTCTTGAGCAGATGGTCGGGGGGCCGGAACATAATTACAAATAATTTGTTGACTGCAAATTGACCGCAAGAAGCCCAAACAGATATAATATTTGACTAAAATGTCATAATTTCAAACCTTGCTTACATTTCTATACATTCTCGCTATAATGCTTGGGAATTCTTGAGAACAGATTTTCAAAATGTAAATAACTTGGAGCTGATTTCCTGGTGTTTTTACAGTGTTTTATGTATGTCCAACAATGAAAATAAAAATGAATAAAATAACAATTTTGCTCAGAAAACTTGGGGGCCAAATAAAACCACCAGTGGGCCAAATTCGGCACACGTGTTGTCAGTTGGGGAACCCTGGTTTAAACTTTCTTCCTCTTTTCTTACTCTTCAAAGGTCTCCCTCTCCTCCGTTTCACCTTTGACCTTTGATAGCTTATTTCATCCTCCTGCCCTCTCTCTCTCTGCCGCCCCATCAGTCCTCTTTATCCATCCCCCACTTTTGACAGATTGCCATGGTAGATGTGTAAGGTAAAGGGAGGACTGTGCTCAACATATAACATGTGCTCGTATGCATTGTATAAGCGCAACATGTTTCCATTTAAGGGTATGGCAAAAGTCCCAGCTTCCACTACAAGTACCATAGCAGCACTTCTGTACAAATCTGCTTGTGTCATTTTTCAATGTAGCTCACCATACCTATGTATGATATGTTACGAATTGCATTTTATAAAAAACATTTGGGTGTTGGTATGTGCTTCAATATAAAACACCTCTTTGGGCGAATTCACTTATACCCAAGTTTTCAGTCACAATTTGCTTATACCACATAAAATGACTTGCATGATATTAATAAAAATGAAGCGTGGTTTGTTGAAATGTTGTTAGATAGGCCTAATGCACTTTTATATTCGTATGAAAGGGTTAATAGTTCATTTTTGATAGGCTAACGTTACTTGATGAAGACATGCTGTTATAGCAACTCTGTGCTTTTGCCTTGAAACTAAAATGTAACGAGTGTAGCCTACAGACAAGAAAATAAACCCTTTAACTGTCTGCACACACATGCTTGTGAATTGTTGCATTATTCAAGAGTGTAATATGGTTTGGTTGCATTAGATTGAACTTCACTCAACTTTCTAGAGTTTTCCCCGTTAGTTAACACTATCAATGTTTCCCTTTACTGTGGGAATTGTGATCGAATCAACGCAATATTAGCCACTTTCAATGCAACATACCGAAACAAAACAAACTATACAATATTTAGTATGCAAAACTAACTATGCAAGAGGTTTTGTTCTAGGCAAAACGCATCGGAGTAGGATTCTATTGCATTGACAGGCGACTCAGGCCCATACTCTACACAGACAAGTGTGTCAAAGCCAATCAGAGCTGCAGTAGGCCTATATGCAAACAGACCATTGCCATATATGGATTTGTACCATTCACCAGTGGTGTAAAGTACTTAAGTACAAATACTTTAAAGTACTACTTAAGTCGTTTTTTGGGGTATTTGTACTTTACTTTACTATTTATATTTTTGCCAACTTTTACTCCACAACATTCCTAAAGAAAAGAATGTACTTTTTACTCCATACATTTTTCCTGAGACCCAAAAGTACTTGTTACATTTTGAATGCTTAGCAGAACAGGAAAATGGTCCAATTCACACACTTATCAAGAGAACATCCCTGGTCACCCCTACTGCCTCTGATCTGGCAGACTCACTAAACATAAATGCTTTGTTTGTAAATGATGTCGGAGTGTTGGAGAGTGCCCCTGGCTATCTGTACATTTTAAAACAAGAAAACTGTGCTGTCTGGTTTGCTTAATATAAGGAATGTGAAATTAGTTATACTTTTACTTTTGATACTTAAGTATATTTTAGCAAGTACATTTACTTTCGATACTTAAGTATATTTAAAACCAAATACTTTTAGACTTTTATTCAAGTAGTATTTTACTGGGTGACTTTCACTTAAGCCATTTTCTATTAAGGTATCTTAACTTTTACTCAAGTATGGTAATTGGATACTTTTTACATCACTGCCATTCACTTTGAACTTGACTGTGTTTACAGCATGAGCGGTCGTGAGTAGATGAGCTTGTTTTAAGATAAAAGCAAGAGCTACACTACCGTTCAAAAGTGTGGGGTCACTTAGAAATGTGCTTGTTTTTGAAAGAAAAGCAAAAAAAAATTGTCCATTAAAATAACTTCAGATTGATCAGAAATCCAGTATAGACATTGTTAATGTTGTAAATGACTATTGTAGCTGGAAACGGCTGATTTTTTATGGAATATCTACATAGGCGTACAGAGGCCCATTATCAGTAACCATCACACCTGTGTTCCAATGGCATGTTGTTTTAGCTAATCCAAGTTTATCATTTTAAAAGGCTAACTGATCATTAGAAAACCCTTTTGCAATTAAACAAAGAAATCTGTTGTCCTGATTAAAGAAGCAATAAAACTGGCCTTCTTAAACTAGTTGAGTATCTGGAGCATCAGCATTTGTGGGTTTGATTACAGGCTCAAAATGGCCAGAAACAAAGACCTTTCTTCTGAAACTCGTGAGTCTATTTTTGTTCTGAGAAATGAAGGCTATTCCATGCGAGAAATTGGCAAGAAACTGAAGATCTCGTACAACGGTGTATACTACTCCCATTACAGAACAGCGCAAACTGGCTCTAACCAGAATATAAAGAGGAGTGGGAGGCCCCGGTGCACAACTGAGCAAGAGGACAAGTACATTAGAGTGTCTGGTTTGAGAAACAAGTCCTCAACTGGCAGCTTCATTAAATTTCTTGCATGGAATAGCCTGTAGATATTCCATTAAAAGTCAGCCATTTCCAGCTACAATAGTAATTTACAACATTAACAATGTCTACACTGGATTTCTGATCAATTTGATGTTAATTTAATGGGCCAAACATGTGCTTTTCTTTCAAAAACAAGGACATTTCTAAGTGACCCCAAACTTTTGAACGGTAGTGTACATGTTGTGACTTGTGCACATTTGTACATTTCCTTTGCTAGTTAGTGAGTTATTAGCCCAGTTATAGCTAATTTGTAGTCAGCAATGGCACAAAACATGAGCACAAAAAATGTGCATTTCTTGACATCTTTGAAAAGCGAGTCAGGTAAAGAGCTTTTTTTGTCTTAAAGGGGCAGTGTTGTATTTTGAGACAGGCTAAAATAAGCTAAGTAGCCAATAGGCAGAGGGTAGCATAATTTGGCTGATTCTCTGTAATAATGGTATGAGAATATTTATGCATTTTATTTTGAAACAATATTTTCAGTCACATCCTTGTCTGAATGACAAGTGGATAAACAAGTTAATGTCACGCCCTGCATGTTTTTTCAAAATTCGCATGGAATGTAGGCCTACATTGAACACCACGCATTGGCCGGCTCTGTAGGCTGAACGATAGAACAACTATTTCCATGTTAAAATGTTATGGGCCGCATTTTCTCCATAGTTTTTTATGGTAGGCCACTCTGGTAGGCCTACATTATGATCAAATAGCCACAGTAGCCTACTTGAACACTGTTAAAAATTACTTAAAGCGGGTACAGCCTCAGTGTTCACAGTAAATGTGCCCCGGAAGTTGCACAGAATTCTCACAACGTTCAAGTTTGCACTCAGCAGAACGGAAGTTTGCTCAGTGACAAAAAAAAGAGGGAACATTGCTTGTGACTACTGTGATATTTACAGTCAATTTGAGCTGTGGACCAAGAATGTTGCTTTGCCAGCGAAAACTAAAGGTAAGGCAAGGATGTAATGTGAATTGAAAAGTAGAATTATCTTTAGCCACCACGCTCCTCAGACTCTCCTTCAGATCTCGTAGTGGGAATAGGGCCTAGTCAGGGAGAAATGCGAGAACAAAGATAGCCATGAAAATGTATAATTTCTCAACCCCTGTGGCCCTCTCTTTGGGTTCCAGCTGGGCTTTGCTTAGTCTCATTTCCACAAGGACAATGCAACACACCTCCAAAAATGTAGACCAATCACTGTGCACCACACACAGTCACACCCACACTCCCCCCAAATTGAATGTTAATAACTTGGTCCATAGTGCATTTTCAGGAACTGAGCAGAAATGCACATATCACATGCAACCTACATACAGAAAAAAATATTTCATAACACATAGACATGCAGAAGTAAGGCATTGAAACTTCTATGTCAATTAGGCGGCTACACAAATCCTGACAATCTCGAATTCACTATGATGCTGTTTCAACACACACACACACACACACACACACACACACACACATAGAACCCTCTCAAGTTTGTAAGACTGACAGTGTCATGCAGTTCACTCTGAAAAGTAAGGCAAGATGCACTCAAGACTGCTCACATACTTGTTAGTCTCTGTGTGACGTCACCAAACAGCCTAGGGAAAGAGTGGTGAAGAGAAAATGGAATGACAGAGATTCAAAGCAATAGGATCTTGAAATTCTGTCCGTCATTTTCTATCTCAGAGGCGAACAACTTTTGAAATCTGTCCGGTCAGGTTTGTGTACTGCCAAATCGGTCAGACACAAACCAAGACACACAAAGTTGTGTGTGCTGTGCTATATGTCTGTGGCATTTTCTATTAAGATCTTTCTTTATAGTTCAGTGACATTGGGGTCATTCCATGTCATTTCAGCAAGCCGTTACACCCACCATCTCAGATTGTTTTGAAATCATTTCTGCAGTTAGAAACAGATAAGATTAGCATTCCTGAACCATTATTTTGTTGAAATTTTATTTGATTTATGAGAAATAAACTATTTGATGGCACTCAAATTGTACCTTTGAATTTATAGGATTCACATAATATTCAACAAATTTAATCCTACCATTGAGTAAGACATGAGGAATCCAATAAAATGGTCAAAAGCCTGAGATCTGAGATGGTGTGTGTCGAAATCCTCTTTCTTGTGCTTTTTGAGGTGGAATGACTACTCATTGGCTAGCTTGGACTTATTCTTTCCTCTGATCATTTTAAAACAAGACTGTCAATTTAACAACAATTGACTATCAATTTAACAACAATTGACAATCAAGTTGGAGATGATGAATGGCAGTGCCTTGCATAGTCTTCAATATGACTTTCCATTCAACAATGAGGATATTTAATCCTAACTTTACCGAGATGTAATCTCTAGTTTATGTGTCCTTAACATTTGGTTACAATGCATCTCTGATATTCCCTGAGTTTTCCATCATAAATGTATACCCTATCATCATAAGGATGTTTACATAGGATTGCTGCCAACAGCCATATCATGAGCGAAATTGAGATAACTGGTAAAAGTATCCTATCCACTATAGTGATATTACTAATTCATGACAACTCATTTTATACCATCATCACCATTTCATAATTTGCCTACTGCAGTTGCAACATTTTAAATGTAGCAAGGCTGGGAACAGTTCAAATAGACATCGAATACACTATGTACAGGATACTGTGCGCCATGGTTAGTCAATACGGAAATAATATGTTTCAAATTGCAATATGCTAGATACTCGCCTTCTGATAACTCCAAGCAAAAGACACGACATCTTGTAAAATATAAAATTAAATAGATATCTTTACAAAAAGAGGAGAGACGTGTGCGCTTTAGGACCAACCACAACTCATATCGGATTGGCCTATGAAAAAGAACTCCAATGTTGAGGTAACCTGGTGTAGGCTAATGAGCAACGAGAGAACCTTGTACTTTGCAACACGTGTAACTTATCGGAGAGGCATACGCCTTGATCCAGGTTCTGCGCTTCGTTCTCCAAACAGCAGCCTATTGACGATGCCTGATAACTTCAATGCAAACAAATAGCCTACCGATTGCATATATACACCAAGCTAAATGTATATTTCTTTCGTCAAGTAATACAGCAGTAGTCTTGGCTATTGATAACGCTGTCCGTTCAGCAAAGGTTAGGCTATTAAACAGAACTGTCTGAAAACAAATAGAAGGTCTGAGTGGTGTCTCTCATGTTAAACTTGTTTGTTTTCTATAACACTGCAAATAGGAAAAACAAAGTAGATCATTTCATACAACTATCTTATCCTGTCCCTGCTCCTACTGTACATATCCACTGTTTACAGCCCATGCAACAAAAACGCCTCTACCGGCTGATGCAAGTTCTGACGTTTCTGTATCAGCCAAGACAGAACAGCCACCGTGGTGACTGGCACGTACCGCATATGGATGGAGAATCAAATGTTTTGGAAGATAGTTGTCCACTTTTGGGTTATGCTCGAAAGGGACGTGAAGAGTCAGCTGAATAAATGCAAAGTCGTTGAAAAAGTAGTACAGCGGTAGGATGTCTCATGATGACAACTGGCTATTGAAATTCTCTTGACCCAGATGGTCTAGATGCGGGCAATCCAAAAGTGTTATTTATAATGGGCATAAAATAGTAGGCCTACCTGCGTTATTACACCCGCGACATATCCAGTGCTTAGGTTTAGCAGGATTCTGTCCGAACAGGATCATCCACCTCTCTGTTTTGGCCTGTTTCGTTCCGGAACCGGTACCTCTCGTGGCATGAAAAATTATTATAACTTTTTGCAATGTAAAGTAGATTATAATAAACGCAATCAAAGTTCATTCGAGTTGCCTCTTCGTTAACCCCCCCCCCCCCCCCCCCCCCCCCCCCTATGAGAAAGCATAACATTTAGCCACTGAGGATAAAGAATTTATTGAAAAAAATGGCTAGCTGTGGAGAGTAACCCAATAACACCGTAAGGCCTGCAGTCATAAACGCGCGGAAAATATCTCAGTGAACAAACAGCATGCAGAAAAAACGGCCCTTTCGCAATATTTCAAATAGTCTATAATCGCGGGAAAACTCAGGTTGGAAAGCAAATGGCTCCTGCTGAGAAGACTCTCAGTCTAATCTGTCAGCTGTAGGCTACCAAAACAGTTGATCAACTTCCAAATATTGTTTTACAAAGTAAAACAAGAGAGAGAGAGTGTAAGAGGAGTGTGGCGCAGAACGGAGCACATATGCCGTCACTAGGCAGTGAGATGTGCATCATTGGGTGAGTCAGTGAAACTAGAAAGCATTTTTAGGATTATAATTTCCTCCTCATATTGTAGCATTTAATACGTCTCCACACACCTAGGCTATTGATGGATTCAAGACAAGGTCGTTTTCATTGAGCTCAGATTCTCAGTTTGTCAGTGTCAAAGTAGCCTGTCATTTACGATCATGCAGTATTATGGTGCTTTCAAGACAACTGGTCGGAAAGTCGGAGCTCTAGAAAGAGGCCAGAGTTCCCCACTTGGAAATCCGAGTTGGATGACCGTTCAAAATCAATTTTCCCAGTCAGAGCTCGTTATTTCCCAGTCGTCTTGAACGCAGTAAAATCAGAAGTTGGAGATTTCACAGCTCCGAGTTCCCAGTTGTTTTGCCAGCATTAAAACAAGATTATGCCGAAGTCTTCAGTCATGTAAAATGACGTAGAATTGCATGAAATGCGTTTATAAAAGGCCAAACATTTCCCGGACCCAAGGTCACAGAAAAGGTTTCAACTACGCCAATGTGATGATATGCATGCAATGCTTTAGTATAACGGTTCCGGTACCTCAGAGCTCCCAATGTCATCCCCCTCTCACGCTCACTTTTTGTTCCGGCAACAAACCGATTTACAAATGAAGCACTGCATATGCCTACCTGTAGGATAAATAGGCCTAACAAATTACCTAGGCTATGCCATCATGATTGACACCTGAGTTATGGACAGATAACGGCATAACCAATCTTTTTTGTTATTGTTAACCTTTAATTACAGCAGGGGGTCATGCGGAGACCACGGTCTCTTTAGCAGATGAGCCCTGCATGAACACATCAATAAACAACAATTACACTATACATGAAAAACAAAACACGAAAAGCAAAACACAATCATATGAAATAAACATATTCTTCAGTAAAAAGGCCCTCTAACATCCACCGGAATTACCCTAGAGGCACCAACTTTAAGGACTTTAGGAGATCGTTTCCCCATGAGGCGCAAAAAGACTTCAAGCAGATTTACCTAACTGGGTGGAGATTGAATGGATCTCCAAGGTTAGCGATCCCTGAGTCCGGTTCTGGTAATTTATACATCTGAAGGTTAACAATGAGGTACTGTAAGGTATGGTGGAAGTTTATGCAACAGGGCTTTATTAACCTAGGGCGTTATAGACAAAAAGAGCGCAGTGCATCGATCTACGAGACTTCAATGAGGGCCAGCCTACTTTCTGTTACAGAATGCAATGATGTGTGCTGAGCCTATTGCCCATAATAAAGAGCAATGCGCTATGATAAACCGCGTCCAATGGTTTCAATACAGTGGCAGCTGCATTCATATAGACCAGGGGTCCCAAATTACATTCAGCTGTCGGACGATTTTTCCTTAAGGCCGGAACATACACTACCGTTCAAAAGTTTGGGGTCACTTAGAAATGTCCTTGTTTCTGAAAGAAAAGCCATTTTTTTGTCTATTAAAATAACATAAAATGTATCAGAAATACAGTGTAGACATTGTTAATGTTGTAAATTACTATTGTAGCTGGAAACAGCAGCTTTTTTATGGAATATCTACATAGGCGTACAGATTCCCATTATCAGCAACCATCACTCCTGTGTTCCAATGGCACCTTGTGTTAGCTAATCCAAGTTTATCAAAAGGCTAATTGATCATTAGAAAACCCTTTTGCAATTCTGAGCACCTCCTGTACCTGTCCCGAAGGTGTGATGTTCGGATGTACCGATCCTGTGCAGGTGTTGTTACACATGGTCTGCCACTGCGAGGATGATCAGCTGTCTGTCCTGTCTCCCTGTAGCGCTGTCTTAGGCGTCTCACAGTACGGACATTGCATTTTATTACCCTGGCCACATCTACAGTCCTCATGCCTCCTTGCAGCATGCCTAAGGCACGTTCACACAGATAAGCAGGGACCCTGGGCATCTTTCTTTTGGTGTTTTTCAGTCAGTAGAAAGGCCTCTTTAGTGTCCTAAGTTTTCATAACTGTGACCTTAATTGCCTACCGTCTGTACGCTGTTAGTGTCTTAATGACCGTTCCACAGGTGCATGTTCATTAATTGTTTATGGTTCATTGAACAAGCATGGGAAACAGTGTTTAAACCCTTTACAATGAAGATCTGTGAAGTTATTTGGATTTTTACGAATTATCTTTGAAAGACAGGGTTTTGAAAAAGGGACGTTTCTTTTTTTTCTGAGTTTAGTATTTGACATAACAGAATAATTTCAAACTTTGATTACATTTTTGTTTAATCTTTATTTAACTATTGAAGTCAGTTAAGAACAAATACTTATTTTCAATGACGGCCAGTGGGTTAACTGCCTTGTTCAGGGGAAGAACGACAGCTTTTCACCTTGTCAGCTCAGGGATGCGATCTTGCAACCTTTCAGTTCCTAGACCAACGCTCTAACCACTAGGCTACCTGCCGCCCCAGATTGGGATAAGAAGTCACATGTGCCCCTATTTATGCATGGGAATACTTGGGAAAATCACTTTGAGCTGTATTCCTGGTGATTTTAGTCTTTTATGTCTAACAATGAAAACTATTTGAAATAGTTTTTGAACAAAATGATCTCAAACCCTATTTTTATGCCCAAGAAGACTTGAGGCTGTAATCTCACTCAAAGGTGCTTCAACAAAGTACTGAGTAAAGGGTCTGAATACTTATGTAAATGTGATATTTCAGTTTCTTATTAAATTAGCAAACATTTCTAAAATCCTGTTTTTGCTTTGTCATCATGGGGTATTGTGTGTAGATTGATGAGGGGGGAAAAACATTTAATCCATTTTAAAATAAGGCTGTAATCTAACAAAATGTGGAAAAAGTCAAGGGGTCTGAATACTTTCCGAAGGCACTGTACATGAGATTCATCTTCAGGGAATTTATATCCGTTATACCATTATGTTTTTTTTTTTTTCAAAGTGTAGTAGGCCTGAACTGCAACCAGTTCTGTCCACAAAAGTATTGTCTCCTTTTTCAGAATCTGCAATGCATTGTCTGAGAATGATGCAAATTGCACATTTCCTGTTAATGTTTCCAAGTTAGAGACAGAAGGAGATAGGAAAACATGAAGGGGGAGGGGACATTGTATGGACAAAGAGAGAGAGACTGACAGGTGGGTAGACAGGGGTCAAAGTAAGATAAGTCCACAGTGCCTCTGGTTAAACTGCAGCCTGTAAACAGTGAAATGGCCTGCAGAATCAGCAGCCATATGCTTTTCAGGCACGTGGAGAACACCACGCACATTTTTAATTAATGCACTCACTCAACCGCCCACAGATGCAGTCCTCAGTTATCAAAGAGAACATTCAGAAATGCTGCTGCTGGCAAGAAAAAAGGCATTTGAAGCTGAAGTAATGGTTGCAGTGTGGGCTAATACACTCCTCTTATCTTACATTGAGAGTCCATGAGCGAGGCCTAAAGAGGCCCATCATAGGAGGTTACATGTAGGCTGATATGGGATCAACAACTGCAACAAGTAAAGTCTCAACCAGACCCTGGTGAGGCCAAGGAATGTCTGTTGTTCATTTGTTTGCATTCTCAAACCAGGTCACAGAACCAGGAAAGAAACTCAAATGTCATCTTCAAATACACATTCAAAGAGAGAAGGCAGAGAATGCTATTATGAATCTGGTTTGGTTGAAATATTTTTTTCATGTTTGCCTTTTGTTTTGAACCAAAAGGAAAAATATTGGGCTGAGGATCAAACAATAATTCTTGATGCTTGTACTTTCATAACGTGACTAATGTGTCAATAATTAAACTTGATTCAGAATTGCATTTTTTGTTTGAAGGTATACTATTTCATTGAACACGTTTATGGTACAGAACACAACTTCTATTAAATTAACATGTCAGTCAACCTTTGCCACTCTCCTTTGTTTCTCTCCTAAATGCTCCCCTCCCCTTTCTCATCTGTCATCCATTGAGGAAAGACCTTTGGTCAGTATATTTCGCAATTAGGCAAAAGTGAAAAACAACTCAAGTTTGAATCACTCACTCAATCACATCAATCAATAATTAATGGTTTCGCAAACACTTCAAGGTGACTTTTGCCCTTTGGATTAAATGCATCACAAAGTCTAACAAAATGTTCTGGCCCAGGAAAGGAAAGGAGATACACTGAGTGTACAGAACATTAGGAACACCTGCTCTTTCAATGACAGAATAACCAGGTGAAAGCTATGATCCCTTATTGATGTCACTTGTTAAATCCACTTCAATCAGTGTAGATGAAGGGGAGGAGACAGGTTAAAAAAGTATTTTTAAGCCTTGAGACAATTGAGACATGGATTGTATATGTGTGGAATTCAGAGGGTGAATGGGTAAGACAAAATACTTAAATGTCTTTGAACAGGGTATGGTAGTAGGTGCCAGGCGCACCGGTTTGACTATGTCAAGAACTGCAACGCTGCTGGGTTTTTCACGCTCAACAGTTTCCAGTGTGTATTAAGAATGGGCCACCACCCAAAGGACATCCAGCCAACTTGACACAGTTATTATTATTTATTTAACTAGGCAAGAACAAATTCTTATTTTACAATGACGGCCAACCCCGACAAAATCCTCCCCTTACCTGGTCGACACTGGGCCAATTGTGCGCCGCCCTATGGGACTCCCAATCACGGCCAGTTGTGATACAGCACGGGATCAAACCAGGGTCTGTAGTGACGCCTCTAGCACTGAGATGCAGTGCCTTAGACCGCTGCGCCACTCGGAGCCTCGAAATGTGGGAAGCATTGGAGTCAACATGGGCCAGCATCCCTTTGGAATGATTTTGACACCTTGTAGAGTCCATGCCCCAACGAATTGAGGCTGTTCTGAGGTCAAAAGGGGTTGCAACTCAATATTAGGAAGGTGTTCCTAATGTTTTGTACACTCAGTGTAGACGTTAAGTACATAACCAAGAGAAAATTCTGCTTGTAATGGTTTGCATCTTTCTCCTTTGACTGAAATTGATTATGAATGTCAGCCAAATTAGATAATTCAATCATTGTAACACACCATAGCAAAACAAGGACCCTCAGCCAATACAGTCCTATATGATAAGCTGCTGATGCTTTATTGGAGGCCTGGAGCAGAGAGGGGGTCGTAATCACTGTTGCCTGGTATACATTTCTGGTCTTGTCTCATCGTTCTGTAGGGTAAATACTGGATGTCTGCAAAACTGATATGCTTCCACAAACATGTTTGAATACACTCTTAGAAAAAATGGTTCCGAAAGGGTTCTTCAGCTGTCCCCATAGGAGAACCCTTTTGGGTTCAATGTAGAACTCTCAGTGAAAAGGGTTGTACATGGAACCCAAAAGGGTTCTACCTGAAACCAAAAAGGGTTCTCCAAGGTGTTCTCCTATGTGGACAGCCTCATAACCCTTTTAGGTTCTAGATAACACTTTTTTGTCAATAACAATTGTAACTACATTCTTAGAAAAAAAGGTTCTGGAAAAGTGGTTCTATGTTGCTTCATATATGGTACCCTTGGGTTCCATAAAGGGTTCTATATGGAACCAATTTCAGTTCTAGAACCGTAAGGGGTGCCAAATATGAAGCAAACATAGAACCCTTTTTTATAACCATCTCAAAGATGTTCCTAGAGCACAACTACTGAGCAAGCCCAGAAGCCCTAGAGCTAGACCCTCCATTCAACTGTTCACTACCTACACCCTGCAAAATCCAGAACTACTAGGCATCATCAAAAACATTGGGATATTCTACGCTCAGACCCAGCTCTAGTTAATACATTTCAGCAGCCTCCTGCAGTGCTTACTGTAGAGCTAAAAACATTAAAGACAGTGCAGCCTGGTTTCAGAGCATTTCTTACTATTCTGTACATAAATCCAAGACACTCCATTTAAGATTTTAGCTAATTAGCAACTTTTCAGCTACTTACTACTTTTTAGGTACTTTGCCACTACTTAGCATGTTGTTATCTAACCCTTCCCCTAACCCTTTTAGCTAACGTTTCCCCT
This sequence comes from Salmo trutta, assembly GCF_901001165.1. Lineage (NCBI taxonomy): Eukaryota > Metazoa > Chordata > Actinopteri > Salmoniformes > Salmonidae > Salmo > Salmo trutta. The sequence continues at coordinate 19,928,917 of NC_042962.1, forward strand.
AACCCTAACCTTAACCTAATTCCTAAACTTAACCCTAACCCCTAACTCCTAGCCTAGCTAGCGCTAACGTTAGCCACCTAGCTAGAATTCGTAACATATCCTACGTTTTGAAAATTTGTAACATATACTGAACAAAAATATAAACGCAACATTTAAAGTGTTGGTCCCATGTTTCATGAGCTGAAATTAAAGGTCTCAGACATTTTCCATATCCACAAAAAACATTTTTTCTCTCAAATGTTGTGCACACATTTGTTTACATCCCTGTTAGTAAGCATTTATCCTTTGCCAAGATAATCCATCCATCTGACAGGTGTGACATATCAAGAAGCTGATTAAACACAGGTGCACCTTGTGCTGGGGACAATAAAAGGCCACTCTAAAATGTGACGTTTGTCACACAACACGCCACAGATGTCTCAACTTTTGAAGGAGCATGCAATTGGCATGCTAACTGCTGGAATGTCCACCAGAGCTGTTGCCAGATAATTGAATGTTAATTTCTTTACCATAAGCCACCTCCAATGTTGTTTTAGAGAATTTGGCAGTATGTTCAAGTGGCCTCACAACCGCAGACCAAGTGTAACCATGCCAGTCCAGGATCTCCACATCTGTGTTCTTCACCTGTTGGATCGTCTGAGACCAGCCACCCGAACATCTGATGAAACTGTGGGTTTGCACAACTGAAGAATTTCTGCACAAACTGTCAGAAACCATCTCAAGTAAGCTCATCTGCGTGCTCATCGTCCTCACCACGTTCTTGACCTGACTGCAAGACCGTGGTGTCTGTGACCAACAGATGCATATCTGTATTCCCAGTCATGTGAAATCCATAGCTTAGAACCTAATGAATTTATTTTAATTGACTGACTTACTTATATGAACAGTAACTCTGTAAAATGTTTGAAATTGTTGCATGTTGAGTTTAGATTTTTGTTCAGTGTATAATACTAATTGTAATTTGTAACATATCAAATGAAATGGGTGATGGACATCCACAAATTAATACATACCATACGAAACGTAACATATACTAAATGGACAGGCACGGATTTACGTACAGAGTAATACGAAATGCTCTGAGACCAGGTTGGACAGTGTCGTCAGATCCAATGTCAGCCAAAGCTCAAACAAGACCAGGTTCCTGCTTATCCACCCTGGCAATTGTGGCAATTGTACCCAATGCCAGTACACCAAATGTATGAAAAGTTTCTCGCACTGGCGGAAAAAGTACCCAAAAGTCATAGTTGAATAAAAGTAATAGAAAGTTACTCAAGTAAAAGTGAAAGTCACTCAGTAAAATACTACTTGAGTAAAAGTCTGAAAGTATTTGGCTTAAAATAGACTTAAGTATCAAAAGTAAATGTAATTGCTAAAATATACAGTTGAAGTCGGAAGTTTACATACACTTAGATTGGAGTCATTAAAACTCGTTTTTCAACCACTCCACAAATTTCTTGTTAACAAACTATAGTTTTGGCAAGTTGGTTAGGACATCTACTTTGTGCATGACACAAGTCATTTTTCCAACAATTGTTTACAGACAGATTATTTCACTTATAATTCACTGTATCACAATTCCAGTGGGTCAGAAGTTTACATACACTAAATTGACTGTGCCTTTAAACAGCTTGGAAAATTCCATAAAATTATGTCATGGCTTTAGAAGCTTCTGGTAGGCTAATTGATATCATTTGAATCAATTGGAGGTGTACCTGTGGATGTATTTCAAGGCCTACCTTCAAACTCAGTGCCTCTTTGCTTGACATCATGGGAAAATCAAAAGAAATCAGCCATGACCTCAGAAAAAAAATTGGAGACCTCCACAAGTCTGGTTTATCCTTGGGAGCAATTTCCAAACGCCTGAAGGTACCACGTTCCTCTGTAAAAAAACAATAGTACGCAAGTATAAACACCATGGAACCACGCAGCCGTCATACCGCTCAGGAAGGAGACGTGTTCTATCTCCTAGAGATTAATGTATTTTGGTGCGAAAAGTGCAAATCAATCCCAGAACAACAGCAAAGGACCTTGTGAAGATGCTGGAGGAAACAGGTACAAAAGTATCTATATCCACAGTAAAACGAGTCCTATATCGACATAACCTGAAAGGCCGCTCGGCAAGGAAAAAGCCACTGCTCCAAAACCGCCATAAAAAAGCCAGACTACGGTTTGCAACTGCACATGGGGACAAAGATCGTACTTTTTGGAGAAATGTCCTCTGGTCTGATGAAACAAAAATAGAACTGTTTGGCCATAATGACCATCGTTATGATTGAAGGAAAAAGGGGGAGGCTTGCAAGCCGAAGAACACCAACCTAAACGTGAAGCACGGAGGTGGCAGCATCATTTTGTGGGGGTGCTTTACTGCAGGAGGGACTGGTGCACTTCACAAAATAGATGGCTTCATGAGGGAGGAAAATGATGTGGATATATTGAAGCAACATCTCAAGACATCAGTCAGGAAGTTAAAAGCTTGGTCGCAAATGGGTCTTCCAAATGGACAATGACCCCAAGCATACTTCCAAAGTTGTAGCAAAATGGCTTAAGGACAACAAAGTCAAGGTATTGGAGTGGCCATCACAAAGCCCTGACATCAATTCCATTAGATAATATGCGGGGAGAACTGAAAAAGCGTGTGTGAGCAAGGAGGCCTACAAACCTGACTCCGTTACACCAGCTCTGTCAGGAGGAATTGGGCCAAAATACACCCAACTTATTGTTGGAAGCTTGTGGAAGGCTACCTGACACGTTTGACCCAAGTTAAACAATTTAAAGGCAATGCTATCAAATGCTAATTGAGTGCATGTAAACTTCTGACCCACTGGGAATGTGATGAAAGAAATAAAAGCTGAAATAAATTATTCTCTCTACTATTATTCTGACATTTCACATTCTGAAAATAAAGTGGTGATCCTAGCTGACCTAAGACAGGGAATTTTTACTGGGATTAAATGTCAGGAATTGCGAAAAACTGAGTTTAAATGTATTTGGCTAAGGTGTATGTAAACTTCTGATTTCAACTGTACTTAAGTATCATAAGTAAATGTAATTGCTAAAATATACTTAAGTATCAAAAGTAAGTGTAAATCATTTCAAATTCCTTATATTAAGCAAAGCAGACGGCACCATTTCACATGTTCTCTTGATAAGTGCGTGAATTTCCCCCTTTTCTACTGCTAAAAATTAAAAATGTACTTTTGGTTGTCAGGGAAAATGTATGGAGTAAAAAGTACATTATTTTCTTTAGGAATGTAGTAAAGTAAAAGTTGTCAAAAATATAAATAGTAAAGTACATATACCCCTCAAAATTACTTATGTAGTACTTTAAAGTACGGCAGTTAGCCTAGTGGTTAGAGTGTTGGGCCAGTAACCGAAAGGTTGCTGGATCAAATCCATAAAAATCTAAATTACCATAAATTGATATTCTCGCATTGCGATCTGCCAGTGCGGGTTATTTTGTGTCGGAGAGACCTCAAGGGAGTTACACACTAGAATGTGTGAGCACCGAAGTGCCATTCAAGGTGTTGACCTCAACAGCCCAGTGGTCCTCCGTTTCATTTCCCCATAGCCTTTTTGCCAACGAGTCTACAAAAAGACGCCATTACTATTGCTTTCTATAGCAGGGGTGTCAAACTCATTAAATGGAGGGCCTAGTGTCTGCAGGTTATTAAAGCCACAATTAAACTACAAATCCCACGATGCTGCATCTTGAGCTTCAAAACTGGAAAGTACGGAACACTGAAAAGTGTTTACCTACTTTCATTTTCACTTTTTGTGCTGACTAACTGCGACTGTTTTCCGCGTTGTGTACTATTAGACATTTAGGATAATCGCGTATTCTGTCAACTATTTAATTCTTGCCTATTATTGCATTGAAACGGGTACTTTTTTGACTATCAAATAAATATATTCCCATCACACAAGATGACTTCCATAGACATTCGCCCGGAGTCCAAGAAGATGGTAGGTTGTCAATTTAAATTGTGTAATAACAAACAGAAGCCAAATGTAACCTATAATCATTCATGGCTGTAGCCTACCAATATGTGTGTTTAGATAACTCACCAGCCCTGATAATCTTCAAGGCGTTTTGATAATTAGACCAACAGTAGATCCAGGTGAGGCCACATCAGGTGACCTTACTCCGGCTATCGTAGTCAGGTGTAAAGTAGAGACAGTGGGAGTTGGGTTTGCTGCTGTGCCTTGCATACAGTTTCATTTACAAAAATAAATAAATCGTATTTCTTTGGTTTCAATTTCCTAGGTCGATGACTTCTGCACTCGGCTCACTAAAGAGGTAACTGACATATTTATTTTGATAGTCTAATAAGCACATTTTAGATGGTAATCATGACTATGTCCAACGTTGGTAACTGATGTATTTCCTGCGCGTTATAGGCAGAGACCCTGGTCACATCATTCTTCCCTCAGAAGATTGCAGAGATGGAGATGCTATTGAAGGTATGGACAGATGTTGACTATGAAAAAACACCTTTCGAAAAAACACCTTTCGATTTCAGTCCAGATACATTGACACAATGCTATTGTAAGTTGGCAAATACGAGCTGTTTGTCAATGCTTTGTTTATAATTCATACCCCTTGAAATGGACCCCAGAAATCCTTTAGCACTGATGGCCTGGCAGCTCTAAAGTCACCTCTGGACATCCCAATGCCAGACCCAGCAAAAGAAGAGGCAAAGAGAAAGAAGAAAGAGGAGGTACAGACGTTTCACTAATTCAGCATTATATCATGATTAACCCCTTGGATAACACTGGAATCATTCAAAGTAGTGTCAACCATGCAAATTGATGAATCTTGCAAATCCTTTACCCCATTCCTCTTTTCACTTTTTTTGTCAGAAAGAAGCAAAGGAAGGAAAGAAAGAGAAGGACAGTGATAAAGAAGATGAAGATGCAGGTAAAGACACAATACCACTGATGTACCACCGCAGTTAGATGTTAAATTGCCGTATGCACAGATCTGGGATCATCTCCTAATTTAAAAAATGTCCTCCAGAGGTTTTTTTACATTTACTGTTGAAAAGCGATATCCCCACTTGTGCTATGTCATGACAAACCTTGACCATCTTTTGAGATATACATTTTATTAAGTAAATCAGGTTAAATGAGGTGAAAATTAGACTAGAGTGACACTTTAAAGGCCCAATGCAGTCAACAATGTGTTTTACCCGTGTTTTATATATAATTCCACACATAGGTTGAAATAATTTCAGCCTGTTTTGGTGGGATGGACTTTTGGCCTGCTTGGTGATATCATCAGGTGGTAAATTTGGGAATAGACCAATAAGAAAGAGTTACAAACCTCTCTGCCAATAACAGCTAGTTTTCCCCTCCCTCTTCAGACCACTGCCAGACGGTCCTAGCAAAATTCTTTCTTGAGAAATAGCTTTTTGCTAAGAAGCTACTTTTGTGTATTTTTGACCATTTTAATGTAAAACAATCACAGTAAGGTACTTAATTGTTACCCAGAAATGGTTTGATATTGAGATACACCAAACATTAGGAACACCTTCCTAATATTAAGTTGCACCCCCCCTTATACCCTCAGAACAGCCTCAATTCGTCGGGGCATGGACTCTATAAGGTGTCGAAAGCGTTCCACAGGCATGCTGGCCCATGTTGACTCCAATGCTTCCCATGCCCCTGCTTCCCACAGTTGTGTCATTGGCTGGATGTCCTTTGGGTGGTGGACCATTCTTGATACACACAGGAAACTGTTGAGCGTGAAAAACCCAGCAGCGTTGCAGTCTTGACACAAACCGGTGTGCCTGGCACCTACTACCATGCCCCGTTCAAAGGCACTTAAATATTTTGCCTTACCCATTCACCCTCTAAATGGCACACATAGACAAACCATGTCTCAATCGTCTCGAGTCTTAAAAATCCTTCTTTAACCTGTCTCCTCCCCTTCATGTACTGATTGAAGTGAATTTAACAAGTGACATCAATAATGGATCATAGCTTTCACCTGTATTCACCTAGTCAGTCTATGTCATGGAAAGAGTTCTTAATGTTTTGTATGCTCAGTTTAAAGTAGCTGCGTCTGAACTTTTAACCATTAGAGGGGACACACAAATCAAATCTTAGATCAGTGCATTGGGATAGCTTCGTCCTACTCTGGGTTTTCTGATGGTGTTTTTCCCTAGGGCCTGCCTGTGGTCCGATCCCCTGCAACGAGAGAGTGGAAAGTCTTCTGAAGGAGATCAAGCCTCAGATCCAGATACTGAAGGAGAAACTCAACACCGTCAGTCAGCCTTTTGTCTCTGTTACTCTGTATTGGCCAAACTGTTATTTTACATCTAAGATTCACTAGCACATCTCTATTGCTAAATAGGTGAGAAGGCATGTGTAATTGCAAGGCAAGTGTGTATAGAAATACATACATTCTATAATCTCTTGCTCTGGCAGGTGTCAATGTGGGTGCAACTTCAGATTCCCAAAATTGAAGATGGGAACAACTTTGGGGTAGCTGTGCAGGTCAGTCTTATGACTTTCTGAGATGAATAAGATATTATTGTCATATCTGTTATATATATATATATATATATATATTATAGCCATTCATCAGTTATATTATGTTTGTTACCTGTGCAGGCCTATATTCATGAATGTTTTTCCACAGGAAAAAGTGTTTGAATTGTTGACCAACACTCGCACAAAGATTGAGGGATTCCAGACACAGATCTCAAAGTAAGAGACTTAGACCAAAATATCAAAATGATTTCAATTAGTTGTGTAATTACTCTTTACCTACATACTATCTAATTAGTTATGTAATCAATGTGTTAATGTGACTAACACACACCTTCATTATTTGATGTGTTGTCAGGTACTACAGTGAGAGAGGGGATGCTGTTGACAAGGCCTCAAAAGAGCCACATGTGGTTAGTATAACTCTGTGTTTTGTGTGTGTGTGTGTGCGTGCATGCACATGCTCACTTTCATTGGTGTGTGTGTGTGTGTGTTAACCATATTGTGTATACTTATAACTCAAGGGAGACTACAGGCAGCTGGTGCATGAGCTGGACCAGTACCAGTACTGTGAGCTGCGCATCGTGGTTCTGGAGATCCGCAACACTTATGTAAGCCAAGATGCCTTATGTATCATTCCTTTTTTCCCTTCATTAGAGTTCAAGTGCTCAGCATCCCCATAATGTTCAAATCAGAGTTGAATAACATTTACCAGTGTGAACAAGTATTAACCTCAAGAGACCTCAAGTTGTCATTGGAAACCTTACCCTGTTAAGAAATTGATTGATTCGATAATTACAATGCCTCTCCTGCTATTTTCATTGTACTTACCTACCCTGACATCTTCCACTGTTTGATGCCCTTGTCATGAAAGGATGGTGTAAGTGATGATGATGAAATATTTCAGTGATGTAATTACCCTGCTATTTCTGTCACCCACTCACCAGGCTGTGCTGTTGGACATAATTAACAAGAACTATGACAAGATCAAGAAGCCCAGAGGGGACTGCAAAGCCCTCATCTACTGATGATCAACTGACTGTTGTATGTGCACTGGAGACGGCAATACACCTACTCCTACTCAACCATTCACTGGTTATGATACAAATCGTGTAGTGTAACATGTTAAGATGCTTGTTGGGTAACTGAATACATTCAGACAGTTCATTTAAAAACGTTTTCATTTTCATCAATGATAAAAATAACCCTGCTGTATTACACAATCATTTTTATTCAGATTTCAAAATAAAGCAGTGATAACTGACATAACATGAAGTGAGTTGTGCTTTTTTGCCTCAAGGTGAGATTTGAAAGTATTTAAATATTTTGTTTAGGAAACATGATGTGAAAAGTTTGAGACTTCACTCAATCCTGTGGTAATGTATGTCATCGTCCTGTTATCATCCAATTCGATCTTATTGGTGTTAGGAGTTATCCCATTGAATATAAAGCACCAGAAAAGCGCAAACAAAAATGATAACTTACAGTTTTTATAAAATATCAAGCAGAGCCTTTTTTTTTGCTGTGGAGTGTCAACCATTCTTATCTGAAGACATACATTTTTTGGTCAGTGCCTCCACATGTCATGGACATCTCTCTCACTGCTCTCTGAGTGGTGGTGAGTAGTCCCTCTCCAGGCCACCCAGGACAGCATCAGCTGGGTTGCAAACGATACCAGCCCTGGTACAGTCCCCTCCAGACCAGATATCCTAGAGCTCCCCCCAGCAGCTGGGAGGGGAACCTATGGTAAGTGAGCCAGCAGTCAGAGCAGCATGATCAGCCACAAGCCCAGCAAGGAGACACAGAGCAGGAAGAGCAGGCACCGTGGGGCCCCCTGAGGGACCTCCTTGGGCCAGGTAGGGCCACAATATGGCAGTCTCTTCAGCCAGGAGCAGGCAGCAGAGGCAGAGGAGGAGGGTGTCCTCGGAGACCTCCCAGCCTCGTAACAGCATGCCCGCTTCCAGGCATGAGGCCTTGCCCTCATGGAGCAAGAGTAAAGACTGCCCTGGGACACTGGTTCCCTGGCCCAGATTCAGGCCCCCATCCAGGGTAGCAGGCATTGGCTTGCATTCTCCAGCAGTCAGAAGATGGTGATAGCACCACCACAGCACTCACATGACAGCTATCCGTGAGAGGTGGCGAAGGGAGAGAGGGGGATCGACGGATGGAGAAGAGGAAGATGAAGGAGCCCGTGAAGACACAGGCCCAACCCCAGCACGATCACAGGAACATCCTGAGAGAATCCAAAGCAGACTTCTACAGTTAATGTAAGATGGCCATATAGCTCGGGACAGAACTAGATGGTATAGATACTGGGTGAATATTATCTGTGTGAAATCAGGTAGCATAAACAACACATTCATTATCACAAAGCAACAGTAAGAGAGAAAGAATGTAACTTTTATGTATTCTCTCCAATATTCTATATCATGCCCATTTAATCCCCATAATACTGTTGGGTGTTGGTCTATGTCACGACAGTCTTCTCACCTGCAGAGGTAGTGGTTTCTGTTTGCAAAGATGCTGTACTTGGACACCCACAGACTCAGCGCTGGTACAAACAGAACCACGCCTGACAACAGGAGGTGAAAATGGTGTCTGAATATGGCACTACCAAGCAGTCCAGCCCAAAGGTCTGTCACAACCACCAGAACTGTGTTGAGGAACATCATGACGAGCTTCCCTGGTCGGCTCTGTTCCTTAGCCACTGGTGTAGTTTACCTATGTTCATTTTCAAAAATTCCATTTGATTTTGTTTTCAATCTTTCGGTCCGTTGTTTCTATTCACTTTTCTTCAGTCACATCTTAATATTCTTTCATTTTTTTATCATCCTCTTCCTACCTCTTCTTGTTGGCCGAGTGTACTCTGTTATGGAATATGTACTGCAGCTTTATCTGTTCAGTGCTGTGCTGTACACTCCTATCCTTGGTGTTTCAGTGTTCCCTCTACTTTATCGCTATACATTTAAACTCAGAAATCCTAAAAATGCCTCTGCTCAACTGTAGCCTATGCCACATTGCAAATGTTATTATGGCTTTATTATAAAGTGCCTTTCTCTTCAACAGTACATTTTACCACGCATTGAATTGCATCTTGGTGCACAGATTTGTTTACAGAAAATGGTGGTGTGCCTGGGCCTATGATTTCTTAATCTGGCCCTGCACACAGGAGCAGCCTAATAGATTGTGAAATGTTTCCAACCAGAGTTGGTACATTACTAATGCAATACAATACTCTTCATACACCAGTATTGTGAAGTAAGTATAATTGTGTCATATGTCACAAATTACCATATAAAATTGTTAATACATTTAGAGTAAAAGCCAGTCTTTTTTTGGCCAAGTCCTCTTTTCTAGGCCCTCCATTCAAAGGCTCAGATGTCGATGTCAAAGCTTATTTGAATCCATCCCTGTTGTCTGTGTTTGTCACAAGCAACACATGCCTCACAGAGCGTTCTCTAAAACTCATTCCACCACTTAACATGTATCCCACCACTTAACATCTGCCTGTATTCATTCAGATACGAGCCCCTGGTGGTTTATCACAGAGATACTTACTAATAGCCTCAGAGGCCAGTCTCCAGACAGCTCCCATCCTATATTTGTGTTAATTGTTCACTCGTTCTCCTCCCTCGCTCTCTGAGAGTGCCAAGAAATCTGACTCTAATATTAAAGTATAAACAACATTCATGCCGTTACAATACCCCCCCCATGGAACTATGATGTGGCTCTATAGCAACTAATTGTCTGTTAGCTGTGGTTGGCTATGCACTAATTTAAAGCTGTTGTGTTCAACAACAAAAAATCCCCTCTTGCTTCTTATTGCTCAAGCAGCGACTTTTGTGAAAATCCACCTGTAAAGCAAATTACTGCAAAGACAGGTGGCTAAAGTAGTAACAATTACAGTTGTTATCAGATAACTTTTCCTGATATCAATCTGGCAATTCCCTTCATATTATTTCTGACGACTGTATTTGGCAGGTTATGTACTTCTACAAAATAACTCCAGTGAATATGTTCAAATAAATGTTTTATTGATATTGTAAAACAATTGAGATTGGAACATGAACATCGATATAAACACACAGTCAAACAACATACACACATTAATATGCGTGTACCCACTGGGCAGACGTCTAGCTTTACCGTCTAGTTTTGATTTACAATTGGTTGAGTTGTCTGCAAATGTGAATTCAACGTGAAATCAAAGCATTTCATCATTGGATTTAGGTTAAAAGTTTGGTGAAAACAATATTAAATTCCCTTAGGTTGATGACTTTTTGTAATTCCAATCAGTTTTCTACGTTGATTCAACTTCACATAAATTGTTTAACATTTTTTATTATGCGGAAACAATGTTGTTTCAACCAGTTTTTGCCCAGTGGGTATCCACACGTGCACACACACACATCCCCCAACCCTTCACTGTGTCTTAAACCCCAACACACATTATTCACACATTCAAATATTTGAATTGGAATTGTTGGACTCCAAAATAAGTTATTCTTACCCATGGACATTAATACCGTTAAAGTATTATATCTTATACAGAATTGTCATAAGTCTTGGTGGCTGTTCACAATTCGCCTATAATTTATAACATTGTTTTCATCTACATACAGTATACATTATTTGGGTGATGCTTTTTACTCAAAGCAACAAAAACATACTGTTGTTAAGAGGCTTGTTGGGGGCTCTCGGAGCAAGCATTTAGTTAGCTTTGAGCTTTAATAGGTTCTGCATAAAAGACTCCAGCCCAACTTAGAAAAGGCGTTAGCCTTCTTTAGCCTATACTTGCATGAGAAGAGACATCAACTCTCCTTAACTGTCATGGTCTTAAAGTTAGATAGCATGGTTCCGTCTGCACTGTCGGTGGATGGACTAGTGCTGTGTAGGAATAACACCACCTGTCAGAAGACAATGCCTCAACTGTCTCGCTAAAATTTTGCCGTTCTCTGCAGATTGGCGAATACGGGGGGTAATAATGGCTTCTGCACCAACACAGAGAAGTAAGAAGGTAGAATTGGGAGATTAACACTTCACAATCACACTATAATTATTGTTATCCAGCATTGAATCAATGAGATTTCACGGTTCGCTCTGAGCTTGTTGTTTCGCTCTCTCCCTCTTATGGTTCCGCCTCTCCCCAGAGTGATGTCACTGACTGACACGGTCAGGCTATCCCATACCTATGACATCATCACTTCCAGTCCTTCTTTCAGTCCCTCTCCCTCTCCTCATCCAGTGGGTGGGTCTGCCTGTGCTCCCAAACACGCACTGCTCCGTCCCACTGTGAAGAAAAAAAAGAAAGATTGAGGGAGAGAAATAGAGAAAAATAAAGAGGGAAGTGGGAATTAGAGGGAAGAAAAGGAACAATATGTTAAATGACAGGAAAGATAAGAGAACTTACAAGCACATTGATAATGAGATAGGTATTCTGAATGGTCTAAATTAACTTCCTGAATTGATGCCAACCCCTCAGTGGAGTGGAGCAGAGCCAGCTAGAGACTTACGGAGCTGCTGATGATGTTGTCCTGGTAGGGATGCCAGCTGACATCCCTCACACACGCGTCATGCTCAGAGAGTCTGGTCACCACGCTGCCCGTCAGCACGTCATAGACTGGACACACAGACACACAGTCCTTTATACCCCTTTACAATGCTTTTGACTCCCTCTAGCACACGTGTTGGCAAACACAGTCACACACACAATATTTCTCTCTCCCACAAATACAGACCAACACACGTACACACTTTACATTCTACACAAACCGAATCAAACTATATTTCTCTCTTCAACACACACACATCCACACCCAGGCATAGTGACCCACCAATGATCTTCCCAGTGGAGCAGCCGGTGTAGATGAACCTCTGTCCGGTGGTGAACTCCGGGGAGAAACGGCAGCGTATGAGGGTGTGCAGAACACCGTGACCCCTGTAGGTCATCACCGAGGTGTCGCCGGTCAGCTTGTGTCTCTTCAGGGCTGGGAGGACAGGCGATAGACGCACAGCAGGCAAACGACAGGTCAGTCAACACCGCCTTCTATTTACACAGTCAAATACAGCTGCCTTATGGCCAAAGATTCACAATAGGACATGTAGTAGAGGATGAATGCTCAAAAGATACTGTAGGCAATGTTCCCTCTAATTGTTCCCGGCACTGAGCAGATTTTCAGGTCTTCCAGCGCGTGTTTACTATGAACACTGAGGCTGTACCTGCTTTAAAGTTACTGTTAACAGTGGCCACGTGGGCTACTGTGGCTATTTGATCATAATGTAGGCCTACCAGAGTGGACTACCATGAAAAACAATGGAGAAAATGTATCTCATAACATTTTAACATGGAAATAGCTGTTCTATCATTCAGCCTACAGTAGCAGACTGCGTGTGGTGTTCAATGTAGGCCTACATTCCATGAGACTTTTGAAAACAACACGCAGGGCTTGACATTAACCTGTTTATCCACTTGTTCTTCAGACAAAGAGGTGACTGAAAATGTTGTGTTGTTTGATGCAGGAAACCACTTTACTAAATAAAATGCATTATTATTCCCATACCATTATTACAGAGAATCAGACAAATTATGCTACCCTCTGCATATTGGCTACTTAGCTTTTTCAAGCCTGTCTCAAAATTACAACACTGCCCCTTTATTAAGACAAAAAAAAAAGCTGATCACCTGACTCGCTTTTCAAAGGTGTCTAGAAATACACGTTTTGTCCTCTCGTAGGAAGCAATCACTCCCCCATTGCTGACCACAAATGATCTATAACTGGGCTAATAACTTACTAACTAGCAAAGGATAAGAACAAAATGTGCACGTGGCTACATGCAGCTCTCGCTTTGATCTCAAAACAACTGCATCTACTCACGACCGCTCATGCTGTAAAACACTGTCCAGTTAAAAGTAAATGGCACAGATCCGTATATGGCAATGGTCTATTTGCATATAGGCCTACTGCAGCTCAGATTTTTACACAGAGCGGTGCGGCATAGAGTATGGGCTGTGTAGTGCATGTCAATGCAATAGAATCCTACTCCGATGCGTTCTGCATTTCTTGCATAGATAATTTTGTTTCGGGATGTTGCATTGGAAGTAGCTAATATTGCGTTGTTTCGATCACAATTTCCACAGCAAAGGGAAATGTTGATAGTGTTAACAGGGAACACTCTAGAACAGTGGTCACCAACCTTTTCTGAGTCAAGATCACAGAGTCAAAATGCAAGCCAAGATCAACCGCTCAGATTTGACTTAAAAAACATAAGCCTATGCAACATTAACCAATTAAAATAAAAATTAAAAGTACTGTAGCAATGAGGTTTGTGCAGTAAGCTATTGGCCTAATACATTATCACCGCATATTAGCTTTGCTTGAATTGCCCTGCCAACGCATTGATGTTTGTGCCATTATATTTAAACATTTATGGTAGGCTATATGATCACACCGGTAATAGATCTGTTGTTGTATTACTTATGAGGCACATCTGAGTGAGCATACATTTAAATAATTAGCTTTTTATTTTACTGGGCTGATGGTGCCTGCATCTGATGGTCAGTATCAGCGGAGGGAGAGAGCAGAAGACTGAAGGTCCGCCTCTCAACATCCCTTCGCTCTCCCTGACCAAAAAGGGTCAGTCTTCCAGCTGATGGCGCAACACGAGTCGCACTGCATTATTCCTGCCTCATGCACAAATTCATGTTGTTACTCCTATGAACAGAGTACGTGAAATATTCCTCGATATTAAAAAAGATTCTAGCCGCTAATAATAACAACACAAGCCTATAGATACACTTCCCTACTAATTCATTACTGCTGCACTGCTTTTTTATAGCGCCCAGTGTAAATAGGAAGAAAGTGCATTTTATGGCTCATAAAAGTGTTGAATACAAAGTGTTGAGAGTGCTGAGTAAGAACTTGAACTCAAAAACAGCAGCTCTTTACTGTATTCGTTGACAGTCTCTCTCTAGTCATGGTTTTAAAGTTTTTAAATCTCACAGTAACAACTTTACTGTAGCTTTCGTTTATGCCCGCTACGTTTCTGCAGACAATCTGAGCAATCGACTAGGAATGCCTTGGAGATCGACCAGTTGTGATCGACCTGTTGGTGACCACTGCTCTAGAAAGTTGAGTGAAGTTCAAACTGTCTGTCTGTGGGCTGATATTTCTGCACGGCAGTCCCGGGGCTACTGCGCACACGCGCAACTTAGAGTGAACATTGACTGTAGGTAGGGATGGGGGGGAATGTATACAGTAGAGTATTACAATATTATTTTTGGCCATTTTATATTGATACTGTGACTCCAACTATCGCATTTCTTTACTTATTTTTGCTTGGTTAACGTTAGCTAGTGGTATTCGGCTATACCTGCGCCAAAACGCTGGTATTTAGCACCTTATAGCATAGCGATAGAGGACTCTTGTGCCCAAAAACCTGTTATAGCATGGGCAGCGCCACAGAGGACTTTCACCATTTTCAAGTAGTCAACTGGGTGAGACTTCCTATGGGTTAAGGAAGGATCACATAATTCCCTCCAGGTCATCAGGAGGGATCAGCCAATAAATTATACTCGTGAGCAAACATTTCATAACTGCAGGTGGCAGTAAATCATCAACCTTGTCATTATACCTGTTCAAATAACACACTCCATGTGGCAGTCTGCGCCTTTTCAGTTTGTTACCATCTCATAGAAGTAGTAGAAGAAAACGGACTACTTCAAAATGGAGATGGCCTCAATGGCGCTGCCCATGCGCTCACAGACACCATAATGGGACATATACAATGTTGTGTCCTCTAACTATCTTCTTTTTAAAGATGGAATCTGCAGTAGGGGGAAACAGCGCCACTGGCCGACCTATCACCGTCGTTTTTGTTGCAGAGCTGAGGAGTGTTGTGCAGCATGGTAAAATAAATTACAGCACATATTGTGCTCTTCTATCGCACGTGCAATGATGTTACTGCTGTTTGCACTAACTTCTTTGTTGTTATTACACCGCAAATGGACGTCGCTTAAGGATTTCAGCTTTACATTTTTTTTTTTTTAATGGTGAGCCAACATGTTGAGCACTTTTACCTCCCCAAAACATGTTGTTATGACTTTGTCTTGTCACTCTGCAGCAGACATATAATGAGCAATATGTATGGAACATTGAATCGCAATAAAAATCACTGAATGAAATAGCAAAACATATAGAATTGTGATACGTATAGAATCGCAATACACCTAAGTATCTTGATATCATATAGAGAGGTCCCTGGCAATTCCTTGCCCTAACTGTAGGTAGACCCATGTCTTCAATACTTGATACAGCAACTATGAGATGTTCTGAAAGCAAATGTTAAATCTAGACCAGTGATGGGAGCCTGGTTGCCAAACCTAGCCCAAAAGCCACTGCTAACTTAGTCTACAAATCCTCTAAGAAATTTTGCAATAATGGTTAGATCAGCCTCCCGAGTGGTACAGCGGTCTAAGGCACTGCATCGAAGTGCTTGAGGCATCACTACACACCCGGGTTCGATCCCAGGCTGTGTCACAGCCAACCGGGAGACCCATGAGGTGGTGCACAATTGGCCCAGCGTCGTCTGGGTTAGGAGAGGGTTTGGCTGACCGGGATGTCCTTGTCTCATCATGCTCTAGCGACTCTACGTGGCGGGGACGGGCACGCTGACTTCGGTCACCAGCTGTACAGTGTTTCCTCCGACACATTGATGCGGCTAGTTTCCGGGATATAAGAGTTGTGTGTCAAGAAGCAGTGCGGCTTGGCAGGGTCGTGTTTCGGAGGACGCATGGCTCTCAACCTTCACCTCTCCCAAGTACTTATGGGAGTTGCAGCGATGAGACAAGACTAAACTACCAATTTGATATCACGAAATTGGGGTAAAAAGTAACAAAAAGTAATATATATATAAATAATAAATACACACTTGAAGTCAGAAGTTTACACACACCATAGCCAAATACATTTAAACTCAGTTCTGCACAATTCCTGACATTTAATCATAGGAAAAATTCCATTTTGCATCACCACTTTATTTTAAGAATGTGAAATGTCAGAATAATAGTAGAGAGAATGATTTATTTCAGCTTTTATTTCTTTCATCACATTCCCAGTGGGTCAGAAGTTTACATACACTCAATTAGCATTTGATAGCATTGCCTTTAAATTGTTTAACTTGGGTCAAACGTTTCAGGTAGCCTTCCACAAGCTTCCAACAATAAGTTGGGTGAATTTTGGCCCAATTCCTCCTGACAGAGCTGGTGTAACGGAGTCAGGTTTGTAGGCCTCCTTGCTCACACACGCTTTTTCAGTTCTGCCCACTATTTTTCTAGTGGGATTGAGGTCAGGGCTTTGTGATGGCCACTCCAATACCTTGACTTTGTTGCCCTTAAGCCATTTTGCCACAACTTTGGAAGTACGCTTGTGGTCATTGTCCATTTGGAAGACCCATTTGCGACCAAGCTTTAACTTCCTGACTGATGTCTTGAGATGTTGATTCAATATATCCACATAATTTTCCTACCTCATGATGCCATCTATTTTGTGAAGTACACCCCCGTGCTTCACGGTTGGGATGGTGTTCTTCGGCTTGCAAGCCTCCCCCTTTTTCCTCCAAACATAACGATGGTCATTATGGCCAAACAGTTCTATTTTTGTTTCATCAGACCAGAGGACATTTCTCCAAAAAGTACGATCTTTGTCCCCATGTGCAGTTGCAAACCGTAGTCTGGCTTTTTTATTGCGGTTTTGGAGCAGTGGCTTCTTCCTTGCTGAGCGGCCTTTCAGGTTATGTTGATATAGGACTCGTTTTACTGTGGATATAGATACTTTTCTACTGGTTTCCTCCGGCATCTTCACAAGGTAATTTGCTGCTGTTCTGGGATTGATTTGCACTTCTCGCACCAAAGTACGTTTATCGTCTCCTTCCTGAGCGGTATGACAGCTGCGTGGTCCCATGGTGTTTATACTTGCGTACTATTGTTTGTACAGATGAACGTGGTACCTTCAGGCGTTTAGAAATTGCTCCCAAAGATGAACCAGACTTTGAGGTCTTGGCTGATTTCTGTTAATTTTCCCATGATGTCAAGCAAAGAGGCACTGAGTTTGAAGGTAGGCCTTGAAATACATCCACAGGTACACTTCCAATTGACTCAAATAATGTTAATTAGCCTATCAGAACCTACTAAAGCCATGACATTTTCAGGAATTTTCAAAGCTGTTTAAAGGCAGAGTCAACTTAGCGTATGTAAACTTCTGACCCGCTAGAATTGTGATACAGTGAATTATAAGTGAAATAATCTGTCTAAACAATTGTTGGAAAAATGACTTGTGTCATGCACAAAGTAGATGTCCTAACCGACTTGCCAAAACTATAGTTTGTTAGCACGAAATTTGTGTTGAAAAAAAGAGTTTTAATGACTCCAACCTAAGTGCATGTAAACTTCCGACTTCAACTGTGTAATAAATAGAAACAAAATGGTTGGATCGATTTAATCATGTATACTTGCATAGTATCTTATGATTGAAGATTGCAATTGGAGTGGCCCACTTGCTATCTAATGTGCAAGCTAGAAGAGGAACCAGTAATGTATAACAACCTTTTTGCCTCAAACGTCCCTAACACCCTTCCCCCCTTCCCCAGGCCTCTCACCTCTCTGGGGCACCTGCTGCCAGCGGTAGTCCCAGTTCTGCTGGGTAACGGCCAGCCGCGAGGCCGCCAGGCCCTCCTTGGGGGAGAACTTCCTCACGTCCCACAGCTTGATGGACTGGTCCTTGGAGTTACTGATCAGATAACGTGCATCGCCCTGCCAGATGGAGAGGGCAGATTAATGATAGATGTGTATCTTCCTGACAGAAATAGTTGTCCCTGCGGGTGATTTGTGCAGTCAACGGACACACAGAAGTTGTTGTTACCACAGAATGAGGGTAAAAATACTAATACATCCTTCCTCACTGATCGAAACCCTTTCTGATTGGTGAAACAGCACTGCATAGCTTTGACCTGTCCAGTTGTCTATAAAAAATACATTTTACCATGTACAGTGCCTTCAGAAAGTATTCACACCCCTCGACTTATTCCACATTTTGTTGTGTTACGGCCTGAAATCAAAATGGATTCAATCGTTTTTTTCTCTCTCACCTACCTACACACAATACCCCATAATCACATGTTTTTAGAAATGTTTTTTTGAAGTACAGAAATGTCTAATTTACACATACAGTACCAGTCAAAAGTTGACACCTACTCATTCAAGGGTTTTTCTTAATTTTTTCGCTATTTTCTACATTGTAGAATGACAGCTTTTTATTCTCTCAACCAGGTTCATGAAGAATGCTTTTCCAACAGTCTTGAAAGAGTTACCACACATGCTGAGCACTTGTTGGCTGCTTTTCCTTCACTCCGCGGGTCAACTCCTCCCAAACCATCTCAATTGGGTGGTCGGGTGATTGTGGAGGCCAGGTCATCTGATGCAGTACTCCATCACTCTCTTAGCCCTTATACAGCCTGGAGGTGTGTTTTGGGTCATTGTCCTGTTGAAAAACAAATGATCGTCCCACTAAGCACAAACCAGATGGGATGGTGTATCGCTGCTGAATGCTGTGGTAGCCATGCTGGTTAAGTGTGCCTTGAAATCTAAATATATCACAGACGGCAAAGCACCCCCACACCATCACACCTTCTCCTCCATGCTTCACGGTGGGAACCACACATGCAGAGATCATCCGTTCACCTACTCTGTGTCTCACAAAGACACGGCAGTTGGAACTCTGGGTCTTCCCTTCCTGTGGTGGTCCTCATGAGAGCCAGTTTCATCATAGCGCTTGATGTTTTTTTGCGACTGCACTTGAAGAAACTTTCAAAGTTTTGAAATGTTCCGTATTGACTGACCTTCATGTCTTAAAGTAATGGACTGTCGTTTCTCTTTGTCATTTAAGCTGTTCTTGCCATAATATGGACTTGGTATTTTACCAAATAGGGCTATCTTCTGTATACCACCCCTAACTTGTCACAACACAACTGACTGGCTCAAACACATTAAGGAAAGAAATTCCATAAATTAACTTTTAACAAGGCACACCTGTTAATTGAAATGCATTCCAGGTGACTACCTCATGAAGCTGGTTGAGAGAATGCCAAGACTGTACAAAGCTGTCATCAAGGCAAAGGGTGGCTACTTTGACGAATCTCAAATATAAAATGTTTTGGTTACTACATGATTCCATGTGTTATTTCATGTTTTTGATTTCTTCACTATTATTCTACAATGTACAAAATAGTACAAATAAAGAAAAACCCTGGAATGAATAGGTGTGTCAAAACTTTTGACTGGAACTGTAAGTATTCACACCCCTTTGCTATGACACTCCAAATTGAGCTCCGGTGCATCAAATTTCTTTTGATCATCGTTGAGGTGTCATTACAACTTGATTGGAGTACACCTGCGGCCAATTCAATTGTTTGGACATGATTTAGAAATTAACAACTGTCTATATATAAGGTCCTACAGTTGACAGTGCATGTCAGAGCAGAAATGATGAAGTCCAAGGAAATGTTCGTAGATCTCCTAGATAGAATTGTGGAGGCGGCATATATCTGATTCAGATATGGTCCCATGTGGCTCAGTTGGTAGAGCATGGTGCTTGCAACGCCAATGATGTGGGCTCGATTCCCACGGGGGACCAGTACAAAATAAAAAGTATAAAAATGTATGCACTGGTAAGTCACTCTGGATAAAAGCATCTGATAAATGACTCAAATGTAAATGTACAATTCAGAGGGGTTGAGTTAAATGTGGAAGACACATTTCGGTTGAATGCATTCAGTTGTGCAACTGACTGGATATCCCCTTATATCTCGTGAGGGTAAAAAACTATTTTTAGAGTGTTGAAAGTTTCCAAGAGCACAGTGGTCTCCAACATTGGCCATCTGACCAAACTCTGCAACCGGGCAAGAAGAACCTTGGTCAGGGAGGTAACCAAGAACCCAATGACCACTCTGACAGAACTACAGAGTTCCTTGGCTGAGATGGGAGAACCTGCCAGAAGGACAACAGTCTCTACAGCATGTCACCAATCTGGGCTTTATGGGAGAGTGGCCAGACAGAAGCCACTCCTGAGAAAAAGGCACAACATCACACCTGGAGTTTGAAAAAAGGAATGTGAAAGACAGAACATAAGTCAAAATATTCTGTGGTCTGATTAGAAAAATGTTACTCTTTGGTCTGAATGCATAACGCTATGCCTGGAGAAAACCAGGCACAGCTCATCACCCGCCTAACACCATCCCTACCGTGAAGCCTGGTGGTGGCAGCATCATGCTATGGGGATGCTTTTCAGCAGCAGGGACTGGGTGATTGGTAAGGATAGAGGGAACAATGAATGGAGCCAAATACAGGCAAACCCTTGATGAGAACCTGCTTCAGAATGCAAACGACCTTGGACTGGGGCAAAGATTTACATTCCAACATGACAATGACCCAAGCATACAGCCAAACCAACTCTGGAAAGGCTTCAGAACAAAAAAAGTCCTTGAGTGGCCCAGCCAAAGCCCAGACTTGAATCCCATTGAAAATCCCATTGCTGTTCACTGCCACTCCCCATCTAACTTAACAGAACTTTAGAAAATCTGCAAAGAAGAATGGGAGAAAATCCCAAATCCAGATTTGAAGACGACTCAAAGCTTTAATCGCTGCCAAAGGTGCTTTTACAAAGTATTGACTCAGGGGTGTGAACATGTATGTCAATTAGATATTTCTGTAATTAATTTTCAATAAATTTAGAAAAACATGTTTTCACTTTCTCATTATGGGGTATTGTGTGTAGATGAGAAAAGAAATATGTAATCCGTGTTGAATTCAGGCTGTAACATAAAATGTGGAATAAGTCAAGGGGTATGAATACTTTCTGTGGGCACTGTACGTATTCAAATTGTGCTTTGATATGGATGATCACATACACTGTATCCTAATGTGTAGAGGGTGATTACAAATGCTGGACACATACACACGCAGCTAGTGTTTTTTTCTATTACCTTGCTGTGTATGAAGGTGATGCCATCTCTGTGTCCAGACAGCTGGCCCACGGGCTGGGGTCTGTCCTCCCGCAGCGTCCGCCTGTCCCACACCTTGCAGAGCGCGTCGTCGCTGCCTGAGAACAGCAGCTGGGACGAGCTGTCAGCAAAAGCCACCGCATTCACGTCATCCTCGTGAGCATCAATCTAAGGAGAAGGGGAGGAGGGAAGAGAAGGGGGGGAGAAAGAGTGTGTAAAAGAGTGAGGAGGAAAGAGATAGCAGAGGTCAAGAGTGAGGTGGGTTGTAATATACACAGAGGGGTTCCAAGATAAGAGGGATAGTGTGAAGCTTGGTGGGCAGACAGAGGGTGACCAGGGTGTAACTAAATACTCGCAGTGCCAATGTCAACAGCAAATATGGTCTATAAGCAGACACACACACAGACCTTAAGGGTTCTCCTATTCTGTTCACGATCAAAGACGTAGAGGCAGCCATCATTTGCTCTGTGAAGAAAATAAAGAAACGGAGAGTGAGATATGCACTGTAGGCTATTAAACGTGGCCCTAACCAACTAAAATATATTAGAAATTGATCTGAAAATGTACAATTGGGATGAAGAAATTGGGTGCACTAACCCTCCAAGGATCTCTTTTCCGTCTGTGGAGGCAGCCAGAGAGAAGACACAGAACCTCCTCTCGTCTGGGCTAAGAGGGAAGAACAGAACATTAACCAGCCTCCTCCACTGAGACACATCTCCAATTATGGAACATCATCTACAATCCATGGAAATAATTGGCCTAAAATGGTGCTGCTCTCAAAAAGTTGAATCCTAGCTTCAGAGAAACATGCGCGTATCTCAAAGTTCAGTGCAAGTGTAGCCTCACGAGCCACCCTGATGCAGTGAACCCCTTTTACATTAATTCATATAATTTAAGTAAATGTTGAAATTACAAAGAAGTTAGGATTTAGCCCAAACAGCAGGAAATAAGTGGGGGGGGGGGGGGGGGGGGGGGGGGGGGAAATCACATAAATGGAGTCCCTCAGCTTTTCATGTAATACATTATGAACTCATCTAATTTAAATGGTTCCTGTTGCTCCATTAGAGTGGCACACAAAATGAACAATGGCTGGTTGAAATGATAGTTAGTTCCAAGGTCAGGCATCCTTGTGAATGAAGAGGATTGCCGGTAGAACAGCTTATTACCCGATTGGTTAAGCTATAAGTACTATGAGGGGAAACACTAACTTGAGGTCCAGGGCGGTATGGGTTTCACTGTCTCCATCTACACTGCAGACATGAACTAGAGGGGTACAAGAGAGCACACATCAGTACAAAATACACCCAGTGACATGACAAGAAGCCCAAAATAGATATATTCTGGTGAAGATCGTGATGGCAAAAAAACATCCGTTTTAATGTTTAGAAATCATTTATTTCAAAATGAGTTAGAGTTGAGTTCTTTTATATTAGATCGACATAGCTGTGATTACCGACTGCGCCTCGTCTCATGTTGGTTGAAGCGCCGTCCTTCCACCTCACTATCTTCAAATTAAGTTATAATCCTACCCATTCCTTCATCTATGGTAAGGTCAGGGTGACTAAAATAGCAGCACCCCCCAGTGTGGGTGGTATCTTTGCTCTGGTGGCCTAGCCTTACTGTAATCAGACCAGCTGGAGTAGAGCACGTTGTAGGAGTCGGGGGTGAAGCATACGTCCAGCACGCTCCAGCCCACGTCCCTGGCCTTCACAGTCTGCTTCAGGTTAAAGCGCCCGCTACTGGTGTCATACAAACGGATGTTCTGGTCTAGGAAAGCCAGGGAAGGATGCGTGTTTTAGAAATCAGTGGTCACTACAAATAAAAATGTGAAATTGTTTGTACATGTAAACACAGCGATGTGGTTAAGAACTAAAGGAATTTCAATCATTTCCCCAGTCTACTGTAACGGTTGTGTTCACGTCCTTACCTTGGCAGGCAGAGAGGAACATGTTGCCATCGTCACTGTACACACCACAGAACGCTTTCTGCTGGTATGTGTCCTTGTGTGTCACATGATTGGGCAGGAAACTGAGGAGAAGTGCAAACGGAACACCAATGGATTTCAGCAACAACAGGCTCCTCATCTGTCAACATTCAGGTTAATGGTCCGATAAATAAGGCTTTATTCATTACAGCTTTTAAGTGGAACAATTCATAACACATCCCCTTTCACTTGTTTCTGCAATGAGTTTACGGTGCTTAGTTTTAGTGTGTGGATGTGAGGCGTTTTGGTAATACTCACTGTGAGCGAATGCGACTACACTCTCCGTGAGAAAAACTGGAGCCTCGACATCGGCCTTGTTCCCTCTGAGAGAGTAACACAAATCAGAATCACCCTCTAGACCTGAGGAACACAGTAGACCCAACATGCTTGCCCAACAATGCTTGCCCTCACCTCTGTTAGCATGTGGGTGAAGCTTTGCCTGCCTTTCAAGTCAGATGAGGCCGTGGTCAGGAGGATCCGAGTCCGGATTTCACTCCGGTCCAACTCCTGAGTGTCTGGCTGGGAGTCCACTGACAAGACACAGGAGCAGTGAGCAAGAGACCAGTGAGGCATGCAAGTAGGTATACATTTGTAAACACACTTGTGTAACAAATATGCCAATACTTTGTATTTTAACTGTGATGTCAAGTGCATTGGAATATCTATATGAATAGCACTATATCAGATAGAAGGAATAGCGTTATGTTTTTTGGTCATTTTTCTTCCATTGCTTGCACACAAAGTAAAAAGTAGGATTAAATGTGACTAGTGCACACAATGAAACCCAGCTTGGTTTACCGGGAGGGTTGTAACGGTCTCCTAGACGCCCCTCCCAAGCCCCATCGCTGTCCTCGTCAGAATCTGAATACGACTGGACGAGCTGCAGGCCTGTTGCTCCACTCCCATGGACCAGCCTCACCTGGCCCCTTCATGTACACACAAAGATGAGGAGAGGGATGGGGAAACACTTGTGCTCATTGACATGAACTAGAACTAGGCTACACATAGGACACAACTCCAGTGGAGAAAGCACTCCATTCTGCATTGGCATGATTTCCATATAAGTGCAATGATGAAGGAAAAACGAAAGTTTTCCCCTTTGCTGAGAAGCAGTAATGTGAGTTTGTGTTGAGTATTTATTTAAACTTGGAGCAGAGTGAACTTCTTTAGTGCTAGGTCTACTCTTTGGCTACTGTATAGGCTATGGTCAGACTGTCTCCCAGTCCCAGCTTCAACTTACCTCCTCAATAGGTAAGCCAGCACTTGAGCTAAATCGACGTCCTCCTCTGCTGTTGACTGCCTGTCACCCTGCTGCCCCTCAGCCGATCTGCGACTTCTACTGCTGTTACTGTTATTACTGCTGCTGCTCTGGTTGGATTCCGCTTCAGACTGGTCAGGGTTGCCGCTGGAGCCCCGACCGCCGGACATCCCAGAACTAGACTGAGAGCCCATATACCGAGAGCCTGCCAGGGAAGTCAATGATGTTGTCTATGAGAAGTGAATAATGATGACAAATGCTTTAAAGGCCCAGTGCAGTGAAAAACGTGATTTCCTGTGTTTTATATATATTTCCCACACTAAGACGAAATCGCTCCGCCATTGCCTAGTTGCAAAAATTCTGATAGTACAAGGATTCCATACACTATACTTGTTTTGTCACATAGTTCGATTCATTTCAGTTTCTCTAACACTGTGAAATATCTTTTCCATAGCCAAAAATATTGTTTTCTCATCTGTTTGAAGCTGGTGTACAAAACTGAAAATAAAATACGCAAAAACTAAACTTAAGAACAGGAAGCATAGAAATAGTGTACATAGGACAGATCTACCGCTTCTTAGACTTGCTTCCAATGAAAATGACAGATCGAGCCTTCCGAGTTGCACAGCGGTCTAAGGCGCAGTGCTAAAGTAGTCACTACAGATCCGGGTTCGATACAGGGCTGTGTCGTAGCCGGCCGCGACCGGGAGACCCATGAGGCGGCACACAATTGGCCCAGCGTTGTCCGGGTTAGGGGAGGGTTGGCCGGCTGGGATGTCCTTGTCCCATCTCGCTTTAGCAACTCCTTGTGGCGGCCAGGCACAACCACGCTGACTTCGGTCGCCAGCTGTACGGTGTTTCCTCCGACACATTGGTGGGGCTGGCTTTTGGGTCAAGCGATCAGTGTGTTTCGGAGGACACATGACTCTCGACCTTCACCTCTCCCAAGTCCGTACGGGAGTTGCAGCGATGGGACAAGAATGTAACTACCAATTGGATATTACGAAATTGGTCAGAAAAAGGGGTAATAACCACCCCCAGGCAGCGCAGTGGTCTAAGGCACTGCATCGCAGTGCTAGCTGTGCCACCAGAGATTCTGGGTTTGAGCCCAGGCTCTGTCGCAGCCGGCTGTGACCGGGAGGCCCATGGGGCGGTGCACAATTGGCCCAGCGTCGTCCGGGTTAGGGAGGGTTTGGCCGGCAGGGATATCCTTGTCTCATCGCGCACTAGCGACTCCTGTGGCTGGCCGTGCTCAGTGCACGCTGACCAGGTCGCCAGGTGTACTGTGTTTCCTCCGGCACATTGGTGCAGCTGGCTTCCAGGTTGGATGTGCATTGTGTCAAGAAGCAGTGCGGCTTGGTTGGGTTGTGTTTTGGAGGACGCATGGCTCTCGACCTTCGCCTCTCCCGAGTCCGTATGGGAGTTGCAGCGATGAGACAAGACTGTAACTACTTCCAATTGGATACCACGAAATCGGGGAGAAAAAAGGTGTACAACAAAAAAAATAATACCCCCCAGAAATTTTTATGACAGATCTATAACACAAAAAGTGACATATTACAGCTGTAAGCCTGGAGGCAAATAAAACATGTTTGCCATTCAGAGGGTGAACGGGCAAGACAAAAGATTTACGTGCCTTTGAGTGTGTCAAGAACTCCAACGCTGCACGAAAAAAAGGCGGTGCAACTCAATATTAGGAAGTTGTTCCTAATGTTTTGTACACTCAGTGTATATGGCTCTGATGCTTGCCAATTCCTCATAAAGGATGTCATCCTCCTATGGAGAATGAACTGGCAAATCAGCTGTCTACTCGCATGAATATTTTTCATGAAATAAAACCACACCATTCTGTAGTTGGGTTACATCCCACACCATTCCAACACAGAAAAGCTGCTTATTAACATAGTTACTTAAAAAGGTAAAACATGCAGAAATTGCTCCGCCATATGCTGGTTTTTAAAATTCTAATAGTTCATCTAATATCAGTTTATGTGACAAAACAAGTAACGTTGATGTCAACAAATATTGTCAAAACCGCTGTGAAATAGCTTTTCAATGTGAATTTGGTCGTGTCGCCCCAAAAAGTTACATATAGCTGCTTTAATTAACATTTTGTGGAAGGTAAACTATTTAACTCATGTTGTAATTAATTATAAGTAATATTTCATAACAATCTGGAAACACAGGATAGTTACTTTAACATTAAATCTGTTCACCTGTATGGGTGAGCTGCCTGACGTGTAAGAGATTGACCGTGTCTTCTTGACACAGACATACAACTACTATCAAAGACTTAGCTAGCTAAAAAAAATGCAATGGCAAAAATCATCAAGCGACTTGCTCTAACGGTCGTTACAAAAAACGAGCTAACCATCGCATGAATTGTCTGACTAGCTAGCTAGTTAGCTAATACAGCTAGCCTAGCCTAAAGATACCTACACTGTTCTAAGTATAAGGTTACACGCGCTTGACAGTTATTTGTTGCTGTATATTAAGCTAAATAACTTGCCAGTAATGTTGTCACGAGTCCGTTTAAGAAAACGGTTTTTATCTGTGGATGATACGCCGTTTTCGCTGCCGATGTTTTCAAGATAATACCAGACCGAAGTTGCGAAGTCCGTGATGCGCCATGTTGTTTACAACATAGAAACTCATTATTTTTTCTATGGTTTACAATACTGGAGCAACCTGCGCGAGAACCCCAGCCCTTTTGGTGTCACATGACCTTCTCCCGCGAGAACAAGCTACCAAGTCAGTCAATTTGTGCCAGTGAAAATTGACAAGACATGTCGAAACTTGGATGTGTCGAAAATTCACCTCATGCCTACAAAACTCTACACATGGATGGCATTCTCCACAGGAAAACTCTGCAATGAGGACATCCATAAAACCGCAGGGATAGCAACACATTATAGGGATGACATAAGGTTTAGCACTTCACCTAGCACTTCCCCTTTGCTAGCCAACTGTGATGACTAGTATTGACTTGTTTCAAACCATGTGCAAATAACCAAATAATACAAAAACGGTGACGATTTCAAACAGGTATATAAGCAAGAAAATTATAAAATCGAATTATTTTTATATCTAAAAAATGTACTGTATTTTCTGACATGAGCTGAAGAATTGTCAGGTCATTGTTACAAAACTGGAAATATGCTAGTTTTAGGATAACATTTTGATTTCATAATCTCATATGGCTGCTATACATTTGTTTTTGATAATATTTCTTAAAAATATATATTTTTAGTTTATTATAGATATACAGTTAAAAGTCAGAAGTTTCCATACACCTTAACCAAATACATTTAAACTCAGTTTTTCACAATTCCTGACATTTAATCCCGGTAAAAATTCCCTGTCAGGTCAGTTAGGATCACCACTTTATTTTAAGAATGTGAAATGTCAGAATAATAGTAGAGAATGATTCATTTCAGCTTTTATTTCTTTCATCACATTCTTAGTGGGTCAGAAGTTCACATACACTCAATTAGTATTTGGTAGCATTGCCTTTAAATTGTTTAACTTGGGTCAAACATTTTGGGTAGCCTTCCACAAGCTTCCCACAATAAGTTGGGTGAATTTTGGCCCATTCCTCCTGACAGAGCTGGTGTAACTGAGTCAGGTTCGTGGGCCTCCTTGCTCGCACACACTTCTTCAGTTCTGCCCACAAATTTTCTATAGGATTGAGGTCAGGGCTTTGTGATGGCCACTCCAATAGCTTGACTTTGTTGTCCTTAAGCCATTTTGTCATTGTCCATTTGAAAGACCCATTTGCGACCAAGCTTTAACTTCCTGACTGATGTCTTGAGATGTTGATTCAGTATATCCACATAATTTTTCTCCCTCATGATGCCATCTATTTTGTGAAGTGCACCAGTCCCTCCTGTAGCAAAGCACCCCCACAAAATGATGCTGCCACCCCCGTGCTTCACGGTTGGAATGGTGTTCTTCGGCTTACAAGCCTCCCCCTTTTTCCTCCAAACATAACGATGGTCATTATGGCCAAACAGTTCTATTTTTGTTTCATCAGACTAGAGGACATTTCTCCAAAATGTACGAGCTTTGTCCCCATGTGCAGTTGCAAACCATAGTCTGGCTTTTTTTATGGCGGTTTTGGAGCAGTGGCTTCTTCCTTGCTGAGCGGCCTTTCAGGTTATGTTGATATAGGACACGTTTTACTGTGGAAAAATATACTTTTGTACCTGTTTCCTCCAGCATCTTCACAAAGTCCTTTGCTGTTGTTCTGGGATTGATTTACAGTTTTCACACCAAAGTACGTTCATCTCTAGGAGACAGAACGGGTCTCCTTCCTGAGCGGTATGACGGCTGCGTGGTCCCATGGTGTTTATACTTGCGTACTATTGTTTGTACAGATGAACGTGGTACCTTCAGGCGTTTGGAAATTGCTCCCAAGGATGAACCAGAGTTGTGGAGGTCTCCAAGTTTTTTTTCTGAGGTCTTGGCTGATTTCTTTTGATTTTCCCATGATGTCAAGCAAAGAGGCACTGAGTTTGAAGGTAGGCCTTGAAATACATCCACAGGTACACCTCCAATTGACTCAAATGATGTCAATTAGCCAATCAGAAGCTTCTAGAGCATGACATCATTTTCTGGAATTTTCAAAGCTGTTTAAAGGCACAGTCAACTTAATGTATGCTAACTTTTGACCCACCTGAATTGTGATACAGTGAATTATAAGTCAAATCATTTGTCTGTAAACAATTGTTGGAAAAAGTACTTGTTTCATGCACATTGTAGATGTCCTAACCGACCTACTTCAACTGTAGGTACACAACTATCTTAAATGTATGATTGCACAGATGATCTTTTTTTTTATAAATATGTCTTGTATTTCATTTTTGCAAGGGAATTATATACTATACTAACTCAATGGTATTAGTTTATTTGTTTTTTTCAAGGTTGGTAAGCAGGAGAAGACCAACCACACCCTATGGTGATAAGAGGTTGGAAGACATTCCCATTCCCAATCATCCTATGTCTCCAGCAAAAGTGGATCCAAAACATGCTGAATGGCAGATGTGATTATCATTCAGTGACTCTGCAAGTGGACAGGGTGGTAGTTCATTATTCTTTAGAAGTGGTTGAATACCATGTACTAGGCCTATCAAATCAAATCAAATCAAATTTATTTATATAGCCCTTCGTACATCAGCTGAAATCTCAAAGTGCTGTACAGAAACCCAGCCTAAAACCCCAAACAGCAAGCAATGCATGTGAAAGAAGCACGGTGGCTGGGAAAAACTCCCTAGGAAAAACTCCTGAGAAAGGCCAAAAACCTAGGAAGAAACCTAGAGAGGAACCAGGCTATGAGGGGTGGCCAGTCCTCTTCTGGCTGTGCCGGGTGGATATTATAACAGAACATGGTCAAGATGTTAAAATGTTCGTAAATGACCAGCATGGTCAAATAATAATAATCATAGTAATTGTCGAGGGTGCAACAAGCACGTCCGGTGAACAGGTCAGGGTTCCGTAGCCGCAGGCAGAACAGTTGAAACTGGAGCAGCAGCATGGCCAGGTGGACTGGGGACAGCAAGGAGTCATCATGCCAGGTAGTCCTAGGGCTCAGGTCCTCCGAGAGAAGGAGAGAAAGAAAGAAAGAAAGAAAGAAAGAGAGAATTAGAGAGAGCATATTTACATTCACACAGGACACTGGATAAGACAAGAGAATACTCCAGATGTAACAGACTGACCCTAGCCCCCTGACACATAAACTACTGCAGCATAAATACTGGAGGCTGAGACAGGAGGGATCAGAAGACACTGTGGCCCCATCCGATGATACCCCCGGACAGGGCCAAACAGGCAGGATATAACCCCACCCACTTTGCCAAAGCACAGCCCCCACACCACTAGAGGGATATCTACAACCACCAACTTACCGTCCGAAGACAAGGCCGAGTATAGCCCACAAAGATGTCCGCCACGGCACAACCCAAGGGGGGGGCGCCAACCCAGACAGGAAGACCACATCAGTGGCTCAACCTACTCAAGTGACGCACCCCTCCCATGGACGGCATGGAAGAACACCAGTAAGTCAGTGACTCAGCCCCTGTAAAAGGGTTAGAGGCAGAGAATCCCAGTGGGAAGAGGGGAACCGACAAGGCAGAGACAGCAAGGGCGGTTCGTTGCTCCAGCCTTTCCGTTCACCTTCACACTCCTGGGCCAGACTATACTTAATCATAGGACCTACTGAAGAGATAAGTCTTCAGTAAAGACTTAAAGGTTGAGACTGAGTCTGCGTCTCTCACATGGGTAGGCAGACCATTCCATAAAAATGGAGCTCTATAGGAGAAAGCCCTACCTCCAGCCGTTTGCTTAGAAATTCTAGGGACAATTAGGAGGCCTGCGTCTTGTGACCGTAGCGTACGTGTAGGTATGTACGGCAGGACCAAATCGGAAAGATAGGTAGGAGCAAGCCCATGTAATGCTTTGTAGGTTAGCAGTAAAACCTTGAAATCAGCCCTTGCCTTAACAGGAAGCCAGTGTAGGGAAGCTAGCACTGGAGTAATATGATCAAATTTTTTGGTTCTAGTCAGGATTCTAGCAGCCGTATTTAGCACTAACTGAAGTTTGTTTAGTGCTTTATCCGGGTAGCCGGAAAGTAGAGCATTGCAGTAGTCGAGCCTAGAAGTAACAAAAGCATGGATTAATTTTTCTGCGTCATTTTTGGACAGAAAGTTTCTGATTTTTGCAATGTTACGTAGATGGAAAAAAGCTGTCCTTGAAGCAGTCTTGATATGTTCTTCAAAAGAGAGATCAGGGTCCAGAGTAACGCCGAGGTCCTTCACAGTTTTATTTGAGACGACTGTACAACCATCCAGATTAATTGTCAGATTCAACAGAAGATCTCTTTGTTTCTTGGGACCTAGGACAAGCATCTCTGTTTTGTCCGAGTTTAAAAGTAGAAAATTTGCAGCCATCCACTTCCTTATGTCTGAAACACAGGCTTCTAGCGAGGGCAATTTTGGGGCTTCACCATGTTTAATTGAAATGTACAGCTGTGTGTCGTCCGCATAGCAGTGAAATTTAACATTATGTTTTCGAATGACATCCCCAAGAGGTAAAATATATAGTGAAAACAATAGTGGTCCTAGAACGGAACCTTGAGGAACACCGAAATTTACAATTGATTTGTCAGAGGACGAACCATTCACAGAGACAAACTGATATCTTTCCGACAGATAAGATCTAAACCAGGCCAGAACTTGTCCATGTAGACCAATTTGGGTTTCCAATCTCTCCAAAAGAATGTGGTGATCGATGGTATCAAAAGCGGCACTAAGATCTAGGATCTTAGTGACACCCAAACAGCATAGCAGGACATATGAGATTATGAAATTATGAAGTCTTGTGAAAGCAAAATCAAGGGCACCAACCATAATAACTTTTCATTGTTTATTGTAATAACAAAAATAGACCATCATTTTTGTGTTAACCACTTGAATTAGATAAAGTTAAGGACATGCAGAATTTTCAATTACATAAGTCAGCTACCTTCCAGCTACTATTTCTTACAATATATGTGCACTTAGTAATTTTGCATAGTGTTCTGGGCAGTATCTTTGCAGGTACACATCCATTTTTCCTTGAACCCTCTGATCGCCAGACAGACCTAAAGATGAGGGGGAGAGGGTGAAATAGGGAAAAATAAAGAAAATATTAAATATTTCTAACATAAATATAACATATAAATACAAAATGAACAGTAAGATGTGACATTACAGCACAGAATAAAGTTGTAATAACATGGTAATGATATGGTAACAAGTTATAGTTACTCACATTGAAACGTTATTTGCCCAGATACCCCGTAATTTCAGTATAATTATATTCTTATTTTAGGGTTACACCACATACTTTGTGCCATAGTATAAGGGGTAACAATATACAGAGCCCTTTTTCCAACCATCTTTTACTATTACCATGTTATTACCATTTTATTCCATGCTGTAACATAAAGTGTTACCAAATTATCTTTAAGAAGACATTAGTACAATACATATATGCCATCAATCTGTATGATGCATGCTTTCTGGCAGAAACAACCATTACCATGAAAATTAAAAGAGAAAGAATAATGCATAAATGTGCATAAAGTGCATAAATGACTGATACCCAGCATCCCCTGCTCACCCAGTCTTTGGGCAGTCTTTTCAATCTTCCTCAGTGCAGACTGAATATCTTCTCCCTTTGGCACGAGAACCTCAATTTCCCCAACACAATAGCCAAAGTCGGCCTGGTCAAGGTCTACACGCACTCCACTTTCATCTCCTTCCCCCCCAAAAGTGAATGAACACCTCTGTGTTGTAAACTCTGCAAAGCAAACCAGATTCAGCTCCATCAGCCAGGATTCATTCCCTGTGGGGCAATTCTTTGCACCTTCAGTTTTGGGTGTGTCTTGATCGACCACTGGGTGCGTCTGGTTGGCAGTTTTTTTCTCCCCATTACCTTCTTTCATGACCTCTCTCACTTTCAACTGAATTTGGGACAGATTGGTTATCTCCTGATAGCGTGAACACAGTTCTGCCTTCTGAGGCTCACCCACTCTGTCTTCTGCCTTCGTAACTGTGGCGCATTTGAGTTCCCAACATCCCTGGCGACAACGCAACCACACATCTCTCAAGGTGAGAAGGAAGTCTGGGGTGTCAAAATACTTGTCTTGGAATTGTTTCTGACCAATACACACCGCTGGTGAGAGAAAAGTTGCAAGAAAGAGGGAAGGGTGCAGAGAAAATGTATTACATATTGTTTGAATGAAAATTTTCACTGCTGAAAAGGATGCAATTTTGTTTTTAATTTGTAAGTATACTGAGAAATGATATCAAGTAAGTATTAAAAATAAAATCTGTCCCGATAAAACTAAATTAACATTGTAGTCTACATTTGAGCTTTCTTTACCAACCTTCATCAGCAGCATTCCACTATAATTAATCTAGTAGTTAGCCCACATTATACATTAAAATGGTGTATTCTATATTGTAAGTAGCCTACATCAATCATATTTTTTTGTGTTTTTAATATAAAATGTAGTTATGGAGATGCCCTCTGGGCACAATGGTACAACTTGGAGGCTACACACCTCCTATCTCTTCCAATTGTTTCTGAATGTCATCGTCACAGACAAATTTCCTCTCCACTTCCACACTCATTGTACTCTGTAATGACACAAATTTATCAGCATCAAAATGCTCACTGTGAAATAAATTAATCTAACAACTACACATGATAAATTCCATTTGGGAAATAGTATATGGTCCCAATATTGGCCTTGCTGCCGTGTGGAAACGTAGCTACGATCTGTAATAAATACAGAGCGCGTGCAGAAGTAACACTAGACTAGTACGTTAGCGTTATACATTTCATATAGGCTACCCCTCACCTCCATTTAACGACCGCTATTACCGATTCAACAGTCATGTAAAATAGGTTCAAGATTGTTGCTTGAGCTTTCACTAAATCACTGACAGCCGCAAGTATTTTAGACAGGCGCAGTGTGGACACCTAGGTGCTTACTGCATTCCCGAGCATCATAGCCCGTCATAATAACGCAGAACAATTACTTTACATAAATTGGAAAACCACTGTAGTACCGTTTTTAAACCTATAATCTATACTATTTGTATCTTTGTTATAACCGTAATCCCCCATATTTCGTGAATAATTAAACTATTGTCATGCAGTACTACACAATAAGATGTACAGTAATATAAAAGGGCTTGGTGAACATACTGTAACAAGTGTCCTAATTGGACAGGGGTCCTATTAGGCCTAATTGGAAAATGCCAATCTCATTCAATAACCTATTGATGGACTGAGAAATTTACCAGAGACCAAATAGCTCTAATCAAAGACATATATTGTCTCACCATGATTATAAGTAAATGTAAAACTTTACGCAACGGTTTGTCTAGATACATGTCCTATACATGTTGTGATTGTTTAACATTTCAATCTGTAGGCTGTTCGCCCAGCTTGTTTATTTTCATCCTAATCTGATGACCCCATAGAGGATCAGGATTTTGGGTATGCATTCTGATTCAATCTGGCTGATTGAATTCTACAAATGCTTTTTCAGATCAAGGGACATGACTCTGGAGAAGCCCTCTCATCATGCTTCATTACATTAAACTGCAGAACTGGCTCGACGAGACAAATATTAGGCTATTTGAATCAACTAATATTGTTACATAAAGGTTTTATATTGACGCCAAATGTATTCTTCCCTGCTGAATGTCTGAAATCAGCCTTGGGGGGAGCTGTCGTGTGTTTACTAGAGGGAAGAGGGGAAAGAGAGAGGGCGACTGAGTGAGGGAGAGAACAGGCGAGGGAGGGCGAGCAAGAGAAAACTTTTCAGTTTTAAAGAGCGAGAGGAAGCGTGCGCTGGAGCGACGACCATGCAGGTAAATGCATTAGCTAATTGCTCGGAAGTTAATTAAACGATATTGGCGTTTGCTTAATTGCGATTGTGTGTTTGAAAGATTGCTGTGCAAATGATAGTTTCAATCGAGCGATGAATGTTGTATATCCAATGGTTCTATTCACCGGATTCGAACATTAAATTCCAAACTTTTCAACCTCCGTCCGTTTCTCTTCACCCCACCACCCCTTTTGCTGTGCGCAGTGTGCAAGTAGTCTGTTTCAAGTAGCTTAGCATTTGATTCTTTTGTCAATTATTTCACGAAGCCATCTAAAATGGTTGTTAAGATGTTCATGAATACTAAATATTTTGTATAATGAAGTAGATCATTAAAATGTGTTATCAAGGTTTTGTGGAATGGTGGGGGAGTAGGGGGCGCGCCGTTTTTTACACATCTGTAAAGGGAACCCATATTCATTAATTAAATAGCTTAGTCCATGTAGGCCTCAATTTGCGCTGTTGAGCAGGCAGCGGGTGGTGTAATACTGGATCCCCGATTGGCAGCCCACAATCCGAGGGATAAAGGAAGCACTCGAGGCCGATGTTTTGGACGGAATAACTAAAGCCTACAGTGTATATATTTGTAGTAGATCGGTATACTTCCGAATGTGTAGCCATGTACACCTGGGCTTATTTTTTTTTTTCAGACTAGTTGAGGAAGGTTGACAGCGACGGGTTAAGTTCTTGTTAGCTAGTAGGCTAAGTGCCACGACTGTTATTTTGGTCCTTTTGTTTAATTTCGCAACGTTAATGAATAGACAATGCGGTACGTAGTTTCGAGTCTCTGTTTTTAACCGTCTTTATAATTGCAGGACAGAGTTGGTGTGTTTCTTGCATTTCATAACATAAGCTAGAAACAACTATTGCGACGTTGATAGCTTGGCTAACTAACGTTAGCTAGCTTGCTAGCTAATTGATTCAACACTTCGGCGTAGCTAATTAGGTTGGACGTTAATTAGCTAAAGAATCACGAGCATTTGGGCATTTTTATCCACACCGTTGTTATATAAAGCCTTAAACTATGTTTTATTACTCACTGCACTTTCTCAACTATAATAATCATGCAACCTTGCTGGTAAAACGATATTTTCTGGGCACGGCTAGATAATTGGTGAGGACGGAAGTGGGCAAATACAAGTGTTGGTATTTGGGATTTGTTTTTGTTTTTATCGCGCCTCGATTAATTTAGTAGTATTCAAATTTAGATCTTAATAATAGCGACAATGTAAGTCGTTAAACCTAATCACAAAATTCAATTTCTGCCGAGTAGCATTGGAAAAGGACAATACTGCATTGAGTTCTCATGGTGAGGTATGTTGGCCATTAGGCTATTTTGTTAACGTTAGTGTGTGTATGATGTTCAAATGGCCATTATTCGCTTATTAGTTATAAAGCGACATATGTTTTGCATGACCCTAAATATCATGCTAGTCGCTGACAGTTTATGCTGGTCAAGGTCAATAATCAGGCCATTCACTTACATTTTAATTGAACTGGTTTAAATGTTTCTTCGTGTCACATGACATTGCAATTACATGTCAGAAATATAAAGTATTTTTATTGCACTCTGTTAATTTGTTAATTGGTAGTCCTCAGAGGAATTTAATTTGAAGTTTATTAATTGATTTGGACCAAGTTTAATTGATACTATTTTGGGTAGGTCTAATGTAGCCTAAACAATTAGGCTATCTATTTCTGTTATCTAATACTTAATTATCTATATTGAGGCTGAACTTGGATTACTTTCTGTTTAGGTTTATTTTTATTTCCAACATACTTACTGAAAACATTTGTACTGTATAGATTATTTTATTTTGGTTCTACCGAGAAACACCCCTGGACATGGTCATGATTTAAAAGCAATATTTTTAATACCACTAAAATACATTTTGATCTTGCAGGAGGAGTCTGGTGAGACAGTGTGCGGTGACAGCAACAGAGTGGCGGTGTGGTTGTGCCCCCTGTGTCAACAAGGGTTACCAGACAGGGGCTCCCTTGCTCTGCACCTGAATGATGGGCATAGTGTGCTTCCTAACTGTGTAGACAAGCTGCTGGACATTGTAAGTAGCGCAATGCAAGTTCATTCTGGACGAGTGTTTCTCTTTTTTTTTTACCCATGTAGACTACATCGCACGAGTCAACAAAACTTGACTTTTGTGTCTTTATGTTGATGTATTTAATTAATAATTCTTGGATGACGTCAAACATAATACATTATCAATTATTGTACATGCGTTGTTTGTATATGTTATTGTAGGATTTTAGAACGTTTCCCAAAAGCCTCTTAAGAATAAGTTTAACTAACTTACAATCTTTGTAAGAACATTGTTAAATCTTCGATCTGTTTCCCAAAACCATCGTTACTAAAGCTGCATTTGAAAACGCTTGTTATTTACAGACTGCCTTAGACCACTCGTAGAACAGCTAATTGCATCATAAGCAGTTTTTTTTTGTGTACCGCGCCACTTTATACACAGATCTCCACTAAACATAGAATCAAGATGTTTCTGTCTCTGACTGTTAACTTCACAACGAAGTTGCAAATGTCTTTAACTGTTACAAACAAGCAAAGGATAAAAATATGCTTCAAAGGAAACCAAGATGACTGCATTAAAAGATAAATAGCCTACAGTATAAGCTATTTAGACCTATATCATTCAAGAATATTTAAAAGCATTTAATGTTCATTCAATTGAGTTATATTTTGCTACTTTCTAATTTTGCCTCAATATACAGTACCAGTCAAAAGTTTGGACACTTACTCATTAAAGAGTTTTTCTTTATTTTTACTCTTTTCTACATTGTAGAATAATAGTGAAGACATCAAAACTATGAAGTAACACCATATGGAATCATGTAGTAACCAAAAGTGTTGAACAAATCAATATATTTGAGTTTTTCAAAGTAGCCACCCTTTGCCTAGATGACAGCTTTGCACACTCCTGGCATTCTCTCAACCAGCTTCACCTGGAATGCTTTTCCAACAGTCTTGAAGTTCCCACATATGCTGAGCACTTGTTGGATGAGTTTCCTTCACTCTGCAGTCCAACTCATCCCAAACCATCTCAATTGGGTTGAGGTTGGGTGATTGTGGAGGCCAGGTCATCTGATGCAGCACTCCATCACTCTCCTTCTTGGTAAAATAGTCCTTACACAGCCTGGAGGTGTGTTGGGTCATTGTCCTGTTGAAAAACAAATGATAGTCCCACTAAGCACAAACCAGATGGGATGGCTTATCACTGCAGAATTCTGTGGTAGCCATGCTGGTTAAGTGTGCCTTGAATTCTAAATAAATCACTGACAGTGTCACCAGCAAAGCACCATCACACCACTTTCATGCTTCACAGTGGGAACTACACGTGCGTAATCATCTGCTCACAAAGACACGGCGGTTGGAACCAAAAATCTCAATTGTGGACTCATCAGACCGAAGGACAGATTTCCACTGGTCTAATGTCCATTGCTTGGGTTTCTTGGCCCAAGGAAGTCTCTTCTTCTTATTGGTGTCCTTTAGTAGTGGTTTCTTTGCAGCAATTTGACCATCAAGGTCTGACTCAAGCAGTCTCCTCTGAACAGTTGATGTTGAGATGTCAGTTACTTGAACTCGGTGAAGCATTTATTTGGGCTGCAATTTCTGAGGCTGGTAACTCCAATGAACTTATCCTCTGCAGCATAGGTAACTCTGGGTCTTCCTTTCCTGTGGCGGTCCTCATGAGAGCCAGTTTCATCATAGCGCTTGATGGTTTTTGCGACTGCACTTGAAGGAAGTGTAAAAGTTTAGAAATTTTCCGGTTTGACTGACCATGTCTTAAAGTAATGAACTGTTTCTCTTTGCTTATTTGAGGTGTTCTTGACATAATATGAACTTGGTCTTTTACCATATAGGGCTATCGTCTGTATACCACCCCTACCTTGTCACAACACAACTGACTGGCTCAAACACATTAAGAAGGAAAGAAATTCCACAAATTAACTTTTAACAAGGCACACCTGTTAATTGAAATGCATTCCAGGTGACTACCTCATGAAGCTGGATGAGAGCATGCCAAGACTGTGCAAAGCTGTCAAGGCGAAGGGTGGCTACTTTGAAGAATTTGAAATGTAAAATATAACACTTTTTTGTTTACTACATGATTCCAAATGTGTTATTTCATAGTTTTGATGTCTTCATTGTAGAATAATAATGTCAAAAGTAGTGAAAATAAAGAAAAACCCCTTGAATGAGTAGGTGTTGCTAAACTTTTGACTGGTACTGTATTTCATGATATGTAACGTGTGCAATGTGCCAAATCTTTATTTAGTGCATTATTATACAGACCTTCCAACATGCACGCATTTTGCGTACCTACTACGCAATTCTCTGTCCATGTACGCAGGTACGAGATCTGAGTTAAAAGTAATGAATAGGGCCTGTTTTTTTTCTTCATTAAAACAGAAAATGTATCACTGAGTAAATTTAACATCCCGTTTCTCGAGTGGCAACACACGTACAGAGTTTGTCAATGGAGATGAATACATCATTATTGGACGTAGCTACCCCGTGTCTGCCCCTCCTGTTTGTTGTGATGCTGAGTTTGCCGACTGTCAGCTGTATGTAAACACATGGACAAATCTCTTTTCGACTCCATGTGTTGTGGAAAGGTAAACACTAATTGTTTCAAGCAAACATAAGATGGACATTCAGTGGGCTCTAAAGTGCCAGCACTTCACTCGCATTTGCTAGTGAAAGAAATTAAATTCAAATACGAATAATAACTTGTTGCATTTGCGAGTGTGATATACATTTCATTTTGCGTCCCATTAGTTGTATTTTCCACAACATTACGAGGATCATGCAACATGAGACTAACTTATTTGTTTAATAAAATAAAAAAACTCAAAGAATAAAGGCCTTTTGTGTTCTTTCTAATTAGATCTTGTTAGTGATTTTTACCATCTGTGTAAATGGAATGCTGTCAAAGTATTCCAACCTTTTGTAGACTTGATTTGGTACAATTCTAAAATTGCGATCAGACTCAAACCGCGTGCGCACGAGCGTGCTGGGGGAAAGAGAACCCCAATTCGGCGCATTCTGTGCCGCAAGTTGAATCTCCAATTTGCCGCGCACGTCTGGTACTCTAAAAAGTTGGACAGGGTTGGCAGGTCATAGAATCATAGAATGAGTCACCAATTTATACCAAGATGCTCTCTTGTTGGACTGCAGCACTAAGCAGTGGCTTAGTGGGTTCCTGTGTCAGCAAAATTGAGTCTTAAGGTAAAATGTTAGTTTTCTTCTCTCTTTTACCAGGCTGCTCCCAAACAGGGGGCGAGTGGAGTGGACACCGATGTTAAGCATGATGCAGGTGAGTTTGTCCTCTGATTAACAGCACTACCTATGGTTTTGCACTGTCTTTATGAATTTGAGTTATGCATTTTTTGAATAGATACAAGCACATTGACATATTGAGTAGCCTAAACAATTAGCTTGTGTTCATTGTAAACGCCTGTCCCTTGAAGGTTTAGACCTTAAAGTATCAATATGCTATGACTGTATTTGTGTTGTCAGTTAATCAGGATCTGTCAGGGTTCCATGGACCAAAACATCTGCTGAAATATCTTGTCTTTCTGCTTCACATCAGATGCTGCATCATTACAACTGAAGCTTTTAGAAGTTTCAGCCTCCCTCTCAGACACATGTCAAAATAATGAGAACTCTGAAGGACCCCAGCAGAATTACAACAGTAGGCACACTCTCATTGGGTCTGGCAACAAGGATAAAGAGATGGATAAGGAAGTCGGAGT
Source organism: Salmo trutta (assembly GCF_901001165.1). Lineage (NCBI taxonomy): Eukaryota > Metazoa > Chordata > Actinopteri > Salmoniformes > Salmonidae > Salmo > Salmo trutta. The sequence goes on from NC_042962.1 coordinate 19,969,927, forward strand.
GAAAGACCCGGAGGGAGGTGGAGTTGTCTTGGAGTCGGATCAGGAGATAGATCAGTCCACACAAACACCTGTCGACAATGAAAAGTCCACAGGAAAAAATGGTGTAATGGCTGATGGCGATGACAGCCGTCCATTCAAATGTAATGCGTGCTTAGAGGCTTTTCCTACCAGGACCACATTGTGTGTTCACTACAACTCTGCATCCCATGTGCAACGGATGAGAACAGGATCCCTAAAACAGGGTGGCGAAAATGACACCCCTGCTCCCTCAGTCCCTTTTCTGTCTCGGCCATATTTATCAAACAAGCCCTACCAGTGCGCTGTGTGTCGAGTCTCTTACAACCATGCCATTACCCTGGAGAGTCATTTGAAATCTGTTTTGCATCAGACCCGCAGCAGAAATGCAGGAGTCTCTGCCAACAGTGGAACTGGAAATTCGGGAACTAACAACATGGCTACTAACTTAGTTGTTACCTCTGGGGGCAGCACTGCACAGTTGGTTTGCACCACCAGCAGCAATTGTGTCATCCCGGCAAGCCTGACAGCAGCAGCAATGACTACCAAAGACGGAGAACCTATTCAAACTCAGCCGGCTCCCTCGCTGCTTTCCTCCCCTGTAGCCTCTGCTCAGGCAGTCTCTGCCTTTCTCACCCTCCTCACGTCCAGCCCAAGCTCTCTCTCGCACTCCCTCCTCCCCTCTCTGTTTGCGGCTGGGTCGTCCCCTGCCACAGCCACACCTCAGCTCATACCCCAGCATCAGATGCTCATGCCCTTTATCGTGAATGGGCTCCAAACACAAAGCCAGAGTCTAAACCCAGAGCTTTTGACACAGTCTGTTCCCCTTCTAGGTCTCAATGCTGCCCAGCAAGCTATCCTGGCCCAAAGACTCAGTAGCTTACAGAACCAGTGGCCAGCTGTCGGCCTCCAAGCAACCACACAAACCTGTTCAGAAGACAACCAAACAAACAAGAGCAAATTGAAGGAAGAGACGAATGAGATGACAATTGAGGAGAAAAGGTCACTTAAGGCTGAGAAGGGGAAAAATTGGCCCTTGGAATGTGATGGAGAAAGAGAGATTTGTGAGGAGGATAGTGAAGGATATGCACAAGAGCTCATCAGCGCCTTAGTAAGGAAAAATAACAGGGTTGAGTCATGTAGGATAGATGGAGATAATGAAATGAAAGATGGCACAACATACGAAGGGAACTCTGCAGATGGAAAAGGGGAGGACATTGACAAGTGTATTGACCGCTCACCGTCTGTTACCAGCAACTCAAGCCTAAGTCCTACCACTTTAAATCTTATGCTTATCCCTGATTGTACCCTTCAAAAATCTCAAGTTGGCACAAGTCCTTGTGCCTCTGTCTTGTCACCAAAATTGAGCCCCTTTAAACGCGCCTTAAATTCCAACTCATCAGATCCAACTCATCCCCATGCTAATTTGAGGGCTCGGCACTTCTCCCCAGGGCCCCCGATACTGTCAGAGTTCCAGATACAGGTTCTGCGTGCGTTTCTGGAGTCGCGTAGTGGGGCTGACGCAGCCAGTCCTCCCCGTGATGACTGTGAGTCGTTGGGCAGGGAGGTGGGGCTCACCGAGGCGGAGGTACACAAGTGGCTCACTGATGCCCGACGTGCCAAAGAAAAGCAGAAAGCTAGGGGCGCAGGGCACATGCGCAGCATTGCAGCCTACGGTAAAAGATACAACCGTCTCGATAACGAAGAGGAGGAAGGTGCCCTTACAATAAATATGCTTGAGGGAAGGGACAGCGGTGAGGCCTCTGGCAGTCACGCAATGGATCTGTCCAATAGTGGAGGAAGGAGGAAAGAGTTGGGGAGGGAGAGCCAAGGGGACTCGTGTCTGGCCTCTGATTCAGACAATGAAGAATTCTACACCTCTGTCATCGTGAGTGAGGAGGACAGCCTGAGTGGCTCCATGAGGGAGGGGCCAGGCAGCCCTGCTAAAGAGGAGGCTCTGGTAGAACTGGCAGGAGACAAGGGCTCGGGAGGAGGAAAGGTGCTGCGCTCCACCACTGTGTTTCTCTCAGATGCCGAGGATGACGATGATGACGAGGAGGCTGCATCTCAGAGAGCAAAGAGAAGAAAGAGAAAGAGGGAGTTGGAGCGGGAGGAGGTGGAGGTCAAGAAGGAGAGATTAGACCCCGACGTGGATTTGGAACTAGAGGCCCAAGCTGATCCTCCTTCCCAACTTTCCATCGCCATTGACCATCGAGGGCTTCCAAGTGGCATTCTACACTCCCTCCCTCTGTCTTTGTCCCTGGCTCCATTCTCTACTCAATTCCTTAGCCCCTATGTTCTCTCTCTCCCTCCCTCAGTGGTTGGGCTTGGAGTTGCAGAAGGAGATGGAGGCAAAGTACCTGCCTTTCCAAACCCTCCTAACATCACCCGGTTCTCTGACCCTCTCATTACATCACCACTCTCCCTTCATACCCACACCTCCCACTACATGTCTAATGGTGGAGACTGTGAGGCTGCTTTAGATCTCAGCATCAGGAAAAGCCACAGCTCAACATCTGCTTCTTCCACCTCTCTCATGGGTGACAAGACTTCAGCACAAAAGGGCCGTCTGCTTGACGGGCTAGGTCTAAGGCCCACAGCTTTTGGGTTACCTGAGGAAGGGAGACTCGGTGTGGTCAAGTTCAAACCTGAGCAAGCAGCGTCCAACAGCAGTGGCTTTGCCCGTGGCAATAACATGGCTAAGGCCAGCACTGTTTACATGCGGGCAGCAGAGAGGTTGAACACCTCCATCATTGAGAGAGAAAAGGAGCGGGAGAGGGAAAAAGAGAAGGAGAGGGACCAGAAAGGCAGGCCCAAAGCACGACGGTACAGGGACATGAGACGTTCCAGGACCATCATCCAGGCTGAGCAGCTCGATGTGCTTTATGGCTGCTATTTCAAAGATCCAAATCCTGGGAAACATGAGTTTGAGCAGATATCAGAGTGGGTCCATCTCCCAAAGAAAGTTGTACAGATCTGGTTCCAGAACATGCGGGCTAGGGAGCGCAAGGGTGAGGTTCGCTTCGTCAGTGATGGCACTCTGGCAGCAGTGGGCAAACCGCTCATCAAGTTCACCTGGCCACTGTCACAACCCATCTTCTCCAGCACCCCGAAATCAAACACCAACAGTAGCGTCTCAACTGTAGCCAATCCAGTACGGGCCCTCCCAAAGACTGAGGTGAAAGAGGAAATTGTCAAAATCAAAAACCAAGTTCCTAACAGGCCCAAGGAGGTGGCCTCTTCCATTTCCTCCGTGAGCAGCAGTGTGTCTGCAGTGCCAAAGACCAAAATGGAGGTGACAAACAATGTCACAATGGTCAAAATTGCCCCCAAAAGCATCGCTCTATCTCTCCCTGTCGTACCCAAGGAGACCCGTCCTACCCCGCCTTGCCCCCCTCCCAAATATGCACCTGAAGAGGATGTTGGGGAAAATGACTCTGATGAAGAAGTGGATGAACATAACCAAGAGAAGCCACTAGCAGGGCCTGGATCCACTAACCGCATGGTACCAAAAATGCCCTCCACTCCAATTAGCAAGTCCCTTGCTGCGACATCTCAAAAACAAAATGGGCTCAACTACTGGTCGGCCAAAGGCCCCTTTAAGATCAACAAGCTTTCTAGGGAACAGTTGGGTCTGTCAACCCCCCGTGCTCCCACAGTTGTTGGCGCCACTGCTGCCACCACTGCTCTCAATATTTCTGCTGCTGCCTCTACCGTAGCAACCACCACCACAACAGCAAGCGCAAGCCCTCAGACCACTGTCAGCATTGTCACCATCGCCAAGACTGCTCCGTCGGAGGGAAGCTTCCTGCACCACTCCACCACCCGCAGGCCGCGCACACACCTGTCCTGTCTGCAGCTGTCCATCCTGCAGTCTTGCTATGAGACGTGCGCCCACCCTAACGCGCTGGAATGTGAGGCAGTAGGGACGGAGCTGGGGCTGCCACTCAAGGTGGTGCAGATCTGGTTCCAGAATACCCGCGCCAAGGAGAAACGCTGGAGGCTGCAGCAGGAGAAACTGGTGAGACATTTGACTGTACAGTATGCTATGCATTGGTGTGTGAAGTTATTTTTACTTTAAAGGCTAGTTGACACAGATTAAGCCTAGTTTTGGATTAAAAAGATATTTCAATAGAGATCTCCACTGTGCAGGATTTTTGTTCTAGGACTAGGCTTAATCTGTGTCTGGGCAACCGTCCCTAAAACTTTGCTCCTTGTCTAGAAGTGTGTATATGTACATTGAGGTAACTCACCAGTAACCTTTTTTGTTGGAGTAATGTCTTTGTCTCTCTGTCCCTCTCTCTCCCTCTTCTAGTCTCCAGTGTCGTCAGATCCCTCCAAGAAGGTTGACATGAGCTCAGGCAGCTATCTGCAGTATAATGCTCTGCGAGCCCACCGTCCTATCCTTCCCAAACCGGTTCAGCTGACGGTCCTGGAGCCATCTTCTCCCCCAGCCAGGGGCCAGCCAGCAGGTCGAGAGATGCTGAGAGGCAGGTGCGAGGCCTGCAATGCAGGCTTTGAGTCCAGAGCAGCAGCAAGATCCCATGTCTTCTCCCCTCGACATCTAGCCACTCTGAGAACCACTAACTTTGGCCAGCCGGCGACCGTCATCAACAACGGATCTGATACCGGGTCCAGTTCTGTCTCCGCCTTAGGGTCTGTTGTAGAGGACCCTCCAGCTTCCCCAACCCCACCCCCAGCCAGCAGCACCAGCTAAGGCACCCGTCGGTGCTGGTAGAGACTCGGGACCCATTGGGCTCCTTACATTTTAAGAAACAAAAATTGGGCACTGGTCTTCCAAGCTAATATTCTTTGGTTTCCGATGTTTGGAAAGGCCCGGTTGCCCTTTCTCCCTCTCCTTGGATGTCTTTCTGCCGAGTTCTTGTTTCCAAACTGGACTCATTTGGATACACTATTGTTACACTGCTTCACGCTTAATCAAAAGTTATCAAATGACTGATGAACATGTACCAGTCCCCTTTGATATTTTCCTGGTCTGCAGTTATAATCCTTGTCTCATCCTTGTCCTTAAAATTACTCTTACAATACTTGTGTATTATCCCCTGAAGACTGCTTATGCAAAACGATTAGGCCATTATATGACTGACTGCAAGATTCTTATCCTCATAAGTGCTCCTAGAAATTGAAGTTTTAATAGTGGACCAGGCACTTGTGTTTGAGACTGGGTCTGATATTACATTTCCCACAGTATACTCCTTCCCAAGTCATGTTAGTCCAACTGCATCCCATAAGACTGGGACTGCTGGGATTGACTGTACATGGATAGATTTGACCAGAACAAATGAGAAGTAGCTCTGTTTTAGTGGCTTTGAATGAAAGCGGTCTTGATTTTATCTGTATCCCCAACTTTTTGTTAGGATACAGGTGGAGTGTGTTCAGTCAGATGGTGTATTTCACTTTTACTTGGATTTTAAAGGTACTTTTAACTGGTTGTGACTAGAATTGGCCTGTTAAACTGAACAGATTATTATCCCCTCCTGTTAGCACATTGCCTGCAGCTGAAATGGTATCATATTCCCTATATAGTGCACTACTTTTGACTAGATCCCTATGGGACTAGAGACCAACCCACTCTGTTTTCATGACAATCCTCTACAGACGGGGGGAGAAGAGGCTGAAGAGGGCAGACTCTCATTATACAGCACTTTGATGCGTTTCACATTGTATGAAACGTTTTTATTCTTAAGCATTCTTATGCAGAGCGTATTTTTACTTAATGAAATATGCGCATGTTGGATGTCTTATGGTGAGTCACATTAATTAAATTGAAACATTGTTTTGTTGCAGTCTGTCAAAAAAGGTATGTTTTGGCTTATTAAACTCCAAACAAAAAATGGATCAGACCTTAATGCCGTGCAAGGAGAGTCTTAGTCCAGTCACTATTGTTAAATTATTTCCAATCTATTAATTCATTACTGGTGTGCAAGATCTATTGAATGAGTATGTGGAGCAAGAAAATTGTATGTTTCCTCCCTTTTTTTCTTATTTGGTCAATGAAAATATCCACAACGGATCATTGCATAAGATTGGAACAAGTGCTATTGCTTATAACCGTCAATATACATCAACTTCCTGTGGAGGTCAAATGAAAAAGACTTGACTAAGAAAAGAACAGGGTTTGAATTTTGGAGGTTTAATTTATGTATTTTTTTTGTCTTGAAACGTATGTGGTTGCAAGCTAATACTCGTCATCTTTGTACTGGGTAGAAATAATGCAACTTGCCCAGAAACCAAGAGAAGGGAGTCAGTTTGGTACTCCAGTCACCTTTTGTAAGCAATAGGGACATACAAAATGTCAAGACGGAGCTAACAAAGAAGGTGCTGTTTTGAAGGACACATAAACTACTAAATATGTTTCCCTTCGGTTTTATGTTGTATATTATTGTTATTAATGTTACTATTAATAGTTTTAACAAAATGCTAAACTAAATGATTTTTTTAAAAGAAATATATTACGAAAAACTGATATTCCAAAGTTACCCTTCCTTTTGCTTTCTGTCATTTAAAAAAACCAAAAAGCAATCTTGAGGTTGGCAGAGAGCAGGAGAGATGTTCTTCATGCAAACTGTAAAGTAACTCCCATGGCTTGACACTTGAGCCAGTCCAACATTTTTACCATGAGCTACAGATTAATGCATTTCAGCCTTCACAACATGAGGAAGGCACTTTTATTAGGCTCAACGACTAAAAGTTTTCAAATGTCCTCCATAATTACTAATCATTTTTTAATGGTGTGGAGCTGTAGCATTTGTCTAAAACAAGGACTGGGTTGCAGGGCTTCAAGTATGGGATTACCCAATGTTGCATTGTCCAAGGTAGATAAGTTTTATGGAGATCTGCTTTTTATTCTAATCATTTTTCATTGTCACTTGATTATCACAATTGTTATAACTGTACTACTTCTGCTATTGTTATCATTACTCTCATCACGGTTTTGATTATTATTGAACCATAACGGTTTTAATGATGCCTCTTTTCACAAGAAAGATGGTATTGGTATGAATATTGAACAATAATGGTGGCAGTGTGTTTTAAAAGATGTTTAGAATATTGACGAAGCTTATATTTTTCCTCACTTGTACTTTCATTTTGTGTTGGATCTCCCATTCTGTTTTCTTTTGGTATACAGAAAACAAATAAAATAAATTGAACAACAAAACCAGTCTACTTAGCATGTTATGGGTATGTCAACCAGGTTCATTGCTTGGTAAATTAATTTCACTAGTGTCTTGTAATAGGCTACATGTTATCATAGCCAAAAGAGTTGATGTATTTGTAAATTCATGATGAAAGTATAGCATAGCTGACTTTTTGCCATGGTTGTACTCTGCTGCATGTAAGGTGTGACTAGTTATATGGTAATGAGAGTTCTGTCTCCATCAGGAACCTGGTGCCTCATTAATCAATAATATGTAGGCACAAATCTGCATAAACCATGCGTTGGATAATTTCCAAGCAGTGAAATTTCTCTATGAACTTTGGCTTGAGTGTACGTAAATGTACACATCGCCATGACCATTTGTTAGCACATTGCCAAGTGTAGGATGAAGGGAACTGCTTGTCAAGCGTAGAATGGGGAAAATATGTTTAAAATGTGTGAAATTGGGAGGAGTAATTCAATTTTTTTGATGTCATTGTTTTTTCATTGTGAATGCAATGCATCTTTGACATGCTATATATACTGAACAAAAATATAAACGCACATGCATCAATTTCAAAGATTTTACTTGAGTTACAGTTCATATAAGGATATCGATCAATTGAAATAAATTCAATAGGCCTTAATGAATGGTTTTCACATTACTGGGCAGGGGTGTTGCCATGGGTGAGCCTTGGAGGGCATAGGCCCACCTACTTGGCAGCAACGCCCAGCCAGTCAGAATACGTTTTTTTTTCCCCACAAAAGGGCTTTTTTACAGTCATAAATACTCCTCAGCACCCGTCCCCCTTCAGATGATCCCGCAGGTGAAGAAGCCGGATGTGGAGGTCCTGGGCTGGCATGATTACACGTGGTCTGAGGTTGTGAGGCCAGTTGGACATACTGCCAAATTCTCTAACACGACATTGGATGCAGTTTATGGTAGAACATTAAATTCTCTGGCAACATCTCTGGTTGACATTCCTGTAATCAGCATGCCAATTGCACACCCTTAACTTGAGACGTGTGGCATTGTGTTGTGTGACGGAACTGCACATTTTAAAGTGGCCATTTATTGTCCCCAGCACAAGGTGCATCTATGTATTGGTCATGCTGTTTAATCAGCTACTTGATATGCCTCACATGTCAGGTGGATGGATTATCTTGGAAAAGGAGTAATGCTCCCTAACAAGAATGTAAACAAATTTGTGCACAGAATTTGAGAGAAATAAGCTTTTTGTGTGTATGGAAATTTTCTGGGATATTTTGTTTCAGGTCATGAAACATGGGACCAACACTTCACATGTTGCGTTTATATTTTTGTTCGGTATAATTTGATCACATCAGTGCATTTGTTACGATAATCCATACTACAATACTACGAAAGACTGAGATAATGGGAAGTTGAATGAGAGATGGCAGATCTTGCTTGATTTGGCACACGCTGCATTTCGCAGAGAGCATGTTTTAAGAGACAGGTGGGACTTTTTCTGCAGAAAGTACAGATTTGCTCATTAGATATAATTTCCAGAAACCAATCTAATAGGGTAGACCTACTTTAAGAAGGCAAACACATGCCACTCCGGTGCACATCCAGGTGGACCATTAGGACAATTAAGTTGCTTTGGCAAATATACTTCAAATGACTAGGCACCACTCATCAATAAGCATCCATCTCCAACAGCTACCTCCTGTAGGTGTATAGGTCAACGTTGCTGTTCTGCAGAATGAACGAGTCGTGCGTTCCACCTTGCCACCTCATTCAGCAGCGTCTTTTGCGCATCACATAACCTATCACCTGCACATAAAGAGTGGAAGCCTTTTCTATTCACATAGTTAAACTCGTTTTGGGATGGTGCTTTTATGGCGATGTAGGTGCTGTCTATTGCTCCATTCATATTTGGGAACCCATTGATCCCCTCTTGACTTAATTAAACCTGTTGTGCTATGGTGTATAAAAATGGCATGTTACAGTTCGCTTTGCTGATGATTGCATCCGAAACATTGGATCATCGAGGGATGTTTTTTAGCTCCCGCTGAAAAGTGTCGTTGCCAAAAGCCCTTGGATGGATAGCACCAGTGGTGTAAAGTACTTAAGTAAAAAATACTTTAAAGTACTAAGTCGTTTTTGGGGGTATCTGTACCTTACTTTACTACTTATATTTTTGACAACTTTTATTTTTACTTCACTACATTCCTAATGAAAATAATGTATTTTTACTTCTTACATTTTCCCTGACTCCCAAAAGTACTAGATACATTTTTTTATGCTTAGCAGGACAGGAAAATTGTCTAATTCACACACTTATCAAGAGATCATCCCTGGTCATCCTTACTGCCTCTGATTTGGCAGACACACTAAACACAAATTCTTCGTTTGTAAATGACGTCTGAGTTTTGAAGTGTGCCCCTGGCTATCCGTAAATGTAAAAAACAAGAAAATCGTGCTGTCTGGTTTGTTTAATAGAAGGAATTTTAAATCATTTATACATGTACTTTTACTTTTGGTAGTTAAGTATATTTTAGCGATTACATTTACTTTTGATACTTAAGTACATTTTAAACCAAATACTTTTAGTGGGTGACTCACTTTTACGTGAGTAATTTTCTAGTAAGGTATCTTTACTTTTACTCAAGTATGACAATTGGGTACTTTTTCCACCACTGGATAGCACTTTAATGTGCACCGGAATGGCATGTGTTTGCCTGTCTATAGTAGGTCTTAAATCTTCGGAAATATCTTATAAGATTGGTTTTGGCAAACGATATCTGATGAGCCAATCTGTACTACAAAAAAAGCCCCACCTGTCTCCAAAAACGCGCTCTCTGCTAAATGTAGCGTGTGCCAAATCTTCCAAGAAAGCAAGATCCAGCCATCTCGCATTCTATTTCCCATTATCTCAGTCTTTAAAAATGGTTTCACTTTCACACATGCCTCTAATTCAGTGGTTCCCAAACTTTTTATAGTTCCGTACCCCTTCAAACATTCAACCTCCAGCTGCGTACCCCCTCTAACACCAGGGTCAGTGCACTCTCAAATGTTTTTTTTGCCATCATTGTAAGCCTGCCACATACGATAAATGTATTAAACACAATAATGAGTTTTTGTTACAACCCGGCTCGTAGGAAGTGACAAAGAGCTCTTATAGGACCAGGGCACAAATAACAATATAATAATACTCAATCTTTATTTAACCATCTTTTTATATAAAACCTTATTTGTTCATCAAAAATTGTGAATAACTCACCACAGGTTAATGAGAAGGGTGTGCTTGAAAGGATGCACATACATCTGCAATGTTGGGTTGTATTGGAGAGTATCAGTCTTAAATAATTTTCCACACACAGTCTGTGCCTGTATTTCGTTTTCATGCTTGTGAGGGCCGATAATCCACTCTCACATAGGTACGATTCTCACATAGGTACGTGGTTGCAAAAGTTCATGAGTGTTTTAACAGCACGATTTGCCAAGGCAGGATACTCTTAGCGCAGCCCAATCCAGAAATCTGGCAGTGGCTTCTGATTCAATTACATTTTCACAGAACTGCTTGTTGCAATTTCGATGAGCCTCTCTTGTTCAGATATCGATAAGTGGACTGGAGGCAGTGCATGAAAGGGATAATGAATCTAGTTGTTTGTGTCATATGTTTCTGGAAAGTACCTCAGGTGCTTCGCTATATCACATTTGACATTGTCCGTAAATTAATTTGCACACAAAAAATCATAAAAGACCTGTGTGTTGTCTCTGTTAGTGAAAACAGAGAAGAGCTCCAACTTCTTAATCATAGCCTCAATTTTGTCCCTCAAATTGAATATAAATGTGGTGAGTCCCTGTAATCCTAGATTTAAATCATTCAGGCGAGAGAAAAAATCACCCAGATAGGCCAGTCGTGTGAGAAACTCGTCATCATGCAAGCAGTCAGACAAGTGAAAATGATGGTCAGTAAAGAAAACTTTAAGCTCGTTCCTCAGTTAAAAAAAACATGTCAATACTTTGCCTCTTGATAACCAGCGCACTTCTGTATGTTGTAAAAGCGTTACATGGTCGCTGCCCATATCATTGCATAGTGCAGAAAATACACGAGAGTTCAGGGGCCTTGCTTTAACAAAGTTTGCCATTTTCACTGTCATGTCTAAAACGTCTTTCAAGCTGTCAGGCATTCCCCTGGCAGCAACAGCCTCTTGGTGGATGCTGCAATGTACCCAAGTGGCGTCAGAAGCAACTGCTTGCATAGGTGTTACCACTCCACTATGTCTCCCTGTCATGGGTTTTGCGCCATCAGTACAGATACCAACACATCTTGACCACCAAAGTCCATTTTATGTCACAAAGCTGTCCAGTACCTTAAAAATATCCTCTCCAGTGGTTTGCAGAAGAGGATGTCTTCCTTAATTGACCCCCCATAAACGTAACAGACATAGAGTATATCAGGAGCTGTGCCAGGCCCGCCACGTCTGTTGACTCATCCAGCTGTAATGCATAGAATTCACTGGCTTGTATGTGAAGCAGTAATTGTTTCGAAACATCTCCTGCCTTGTCACTGATGCATCGTGAAACAGTTTTATTTGATGAAGACATTGTCTGTATAGTTTTTTTGGCCTTTTCCCCCAGCATTGTCCCAGCCATATCCGTGGCAGCAGGACAAATTAAGTCCTCCACAATAGTATGGGGCTTGCCTGTCCTAGCCACTCGGTAGCTCACCATATAAGACGCTTCTAGCCCCTTCTTATTAATGGTATCTGTTGCTTTTATATTTGTCTAATTACTTGAAAGTCGTCTTAATTCTTGCTCAAAAAACTCCTGTGGCTTATTTTTCAAATTGGCATGTTTTGTTTCTAAATGTCTGCGCAAGAGTGAAGGTTTCATCGAGTTGTGAGATAGTACTTTTGCACATATAACACACTGGCACTGAGGAAAGGCATTACTCCCAATATAAGTGAACCCCAAATCATTGTAGTTCTCATCATATTTGCGCCTCTTCGATGATCCAACGTCCCTGTCTGTTGTTCGGTGCTTTCCCGGGTAAGGGGGCAGTAGCTCTTCGGCTGCATCAGATTCACAACTGTCAGTGTCCATGCTAGCTGGGCTAACAACAAATGTAGAATTACTGATGCTAGCATTGGATGTGTTCATGGAAGCAGAACAACTTGTGTCGTCAACAGGTGCAGGTGTAGTAGTACTGCTGGTAGTAGCAGTACTATCAGTAGAGCTGGTATGTGTCTCTATGGACGCGGGCCTTACTTTTTTTAACCATTTATCAATTTTAGAGCAAACAGAATGAGCAGCAGCTACTTTTGGCTACATACATTAGTGGAATTCCCACGAGAGAGTAACGGTTAATGTGATTGGATGTTAATTATTTGACTAGGCTACCTGTATTTAACATTGTGTTTTTATTTCGCTGAACGCTAGATGGTTTCATTTTATTTTTGGCAGTGAAACGAGGCTATTCAGGCGAGAAAAAAACCTCACCCAAATGTATAGCCCTGTTGGAAAATATAAATAGACAGTTTGAAAATGTGGGGGAAAAAAAGTCAGTTTTCTGAATAACATTTTTATTTGGCGTACCCCTGACGGCATTGCTCGTACCCCTGGGTTACGCGAACCCCAGTTTGGGAATACCTTTTCTAATTGAACAAAATACTTTACTTTATATGGATTATTATCTTAACAAATGTACTGATGGGGTCAAATTATACATAGCCTGTTAAGATACAGTATGTTGCATGAATTCACAAATCTAAAAATTATTTAATTATTAGGCCTACTCTCACAATTTCACACATTTTCAACACCTTTTCCCCATTCTATGTTTGACAAACAGTTTCACCACTTGGCACTGTGCATACACATGGTCATGGCTGTGCGTAAATGTATGCACACACAAGCAAACGGTCATATTGATCAATCTCACATTTTGCTTGGAAATTATCCCACGCATGGTTTACGCACAGATTTGTGTCTACGCATGATTGATAAATGAGGCCCCTGGGCTGTTGGTGTGGATGGTAGAGCTCTCCTCTCTGGACCGCAGGATAGTACGATAGCACCCAACTACAGTATTTATGTGTACATCAGTCGGCTACACTGGTGGCAGAGGTGAAATACCTATAGGGCCTTTGTGAAAAATAATTTGGATAGGCCTGTGGGGTCTGGGCACATGGATGCAGTAGCATAAACTGATGATAGTTCTACTGCGTCTGTGAGGAGCTCTCAATATACATTGGTCGTCAGCAGTTAGATATTTACAGTTATTACACATCCAGCCATTTATTTTCTAGATTACAACCTAATCTGTAACCCAACCTGATCTGGTAGTTTAATAAAAACAAACTGTATAAATTACATGGTAAACATTTAGCTGTGCTTTATTCACAACACTTTATCTCACTACACTTTTCTTGCAGTAACATCAATCCCCACCATTTCTGAGAATTTTTGTCATTTTTATTATTTTAATATTGAAAGTGTGTATTGCTGTTAAAGATAGGTCATTGATTGAGGTGGATTTACCTGACTCGAAGGTGTCACGCTAGCAGCAAATATTTATATAACTAAACCAAGATAGACCACAGCCTGTCGTTTCCAATGGGAAAGAATTAGTCACAGTGGGCAGAACAAGCAAGGAGGTGGGAAGAGCCAAGCACGAGCAAACGAGAGCCTTTTGGCCCGTTCTAGCATGCGTCGGTTTATTTCCGTTAGGGAACACCTACTCTGTGAAGTGCGCGTGTGCAATAACTCAATTCGCCTTTGCACTCCTTCTAATTAACGTGATTTAAAACAAAATATTGGCAAAGGGTAAAGTGTACAAGACTTTGTCCACTCTGTTCATAACATATTATAGTTTTGGTAACAGAAAACTGTATTGAGATCAAACGTTTAATCGATGAGAAATTTTGCAGAATGTTCCATCTTTCCCGTTGCCGGCCACTGGGTTTTTCCTCAATACCAGATTTGGTAGTTTGTGCAAATGCCAAGCGGATGCTTCACATGTATACATCCGGTGAAATATCTGTCTCATTGTTCTATCTGTGCTAGTGGAGTAGCGGAGAATTAATGAAAATACAGTCATAGGTCGAAAGACAAATTGGGTGGGCTTTGTGATTGACATACTTCTAATCGAATCCGAGTTTGAAGTGTAAGGCGAAATTGGTAAGAAGGCATAAATGTGCTGCCATATATCCAATAGACGACAACGAATGACGGTAGAAGGTGTGTCTACAATGCTTAATTGAGTAATAAGATTGCGAGTTTACGCCCGCAGTACGTAACTCCACCCCCGACTTCCATTTCTGAACTGAGGACACAGCACTCGCGAAGAGACTCTTTTATGTTATGTATATTTCTTAATGTAAATAAACTGTAACGTTAGGCTCTCCGCTGAAACTTCGATACACACACACAACTGAAGTAGCCTTTGCAATTGTAGTAGGAACCCGTTCGGACAGTGGCTAGAGTCGAAGCTGGCCTTTTATTTCACGTTTTAACTTTCCTAAGCGGCGGTTTCCGCCGTTTTTTTTCTTTCGCCCCACTCACTCTCCCGCTGTGTGAGTAGGGGCCTGTAACGTTGGTTTAAGCCACGAGGCGCGTCGGATAAACCGGAATTGGGAGATGGCGGAGTTCGGTAACGGAATGGACTCCGGGATGACGGAAGAATCCCTGCTGGACTCAGACCCAGGGCACCCAGAACTAGAAGACCCGGGTGTTGGCGATGAGGAACCTGGATTAGAGGAGGGAGAGGCCGCGATCGAGGACCCGGTAAGTGAAGGGCATAGTTTATGCCCAAAACCTCACTCAAGTTGAAACAATACGATAGAGATTGCGGGTGTGAACAGGTTATTTTAAGCTGCAATCAGCTATATATTTTTTTATTCCCGGTGGTGTTTTTTTATTGTTTTATCTCTTGGTTGGTATCCGACATTGAGGCTCAGTAGAAATGTGTGGTGACATGCGTGATTTTGGCGGCCATGTTGGCGCAGCAGCGTTGGTAGTTTCTCTGCGCCAGTGCTGTCGACCTAGTGGGGAAAAAATATTCGTCGCAAAAATGCAAGACGGAGATGTAGACAGGGGCGAGGGTAGGACAGGCCGCCATTAGCCGCCGGATTGCGAGTCCATCCGTAGACACTGCGAGAGCTCACGGTAAACACGCCTCCTTTCTTTTCTCATACGCTGACAGCTGCTGTAATGGAAGCGCTGATGCGCATACGGAACATGATCCTCAACTCCGTGAAAATTTAAGTGATGACTAGTAAAAAAGCTTTAATGTTTTGAGTTACTATCTAACTGTTATATAGCTAAAATGCTAGCAGAAAAGTATGCGGCACTTGCTCTGTTGTAGTAGGGATTAATGGATATTGATATTTGGGCTGGATATAACGTTAGTGGGAGGGAGCCGACGAGTTAATGGTAGTTGGCTGGCTAGTTAGCTAGCTAATAATTGGGATGTTGCAGACATGCACCTGACAGGCATGTTTATTCTCCCACTAAAGGCATTGAGTGACTTGCGAAACGCAAGCATTTTTAAACATGTAATTTTGAGTATTATGATTAGGTATTATCGCTTGATTAAATGAGTGGGTTATGGATATTACTGTGGTAGTGTGCAAAGATGCAGATTGAAAATATTCAAATTAAAGCTGTTGGCTTGCATTTAAATGTTATCTACAATGTTTCTGATTTGTATATGCATGTGTGATCGTGGTTTTTGGCATAGAATGTGTTCGAAAGCAATTCTGTCAGCACGAGACTGGGGGTGCGGTATTTTTAGGGCTGGGCTTGCATCCTTCGATATTTTCAGGAGGGAAGAGACTACAGTAAATATGCGACAAAATGCAGCCAGTCATCACCGAATCAAATAAGCCATGTATTTCCAGGGATTTCACGGTTTCTTCTTGAAGCCTGTCGAAGCTGTTGAATTTGTCTATTAGTTATGATCAATGGGGCCATGTAAACATCCCCAAGACCTGGAATGGATTAACCTGCAATGCAAATAGTGTCAGTAGTCCAGGATGGATTTGGAGCAACTCCCATTGCGCTGCAATGCAGCAATGTCAAGGAGGCCAGAACCCAATAAGGGATCCCACCTAACAGGATGTATGGCACCACCGTCTTATTGGCCATCACTGGGGCGGTGGGGATTCTTGCTGAGCGAGCAGTCTGTGAAATGAATGGTGAAGCCTGATACAAAGACCCCGGGCCGATGGTCATGTGCTGCGAGCCTGTTCCACTCAGCAGCCAGTGCAGGAACAGGGTCATCTTAGGCTACTGAACTGCCGTGTGTCATGCGCTTGCACGGCATGGATGAATACAATGAAATCATTCCTTTGATACATTTTTCTTGTTTTCTTCCCATGATGTCTGTCAAGGCTGCCGACTAGTGTGGTGTGTGTTTCAATTGCTGAGTATTGATTATTTATTTATTTATTTTCAGGAGCTGGAGGCGATCAAAGCTCGGGTGCGAGAGATGGAGGAGGAAGCAGAAAAGCTGAAGGAGTTACAGAACGAGGTGGAGAAACAGATGAATCTTAGCCCTCCACCAGGTGAGTTTATTTGGGAAGAAAGAGTGATAAGGTGCCTTGGAACATGTCTCCCAAAATGACTGTTTGAGAAGACTGAATTATTTTTGTATTTGACAGAAGTTTCCAGAGCAGCTACAAGACAGAGATTAATTTAATATCAGACCCTGCCAAATATACACTACTGTTCAAACGTTTGGGGTCACTTGTTTTTGAAAGAAAAGCTAAAAATTTTGCCTATTAAAATAACATCATATTGATCAGAAATGCAGTTTAAATGTTGTAAATGACTATTGTAGCTGGAAACGGCAGGTTAAAATAATAAAAAGGAAAATCTACAGAGGCCTATGTAACCATCACGCCTGTGTTCCAATGGCACGGTTGTGTTTGCTAATCCAAGTTTATCATTTTAAAAGGCTAATTGATCATTAGAAAACCCTTTTGTAATTATGTTGGCACAGCTGAAAACTGTTGTGCTGATTTAAAGAAGCAATAAAACTGGCCTTCAATAGACTAGTTGAGTATCTGGAGCATCAGCATTTGTGGGTTCGATTACAGGCTCAAAATGGCCAACAACAAAGAACTTTCTTCTGGAACTCGTCAGTCTGTTGTTCTGAGAAATGAAGGCAATTCTATACGAGAAATTGCCAAGAAACTGAAGATCTCGTACAATGCTGTGTACTACTACCTTCACAGAACAGCGCAAACTGGCTCTAACCAGAATAAAAAGAGTGGGAGGCCCCGGTGCACAACTGAGCAAGAGGACAAGTACATTAGTGTGTAGTTTGAGAAACAGATGCCTCACAAGACCTCAACTGGCAGCTTCATTAAATAGAACCCGCAAAACACCAGTTTCAACGTCAACAGTGAAGAGGAGACTCTGGGATGCTGGCCTTCTAGGCAGAGGTGCAAAAAAAAAGAGCCATATCTCAGACTGGCCAATGAAAAGATTAAGATGGGCAAAAGAACACAGACACTGGACAGAGGAAAATTGGGGGGAAAAGTGTTATGGACAGACAAATCTAAGTTTGAGGTGTTAGGATCACAAAGAACATTCGTGAGACATTGAAAAGATGCTGGAGGAGTGCTTGATGCCATCTGTCTAGCATGGTGGAGGCAATGTGATGGTCTGGGGGTGCTTTGGTGGTGGTACAGTGTGAGATTTGTACAGGATAAAAGGGGTCTTGAAGAAGGAAGGCTATCACTCCATTTACCCTGTGGATGGTGCTTAATTGGAGACAATTTCCTCCTACGACAGGACAATGACCCAAAGCACAGCTCCAAACTATGCAAGAACTATTTGGGGAAGAAGCTGTCAGCTGGTATTCTGTCTATAATGGACTGGCCAGCACAGTCACCGGATCTCAACCCTATTGAGCTGTTGTGGGAGCAGTTTGACCGTATGGTATGTAAGAAGTGCCCATCATGCCAATCCAACTTGTGGGAGGTGCTTCAAGAAGTATAGGGTGAAATCTCTTCAGATTACCTCAACAAATTGACAACTAGAATGCCAAAGGTCTGCATGGCTGTAATTGCTGCAAATGCAGGATTCTTTGACGAAAGCAAAGTTTGAAGGACACAATTATTTCAATTAAAAATCATTATTTATAACCTTGTCAACGTCTTGACTATTTCCTATTCATTTTGCAACTCATTTCATGTATGTTTTCATGGAAAACAAGAACATTTCTAAGTGACCCCAAACTTTTGAACAGTAGTGTATATAAATTTGTCTCAATTTTGCTCTCTCTAGCCGGTCCCGTCATCATGTCCATCGAGGAGAAAATGGAAGCCGACGCGAGATCTATCTATGTTGGAAACGTAAGGCTTCACCCCCTCCTTAACCTCAGATGGTGTTTCTATTTTGGGTGTATGTGGAATTCACCTGGTTAGAATCACCTTGAACACCTATCATATGACGAGTGTAGCAGAGTTTCAAATTGACATCATGCATGATTTCACACTACTTTGAATGCAAAAACCTCAATTTGGGGTTTGGCTCTGAGTTGATTCTGTATGCGGAATTGACTAGGCACTGTGTCAGCGGTATCTCACCGTTCTCCCTCTCTGGACAGGTTGATTACGGCGCCACGGCGGAGGAGCTAGAAGCCCACTTCCACGGTTGCGGCTCCGTCAACAGAGTCACTATCCTGTGTGACAAGTTCACAGGGCATCCCAAAGGGTAAATGCCTACACCCTCATTCCCTCCATGTGCAGTAGTGCTCTTTCACTTACAGACCTGTGAGTACACTATGCAGCGTTCTTCTATCAGTCATCTAGAGTAAATAAGACGTTTACAGCCTCCACCCTAAAGATTGTGTAGACACCATTTTACTAGCTATACCCTCTCGGCATCCCAGAGGGTAATTGCCTACATTCCATGTGCGGGTTAGAGAAGTAGTGCTCTTTTATTCACAGGTACGTAAATACATTGTCCTAGTCATCTAGAGTTAAGACTTTCAGCAGGGGGGATGTTGTCAACAAATTGCATATCTGCATTCACTTGACATCTTCATAGGTTTTCGAAAAGCGATCAGAAATAAACAGCACAATGCAGAAGTGTCTATCACTTAGCAACAGCTAAGGAGGAGAAAGTGGCACTCTCGGAAGACTGAAACCGCATTGCCTTAACTTTCTATAGAGATGACTCGGACTGCATCACAGAGGATTTCTTCACTGATATGGTAGTCTAGCTCACTCAAGTGCCCATGTCCATTTTATAGCCAAGCGCACAGGTGTACAATTCATGACTAGTATAAAAGCTTTTATCATTCCCTTTCCACTTGAAGTAATGCAATAAAACTAGCTAATATTATTCTGTTTGATTCAGGTCTCAGTAGTGTTAATTGAAAGTAACTGCTTATTCTAATAGCCTGGAGTTATTTTCTGAAGCTTGTATTTGTGTATGAGAGAAACCAGTAAGGAGGAGGAGGATGATGATGATGATCAGGTTGCTAAACTGTTGCTCATCAAACATTTTATTCTCATTTGAATTGTGCACTGTGATTTTAGTGCTTCGTGACGATATTATATTTCTGCTGCTGTTGCAGGTTTGCCTATATTGAGTTTTCAGACAAGGAGTCTGTGAGGACGGCCATGGCATTGGACGAGTCTCTGTTCAGAGGAAGGCAGATTAAGGTGAGGACGCAACACTGTTTCATAAACCAGGTTTCCATCCCAACCTTTTTTATGCAAGTAAAGTACATGTTGGGGGAAACATTTCCGCCTGCCATGGCAACTACAGATATTTATGTGCAAATATTGATATAATAACCATCATATTGAAGTAAACTTGGGAGTCACGTGATATGCTGTGTGGTCCTCCCTCTGACTACAGTTTATTAGGTTACAGATGAATTAAGTTATGAACTTCCCAGGGTGGTGAAAGTGCATGGTGAGGAGTTTGATGCGCCTTTGCACGACATCATCACGCGCAGCCTTTTTTGTCCGCAACAAGTCAGTTTGATGGAAACAAATCTCTGATTTGCGTATATTGTTTTTATGCAGATTTTAGAATATTGGATGGAAACCTAGCTACTGTCACAGTCAATTCCGTTTCAAATAAACGAAAGAAATGGGGAAAATCTAAATTCTGAGCAATTTATCTGTATGAACCGAATTTCAGTTTCATTTCCTACATTAACTGGGCGTTAAATGGGACTGACCCCTGTGCCCTTCTGAACTCTGGCCCCTGTGCTATTGTCTAACCTGTGGTTTCCTGTTTCCCCTGTCTTGATCCTGCCAGGTGGGTGTGAAGAGAACAAACAGGCCAGGTATCAGCACCACAGACCGCGGGTTTCCTCGGGCCCGCTTCCGCTCACGAGGAGGGAACTTTAACCCGTCGCGCGCACGTTACTACAGTGGCTACACACCGCCCAGAGGCAGAGGACGGGCCTTCAGGTGAGCACCCCGGGACACTCATACCCTGAGACTGAGAGACAGCTGGCCATTACCTGGGGGAGGGGAATAGTATGGAAAAGTGAGGGAGAGTGAGTTGAAGGGCAGTAGAATGAGTGCTGAGTGAGATTATGGAGGAAGTGAGGATGAGCAGAGAGGGAGATGGTGGGCAGTGAGGACACCGTAAAGCCTGAAGCCAAACCCCCCCCCCCCACACTGTTTGCAGATCTTAAAGCACTGAATAGGTGTAAGCAATTTGGTTGCGCAAACACTGAAGGGGCAGGTGCTAGTGTAGGTTTTCTGACCTGGCTTCAGAATGTGCAGTGAAGAGAGAGTACTGAGGAGAGAGTACTGAGGAGAGAGTACTGAGGAGAGAGTATGCTCAATTCTAAACATGCTCCTGCCCTAGACTCAGTGGGGCCATCCGGTGTCTATGGGCTGGTGGTTGAAATTGGGCGTGTAGAGAATCATTGAGAAGGTACAGTGCCTGTAGAAAGTCTACACCGGTCTAATCTTTTCACATTTTGTTGTGTTACAAAGTGGGTTTGAAATAGATTTAATAAAAACATTTCATTGATCTACACAATACTCCATAATGTCAGTGAAAATAAAATTCTTCACTTTTACAAAGGAATAAAAATTAAATGACAAAAATATAGTAATTGCAGAACTAATCACCCCCTTTGTTTAGGCAAACCTAAATTAGTTCAGAATTAAAATTTTACTTGAAGGTGCTACACATGATTTTTATAAACATTTTTAAATGTTTATATTTTAGTCCTTTAGCAGATGCGCTTATCAAGAGCGACTTATATGCTGACCAAACCGCATGCACACCCGCATGGTGATTTTGTCCCACCACACCAGAAGCAATCAGGACACGCAGGTTGAAATATAAAAACAAACTCTGAACCAATTGTATTCATTTGGGGACAGGTCGAAAAGCATTAAACATTTATGGCAATTTAGCTAGCTGTTACTAGCTAATTTGTCCTAGGATATAAACATTGGGTTGTTTTATTATACCTGAAATGCACAAGGTCCTCTACTCAGACAATTCATCCACAGATAAAACGGTAAACCCAATTTTTAGTTTTTTGTCATCTCTCCTCCAGGCTTCTTTTTCTTCTTTGGACTTTATATGGCGGTTGGCAACCAACTTTACGGCGCATTACCACAAAGATGAACTGAATGTGGACTTCAGTCCATCTTTCAATCACCCATGTGGGTATATGCTCCTAAAAACCAATGAGGAAATGGGAGAGGCAGGACTTGCTAAGCGCAACAAATAGAACATAGTTGTATTTTAGCACCTGGCCATGCAGACGCTCGTGAGCAGTGTGGGTGCAATGATTGAATAACATGTATGTGTACATTTATTTTGCAGCGCACGCGACACGAGCGGTGTGGTCAGCATGTTACAGTATTGAGCGCATACATTTTTCATACATTTATTTTTTGTACTGGCCCCCGTGGGAATCAAACCCACAACCCTGGCTTTGCAAGCGCCATGCTCAACCAACTGAGCCACACGGCTTTTGGAATTTTTGCGTTGTAATTTCAGAAAATTTCCATAATATCTGCTGCTAATAGTGGAAGGATAGTGTTTCATAGTGTTACTTACCCACCAGTGTTGTGACTGGCTGTGGTATTCGGCTATTGATTTCTCCCGCCAGAGCAGCAGGTGTTGTCAAGATGTTCTGACTTTGTGGCTGTGTTATCTAGAGGAAACGGCTCTGTCATTTCCTGGTTTCTAAAATTCTACACTGTTCACTCAATTTCAGATTGTGAGAGAACTAGCCCTGAATGGCTGTGAAATATATTTTCAATGACAAAAAATATAATTATTAGTGTTTTGAAGCTGGTGGAACAAAACTAAAAATTGCTGTTTGGGCCACTAGTTTCAGAGAGCTGTTTAAAAAAAATATATATATATTTTTTTTCATAGTGAATTAGATGGTGCAATGATTCCCAACACTATTCAGTGCTTGTTTTGTCACAAACTGAAATTGAGCAAACAGCAATGGGTGCGCAACTCCCCACAGACTGCTGCGCAGAAGTAATCAGCCCGAGATAGAACTACTCAACTTTTTAGAGTTTTACCCTTAACACTATCAACGTTTTGCTCTGTGGGAATTGTGCTTGACTCGGGAGGCCCCAATATTAGCCACTTTCGATCTAACATACCGAAACAAAACGAACTATGCAAGAGTTAGTATGCAAAACTATCTGTGCAAGAGATTTTCTTGTAAGTAGAGTGTATTGGAGTAGGATTCTATTGCAAGGGACTCCCAAGTGGCGCAGTGGTCTTAGGCACTGCAGTGCTTGAGGCGTCACTACAGACCTGGGTTTGATCCCAGGCTGTGTCACAGCCAGCTGTAACCAGGAGACCCATGAGGTGGCGCACAATTGGCTCAGCTTCGTCCGGGTTAGGGGAGGGTTTGGCCTGCCGGGATTTACTTGTCCCATCGCACTCTTTATTTATTTTTTTTTTTTATTTCACCTTTATTTAACCAGGTAGGCAAGTTAAGAACAAGTTCTCATTTACAATTGCGACCTGGCCAAGATAAAGCAAAGCAGTTAGACTACATACAACAACACAGAGTTACACATGGAGTAAAACAACATACAATCAATGATGCAGTAGAAAAAAATAAGACTATATACAATGTGAGCAAATGATGTGAGATAAGGGAGGTAAAGGCAAAAAAATGCCATGGTGGCAAAGTAAATAAAGTATAGCAAGAAAACACTGGAATGGTAGATTTGTAGTTTGAAGAAAGTTCAAAGTTAAAATATAAATAATATGGTGCAAAGGAGCAAAATAAATAAATACAGTAGGGGAAGAGGTAGTAGTTTGGGCTAAATTATAGATGGGCTATGTACAGGTGCAGTGATCTGTGAGCTGCTCTGACAGCTGGTGCTTAAAGCTAGTGAGGGAGATAAGTGTTTCCAGATTCAGAGATTTTTGTAGTTCGTTCCAGTCATTTGCAGCAGAGAACTGGAAGGAGAGACGACCAAAGGAGGAGTTGGCTTTAGGGGTGACCAGAGAGATATACCTGCTGGAGCGCGTGTTACAGGTGGGTGCTGCTATGGTGACCAGTGAGCGGAGATAAGGGGGGACTTTACCTAGCAGGGTCTTGTAGATGACCTGGAGCCAATGTGTTTGGCGACGATTATGAAGCGAAGGCCAGCCAACGAGAGCGTACAGGTCGCAGTGGTGGGTAGTATATGGGGCTTTGGTGACAAAACAAATGGCACTGTGATAGACTGCATCCAGCTTGTTGAGTAGGGTATTGGAGGCTATTTTGTAAATGACATCGCCGAAGTCGAGGATGGGTAGGATGGTCAGTTTTACGAGGGTATGTTTGGCAGCATGAGTGAAGGATGCTTTGTTGCGAAATAGGAAGCCAATTCTAGATTTCACTTTGGATTGGAGATGATTGATGTGAGTCTGGAAGGAGAGTTTACAGTCTAACCAGACACCTAGGTATTTGTAGTTGTCCACAAATTCTAAGTTAGAACCGTCCAGAGAAGTTATGCTGGACGGGCGGGCAGGTGCAGGCAGCGATCGGTTGAAGAGCATGCATTTAGTTTTACTTGTGTTTAGGAGCAGTTGGAGACCACGGAAGGAGAATTGTATGGCATTGAAGCTCGTCTGGAGGGTTGTTAACACAGTGTCCAAAGAAGGGCCAGAAGTATACAGAATGGTGTCGTCTGCGTAGAGGTGGATCAAAGATTCACCAGCAGCAAGAGAGACATCATTGATGTATACAGAGAAAAGAGTTGGCCCAAGAATTGAACCCTGTAGTACCCCCATAGAGACTGCCAGAGGTCCAGAGAGTAGGCCCTCCGATTTGACACACTGAACTCTGTCAGAGAAGTAGTTGGTGAACCAGGCGACGCAATCGTTTGAGAAACCAAGGCTACTGAGTCTGCCGATGAGGATGTGGTGATTAACAGAGTCAAAAGCTTTGGCCAGGTCAATGAATACGGCAGCACAGTATTGTTTCTTATCGATGGCGGTTACGATGTCGTTTAGGACCTTGAGCGTGGCTGAGGTGCACCCATGACCAGCTCTGAAACCAGATTGCATAGCAGAGAGGGTGCGGTGGGATTTGAAATAGTCGGTAATCTGTTTGTTGACTTGGCTTTCGAAGACCTTAGAAAGGCAGGGTAGGATGGATATAGGTCTGTAGCAATTTGGGTCAAGAGTGTCACCTCCTTTGAAGAGGGGGATGACAGCAGCTGCTTTCCAATCTATGGGAATCTCAGACGACACGAAAGAGAGGTTGAACAGGCTAGTAATAGGGGTTGCAATAATTTCGGCAGATAATTTTAGAAAGAAAGGGTCCAGATTGTCAAGCCCAGCTGATTTGTAGGGGTCCAGATTTTGCAGCTCTTTCAGAACATCAGCTGAATGGATTTGGGAGAAGGAGAAATGGGGGAGGCTTGGGCGAGTAGCTGTGGGGGGTGCAGTGCTATTGAATGCAGTAGGGGTAGTTAGGTGGAAAGCATGGCCAGCCGTAGAAAAATGCTTATTGAAATTCTCAATTATAGTGGGTTTATCGGTGGTGACAGAGTTTCCTATCCTCAGTGCAGTGGGCAGTTGGGAGGAGGTGTTCTTATTCTCCATGGACTTTACAATGTCCCAGAACTTTTTAGAGTTGGAGTTGCACGAAGCAAATTTCTGTTTGAAAAAGCTAGCCTTGGCGTTTCTAACTGCCTGTGTGTATTGGTTTCTAACTTCCCTAAAAAGTTGCATATCGCGGGGGCAGTTCGATGCTAATGCAGAACGCCACAGGATATTTTTGTGTTGGTTAAGGGCAGTCAGGTCTGGGGAGAACCAAGGACTGTATCTGTTCCTGGTTCTAAATTTCTTGAA
Source organism: Salmo trutta (assembly GCF_901001165.1). Taxonomy (NCBI): domain Eukaryota; kingdom Metazoa; phylum Chordata; class Actinopteri; order Salmoniformes; family Salmonidae; genus Salmo; species Salmo trutta. The sequence continues at coordinate 19,995,399 of NC_042962.1, forward strand.
AGGGGCATGCTTATTTAAGATGGAGAGGAAGGCATTTTTAAAAAATAACCAGGCATCCTCTACTGACGGGATGAGGTCCATATCCTTCCAGGATACCAGGGCCAGGTCGATTAGAAAGGCTTGCTACTCTATCGACTCCTTGTGGAAAGAAAGGCTTGCCACTCTAGCGACTCCTTGTGGCGGGCCGGTCGCCTGCAAGCTGGATAATGTTTCCTCCGACACATTGGTGTGGCTGGCTTCCGGGTTAAGCGAGCAGTGTGTCAAGAAGCAGTGCAGCTTGGCAGGGTTGTGTTTTAGGACACATGGCTCTCGACCTTCACCTCTCCCGTAGGGGAGTTGCAGCGACGGGACAAGACTCACTACCAATTTGATATCACAAAATTGGGGTGAATAAAATATATATTTAAATTAATATATGGATTCTATTGCATTACATTTACATTTAAGTCATTTAGCAGACGCTCTTATCCAGAGCGACTTACAAATTGGTGCATTCACCTTATGATATCCAGTGGACAGGCTCGACGCAGGCCCATACTCTACACAGACCGGTGCGCCATAACCAGACCTGCAGTAGGCCTATATGCAAAGGGCCATATATGGACCTGTCCCATTCACTTTGAACTGGACTGTGTTTACAGCATGAGCGGTCATGAGTTGATGCGCTTGTTTTGAGATCAAAGCATGCGCTGCATGTAGCCACCTGTGCACGTTTTGTTCATATCCTTTACTAGTCAGTGAGATATTAGCCCAGTTATAGCCAATTTCTAGTCAACAATGGGGAATGGTTGATTCCTTCAAGAGCACAACATTTTTACATTTCTAGCCATCTTTGAGAAGCGAGTCAGGTAGAGAGCTTTTTTGTAACTCTTAAAAGGGCACTGTTGTATTTTGAGACTGTCTTGTAAAAGCGAAGTAGCCAATGGCAAAGGGTAGCATAGTTTGTCTGATTCTCTATAATAATGGTATGGGAATAATAATAATAATAATAATGCATTTTATTTATTTAACTAGGCAAGTCAGTTAACAATATTCTTATTTACAACACGGCCTACCCCGGGCCGATTGTGTGCCGCCCTATGGGACTCCCAATCACGGCCGGATGTGATTCAGCCTAGATTCGAAACAGGGACTGTAGTGACACCTCTTGCACTGAGATGCAGTGCCTTAGACCGCTGCGCTACTGGAGCCCTTGCAAAGTGGTTTCTTGCCTCAAACAACACATTTTCAGTCACCTTGTCTGAAGGACAAGTGGATAAACAGGGTAATATCAAGCCCTGCATTTTTTAAAAATGTTTTCCACATCTCATGGAATGTGGGCCTACATTGAACACCACACATTGGCTGCTACTGTAGGCTGAGTGATAAAACAGCTATTTCCGTGTTAAAATGTTATGGGATGCAATTTTCTGTTCTTTTTTTAAAATTGTAGGCCACTCTTGTAGGCTTACATTATGATCCAGTAGACTACTTGGCCACTGTTAAAACTGTAACTTAAAGTGGGTACAGCCTAAGTTTTCACAGTAAATGCACAGCGGAAGTTGCATAGAATTTTCACAATGTTCAAGTTTGCGCTCAGCAGACCTGAAATGTACTCAGTGCCGGGATAAATTTGAGCATTTTATTTTTGCAACCAGGAAATGACAGGACGATTTCCACTAGATAACATAAAGTTGGGTCAGTTTTCACATTTTGACAACTGTCGCTGCTCCGGCGGGAGAAATCAATAGGAGAACATCAGTGATTCACAGCGTTGTGATTGTCTATCATTCCACTATTATTGCAGATACAGTATATTATGGAAATTTTCTGAAATTACAATACAAAAAATATTATAGATCATATGTAGCACCTTTAACAAATCACATAAGTTAGATGGACTCACTGTGAAATAATAGGGGCTGACAATTAAATGACTACCCCTTCCTCTGTCCCCAATAAATCTGTAAGGCTTATGTCAAGTATTGAATTTCAAGCACAGATTTAACTACAAAGAGCAGTGAGCTTTTTCGAAAGCCTCCTAAAGAAAGGCAGTGATTGGTAGATGGGTAACAATAACAAATCAGACATTTATTATCTCTTTAAGCATGGTCAAGTTAATCATTAAGCTGTATTAAACCACCCAGACACAGTCGTTCTTCTAAACTGAGCTGCAGGATAGGAAGGAAACTGCTTAGGGTTGTCACCATGAGGCCATTGTTGATTTTTAAGAGCTACAGATTTCAATGGCTGTGATGGGAGAAAACTGAGGATGAATCAACATTGTAGTGACTCCACAATAATGACCTAAATGAGAGTGAAATATTCCAAAACATGCATATGTTTGCAACTAGGCACTAAAGTAATACTGCAGAAACACAGCAAAGTAATACACTTTTTGGCTTAACTGCAAATGCAACGCAACACATCACTGAGTAAATGCCTTATTTTTAAACATGGTGGTGGCTGCATCATGGTATGGATATTTTGACATTGGCAAAGACACGGGAGTTTTGCAGAATGAAAAGAAACCTAATGGAGGTAAGCACAGGCAAAATGCTAGAGGAAAACCTGGTTCAGTCTGTTTTACACCAGACACTGGGAGAGGAATTCACCTTTCAGCATGACCATAACCTACAACACAAAGCCAGATCTATACTGGAGTTGCTTACCAAGAAGCGTGACTCTTCCTGAGTAGCTGAGTTAGACTTAAATCTGCTTGTGAAAGTCTATGGCCAGCCATGATCCTCAACACCTTGACTGAGCTTGAAGAATCAAAAAAAAAAGAATAATGGGTAAATATTGCACAATACAGCAAAGCTCTTATGAGACTTAACCAGGTAGCCTTGTGATTAAGAGGGTTGGCAAGTAACTGAAAGGTTGCTGGTTTGAATCCCCAAGCCGACTAGGTGAAAAATCTGTGCCCTTGAGCAAGGCACAACCATAATTTCTCCTGTAAGTCACTCTCGATAAGTGTCTGCTAAATGACTAAAATGTACCCAGCTGTAATCGCTGCCAAAGGTGTTGTCCATTTCAAGGTATATTAGTGTTTTATTTTTCATCTTTTAAAAGTTATAATTTTGCTTTTTGACACGGTATATTGTGTAGATTGACAAATGATAATCCAAAAATATGTTAATCCCACTTTGTAACACAATAAAATGTGAAGAAATCCAAGGGGGGGTATAGACTTTTTCTATAGGCATTGAACGTCTATAAGCCTGCCTGTAGTGGGAGGGGACTGAAGCGTTGGCTAGCACTGCTGAACAACATTCCAGCAATATCAGTGAAGGTGTGTATCCAGAGCACAGTGGAGGAGAGGTTCCCTTTTAGAGTGGGGTTATGGTGAGTGGAAAGGTAAGCGAGACTGGTGGAGGGAGTCAGATGGGTCAGTCAGTGTGGAGCGGTCTTGTTGCATGCACCACTTACAACCGTTTCAGAGGAGGCAGCCAAACTCTCAGTGCACGGCAGTGCGATCCTCCCAGGCTGTACATGTATGAGTGGCAGGCTCTTTGTACGACTTGGACATGCATTACGTACGTATACATACTGACTGTGAGTGAGCATCTCTCCCACAGTGCTGGTCATTAATGCTTAAAAAGGTGACAGGCAAAGAGTGACTTGTCAGATTTAGTTTTCATTTGTTCAGTGTTAATGGTTGGATTCCATTTTAGAATGTTGACTCGACCATAAGGACAGTTAAGATGCCATGTAAGTTTTAAATGCAATTGGGTGTCTTTAGTGTACCATGGATGGCTTCTATAAGTTCTCTAGGTAGACATGTTAGCATTGTTGCTTAAACATTAATTGGTGTGTGTGTATATTTATATAGTATTAGTTTTCCTGCTGTACTCTTCCGCTCAGCTCAACTAGATGTTGTTCTAATGATTCACTGATAGGAGACAGGTGCACTGTGTTAAGAGTAATATAATATATCCATCCTGTGTGTTCACCTGGTGCAGCTGCTCCAGAGCCGTCTTTGGCCTGTGACCTTTCCAAAGCAACATCCCTGCAATCTGTATTTGTTTTCAATCCATACAAAAGCCTACCCCCTATGTATGTAAAACCTGGAGTGGATCAAAGCGCTGTGCACTGGGAGTCTGGTGTGTCTCCCTGGAGTGTGTGTCCTGCTGTGTCTCTCAGTGTGAGGTGAGAGGGGGGTTCCCATGATGACTCATTGAGCGCTCACAGTGGGCCTCACGGTGGAGCTCTGTCTCTGGGCCCATGTCCTGTTCGATATGTATTGCTGAGAGACTGAGTGCTGCAGAGCAATCAAAATGAGCATCCTTACCAACTGACATGCAATGAGATTCTGACCAATGGACCAACCTTTCCATTCACCTAGACTAATGGTATCAGTTGGTCATCTGTTGTACCTTATTTGGCCCCTCTGTGGGAGCTGCTGATATGATTGTCAATCAACAATCACTGATTTAAAAAAAAATTGCCCTGCTAAAATATGCTATCTGCAAAGTCCTATTTAAGACAATTAGTAGAATGACGTGATTGGAAATGATTTTGGTCTAGTCAGAATCTCATGCCCCATGCACACTGCTGGATGGCTCATCAGCCTGGTCTCATAGACTACACATAATATAGTAAATGTAAAACCGGGACACTCAAATTAGTATGATATATTACATTTTTAATATGGTTACATAATACATAAATCGCAAAAGTCTAGCAACCCATAGGTTGCGAGTTCAAATCTCATCACAGATCATTTTAGCTAATTAGCAACTTTTCAACTACTTAGCATGTTAGCTATAACTTTAACTGTTTTAGCTGACCTTAACCCTTTAACCTAACTCCTAAACTTAACCCCTAGCCTAGCTAACAGTATCCAGCTAGCTAACGTTAGCCACTAGCTAGAATTCGTAATATCATATATTTGCTGGTTGAGAGGCTGTCAAGGCAAAGGGTGTCTACTTTGAAGAATCTCAAATATAAAATATATTTTGATTTAACACTTTTTTTGGTTACTACATGATTCCATGTGTTATTTTATAGTTTTGATGTCTTTACTATTTTCTACATTGTAGAATAATAAACAATTTAAGGAAAACCCTGGAATGAGTAGGTGTTAACTTTCGACTGGCACTGTATGTTTCGAATTACATCATACGAAATGGGTGAAGAACATCCACAAATTTAATATATACGAAACATATCATACTAAATGGAGCAACTTGAATTTATGTACAGAATAATAAGAAATTTTCTGAGACCAGGTTGGGCTCATACATATTACCCAGAGATGGGCTAACCTAGGAGTGGTTTGCCTACTATGGGGAGAGTGCAGGTGCTTTGTCTTGTTGCTAAAACCAACTTGATTGTTATCTACACATTGGTGCATCAAATACATAGGCTAGATGGCCACTTGGCCAGGTAGTCCCACCCACTGCCTTCACTTCCGGAATGGAGGGTTCATTCCTGCAGCCTGATTTTGACTTCAGCATTCTAACCAGTGGTTTCTGCTTTAGTGTGACCCCTGTGTTTGTGGGCACTGGATGCCTGGGTCTGACGGTGGTGGTGGTGGTGGTGGTGATGCGCGAGAATGGAAAAGCAATGTGTGATTTGATTTTGATGCTGGCTGTGTGTCTGTTTTGAGATGGTCCAGTTCAGGTTGTCAGGAGAATGGGTCAGTCAAGTCTGTTTGTCTGCATGCTGGAGCTGTATGTATGTATGTGTCCTGTCCTATAGCATGTGAATGACTGTTCAAGTGTGTCTGTCATTCTGTTGGGAGGGTTTGTGGGGTGGGTTCGAGGCTGCTGTTCTCAGGTTCTCTCCCAACAGCGACCTCAGGAGCTGCTCTCACAGAGAGAAAGAGGAGAGAGAGAAAGAGGGAGAGCGAGTGCCTCACTGTCCCCACACCCCTACTATTATTTTTATAGTCCTGTATAATCTGAGAATTACACATTTTACTGTTGACAAAGCTGGTTTCGGCTTCTTTCTGTACTGTCAATTATTCTTAATTGAAATTGTGGTAATTCAACCCTTATCAAAGGCACAATGCCATTAAGATGGTATACATTAAAATCTTTATGACCCCCCCCCAGTCTACCTGAAGGATTGAGATCTCACCAGGCCCCCTTTCTACCTGCACACATACACACTTCACACCTAAAAATTAGTGTCTGTCTTTTTAAGCCAAGAAACTCACCCTCTTTTTCTCTCTCTTTTCCAGGGGCCGAGGGCGAACAACATCGTGGTATTCCCCTTACTAATACCCCCAAACCCCCTTACTATCACCTCCTTGTCCCCATACAAAAAAAAAGAATGAAAAAAAGTCCCCCAATAAAGGAAGGAACCCTGAGAAGAAAAAAGACAAAAAAAAGACAAAAAAATATATATAAATATATCCTGGACAGACAAACTGGCCGCAGTGTGCGATTGTGTGTGAGCGTGCGTGTGCGGAGTTGGTGCGGTCACCCTGGTAAGGTATATGATGGCCGTTGGGGAGATTTGGTGGCATATCTTTTGAGAAGATGTTATCTCAGGCTGCAGATGTGCCTCCTTTGTCTGGGTGTGAGGGTCACAGCCAACACAGCCCCAAATGCTTACATTCGAAAAGCAAACATCGAGGATAAGTCAATCTTTTTTGCTTTTTTTTATGTACCGTACATGTGAAACTTCCAATAGCAAAAATGTTGTTTATTTTTTAGGTTGTAGTATTGGAGTTCTCATATTCCCTTGTCTCTCTGTTCTCTGACCAGTTGCCACTTACCCTGCCCCATCCTTTAACTCAACACTTTTGTTACCATCTCCCTTTGGTTCCATCCCATGCTCTCTTGTTTTCAGTATCTTCCAGCATTGGTCATTCTGACAGCGATTGCCTTTCAGTGGGTGAATAAATGTAATCTCCTTTTAGCCCATGGCATTCATCCCAAGAAAGCATGGCCAGAGCTCTGCCAACTTTACTTTTTTTTTTTGTGGGTCTGGTACTTTTTTTTTCTCCTTGCACCCCTCTGCCTTTCTGTGCTGCTTCTCCTCCCATTTGTCTGTCATCTCCATGTCCTTCACTTCCTCTCCATGTCCCTCTCTTCTTTCTCCTCTCTCTGTATATTAGACCACTTCTTGTCGTTTCAGGTTTCAGGACCAGTGGAGGCTGACAACCCCTGCTCCGGTGGCCGCGGCGCCCCCCAATGTCTCGGCAGGGTCTCTCTCTCTCTCTGCTCCTGCTATGCACACTCACCCCATCCTGTCTGTGTGGGGGGGAGGGGGTCAGGGCGATCACAGGGCTACCGCAGGGGGCATTTACTACAACAAGCGTTGAGCTGTCTTACACACACACACACACACACACACTAGGCCAACACACTTTGCAGACACTACACAACCAACCACCACACACATTTATAGAGAGCTAATGTCAAGATGGCAGCAGCTGTTTTAGTTGGGAGAGTGAGAAAGATGGGACCAGAGAAGGGGGGGAGGGGGTACCAGGGCCCTGGCCCTGTCTCAGACAGTGGCACAGGGGCTAAAGTAATTAATTAAAAAGAGTGGAGCTTTTATTTTAAGGGGGGTGGGTTTGTGTGGAGGGGTTTGGTTTTTGGAAACGGGAGTGGGTTTAAAAAAAAAAGTTTAGCTTTTTTTATTTTTAACCCATAAGTCTGTAATTAGAAAAAAAAAATAAAGACTGTAAAAAATGACATGTTTGATTTTTGTCCAAGAGTTGCAAAGCATTTTGGTAAACTTAAGCGGTTCAAGACCGGTTCAGAGCAACATTTTTGTGTACAGGGCGATCTGAATGGCGCAACATCAATTTCTGTGCTCTCCGTTAAGGCCCTGGTTGTTCCGCTTCACATGCCGTTCTCCGCTTTAATCTGAGATGCAGCATGTGAAATTACATTTGCAATGCGTCACGTCGTATCCAGACAAAGGATCAATTTCCTCTGTCTGTGATCCTCGCCACTCCGTTTACAATACCGCATATGAAACGGGAGACCCTAGCGATTGTAGCCAAAGTAGTATAATCTCGCTGTGATGTTCTCGGATGGATTTAGGTCTCTCAACATGAAAAAAATACAATAATACCGCCTTTTGTTGGTTACACAAGAATTATAATCATTTCGTGCATAAAACTGAAGTCGTAACGAGTCGCCAGGCATTTGAATAGCGTATATATCGCTCAGAGGACTTTGGGCAGAACATGATGGTGCCAGATAGCTGCCAAAAATTGAAAATACCGAAATTGTTAGGCGCGTAAGAAAATCAATGCGTGAAACGTAACCGTTAAATTGGATCTGTAAACGAATGAACATTTTGGTTTTACACGTTCAATTATTACTTTACATCTCCCTTTACTCGTTTATAGAATTATTATACGTACAAACGTGTCAGGAATGTGGCATCTGCAAATGACATGAACCGAACGTAGCTAGGCGAAGTTAGCTAATCAAGAAACTTTATCGTAGAAGCTAGTTGCTTTGCAGCTTCCGGTTTCATTTTCAAAATAAGGCTAGAGCTTGTTTTAGAACGACATTGAATAACGACGTTATACCAGTAGATGGCGTAGTATAGGCTTGGGTCTTAAGCAAGTTACCTATGAGAATGATACTATTAAGACAGAAGAGCCTTGTCTAGAATAACCGCCTGAGCTGCAAAATAGAAAGTAAATATGATTTAGGCTAAACCTATTCCACTATATAAATATGCCATGCTGTTAATGGCCATATAATTGCATCATTTTATTGCTGTGGTGATCATGTAACCTAATGAATCACATGTTTTCCAGTATTTGGGAGCAAAAATTGTAGGGCTTAAATTAGGCATTTTGTATTTGTGAATTCCACTATGTGGGCATGTTATAGCCACTTGCATTGCACAACCCCATCATGCAGAGGCTATATCAATACATGAGAAAACAAAATATTAAGTCTTGGCTATAACCTGACCTGAGCTAAATAGCCAAGCGGTCACAAATGGTCAAGACGATCTATAACCTATTCTTATTGCCAGATCTGTTTTCCCTATCAGCCACTGCATATGCCTTTTTCAACTGTTTTTCATAAGTATTTAGAGGCCTGTGAGCTAGGGTCTATAATAATAAGTTAAACATGAATGGAGTTCTAAAATTATTCAGCAAGACACCAGTACCCAAAATGATAGCAGAATTGCAATGCCTACAATTCTTTTTTGTTGTTGAATAGGCCTAAATTAAACATTGAATTATTAAAGTGATAGACTAAAGAACTTTGGATAATTTTTAATACATACATGGATTTCAATAAACATGAATAACTTCCATTCTCTTTGATTTCGTTCCTATTGTCATTCAGACACATGACAGAATGGATGCCATACTGACTGACTTGAATGAAGGAATAATTAAATGTTCAAATATGTTGGAGTGATATGTTGCACACATCATGCATGCTCTGCACTTTATTTGGCTAGTAGGCAAATGGGCCTAAACTAGAGTGTAATGACTCTGGCTGCATGCCTCCAGAAGAGCATCTTCTGAAGCTGAGGGGTGCTTTTTGGAAGGCGCATGTTGCTGCATAGAAATCACAAGCTCTTCAACTGGGAAGCAGTGTTGCGATGGAGGAAAAAGCAAATACGGAGACTACCTAAAACCACTGCAACAGAGGTATTGTAAAGTGTGGGAATAAGCCTATGCCAGATTTAGCCTATGTTTAACCTCTCCCTCATTTCAAAGTCCAGATGTTCATGACCTGATCCATATAAGTCAAAATATTTTAAATTCATATTAAATCCTATCCTAATATGCTTTGGCAAGATTGAACAATGAAATACATTTTTAAATATTCTATTAAAAAATATTTTGAGTGGCAAAGATGCCAGTGGTCATAATTCATAGATGAATAATGGATGTTTAGTGAATGTTTCATTATTTCTGGTATATACTACTGGTTATGATTGCAGACAGAGCCCAGAGAATGGGATGGTGAGATATTGAATTTGTCATATTTTGATAAAGCGCATGCATGGGGATGTCTACGTCACCCAGAGATATGACCATGCTGTAGAGATACACCTAGCGGACTGGAACTTCACTGTTGTAGGCATAATACAGCTAGCGCTATCTGGACTTGTGCTGGCAAACAAATCTATTACATTAGTGACCTAAATGTGGAGTAAACTCAACTGAGGACTATTAGAGAAACAAGACTTTTAACTTGAAAACGTGCAGGATACCTCTTTCCTGTTTCCTTGACTTCCGTGTTATGCTCACTCGAGTAGCACTCATCACGGGCCGTTTGGTGTACGTTGTTGGCGAGAGGAAACTTCCCAAACTAGGTATTATTATATGTCAGAATTGCAACAAGATTTGTTCAAGCCTAAAATGTTAGTCCATAATCGTAACATGGTGTTTGTACGTTCACAGATTACATTTCACGTCTGTTTCACGCATGGCTTTTCTTACAATCCTAACGATATGTACGTTAAACCTTTTGGCAGCTATCTAGCTCCATAAAAAATGATCAGTCTTCTGTTATGAAATGGTGCCAATTTTGTACTGTCATTCAGTATGATGTATTTTACAGTTAGGGTTAAATATAGTAAATTGTTTAATTTGCTTACTATATTTAGGAAAGCATTTCAAGCCCTATTCCACCACTTCTGTTGAAAAGGGGAAAACATTTTTTTAAAAAGTTATATTTGTACTGTGTACGTGTGCCCTTATTTTAATATTTCTGGCAGTATAAATAAGCATTACTAGGTATTGTTTATGGCCCTCATACAATATTAATTATTTATCATATGTCTATTTAGGCTGAAATCTTCATTTTGACATTACAATTACAGTTCTTTTGAGAAGGTAAAGTTGGCGTGCTGCCGTTTTTTAAATCGCTAGCTTCTTCCTAAAAGGCAGGACTATGCTTCGTGAACATGGATAGGACAGACAAGAAACAGTGGCCTTGATCTTTTCCAGCGCTCTTATTAAGATGCAGCTGCCTAACACCCTCAGAGTTGGAATGACAATTTACACATTTTACTTCAAGGCAAATTGCGTTTATGTATTTGTGGAGCATACCATGTACGTGTTATATGTAAAATAAACCTGGCTGTATGTATTAAAGCAGTGAATGAGTTTTTATTAGCTTAGGAAGAAACAATGAAATACTTGGAAGTAAAGACTCCATAAAATTCGAAATTTCTCATGATTGTAAATTACGTACCTCAAAGTGGAACTTATATGCATGTATTTGAGTTGTAGAGATGACCCAATTTTGGCAATCTATACATACTGCTGCACAGAAAATACTTTGATGTACAGTTTGATATGATCCCGTGTCTCGATCTTCTTAATGAAAATGTGGGAGAAAGTGTTTGACTATCACATACTATGCCAAAAAATGTATTCTCCTACTGTGGGCTTTAATTCCTCTCCTACATTTAAAATGTGGGTTGACTTTCTTCCTCGTGAAAAGCTCACCTATGACCTCTAACAGAAAGCCCAGGTTCGATGGGCTCCACTACTCAACTATATTTCAAACTGGACAGAGTGAATAGGGTGACTAAGGACGTGTATGTATACATGTAAGGTGCTGTGAAACTAATTTGCTAGTTGTCTCCGCTAAAACTGGAAATATTTAATGCAATTACTGATAGTGCTGCTGCTGCAAAAAATGAAACTTTTTTATTTGTATTTTGTCTGCCACATCAGTGACTGTGGATTGTGTTATGTTTGTTAAATAAATGAACAATTTTAAATTGAAAAAAATAAAACAATCTATCCAATAGGCCCTTACATTACAGAATATGGGCGGTAGACAATGAGTTAATGTAATTCAACAATACACTTGAATTTGAGCAAGAGTGAATTCAGTATGGATAAATGTTTAACCATATTCTATTAGACCATGTTTGATTGTCCTTAAATTGCATTGTTTTAAATATAAATCCCTTGTCCAGAAAGTGTGGCTTAACCAGTCACCATTGATGCCCAATAACGAAAACATATCTGCCATGTGAATTCCAAATAGGGGGAATTTGCATATTCAAATTGTTTTGGAGCATCATCTTGAAATGCACACAGGACTGACTGTCAAACAAGGACTAATGATAATATCGAAGAAAAAAATAAACATTGGGTGAAATTCTCCTTTATAATACACATGGTTTGAGCACCTACAATCACAAAACAATCCTGAAAAGCTATTCCAAGTGAATTGTCCCATCATCCTGCTTTGTGGTTTTAGGATTCCATTCGTGATCCTATCTTCTGAAAGCTGCAGGCAAAGAACAATGTTGATTAACTAACAATGCATAATCACTGCACTCCAAGTCATTGTAAAATGGTCTAACATTGAGAATCAATTGAATACAAAATAAATCACTGATGGCCTGACAATGAGTACTGTTAAATGCAATGCACACAATTTGATTGTCAGATTAGTAGTAGTTCAATTAACGTTTACATGCTTTGCAAGAAAAACCGAGTTCCCTAATAATCCTGTTTACATGGACACGTCTGAAATCAGGCTACTGATCATCAAGGACATCAACCACCCAAGCCACGGCCTGTACACCCCCATATCATGCCAGCAGCATACCACCCTGCATCCCACTGCTGGCTTGCTTCTGAAGCTAAGCAGGGTTGGTCCTGGTCAGTCCCTGGATGGGAGACCAGATGCTGCTGGGAGTGGTGTTGGAGGCCCAGTAGGAGGCACTCTTTCCTCTGGTCTAAAAAATATCCCAATGCCCCAGACACTGCCGTCTTTTGGATGGGACATTAAACGGGTGTCCTGACTCTATGAGGTCATTAAAGATCCCATTGCACTTATCGTAAGAGTAGGGGTGTTAACCCTGGTGTCCTGGCTAAATTCCCAATCTGGCCCTCATACCATCACGGCCACCTAATCATCCCCAGCTTATATTTGGCTCATTCATCCCCTCCTCTCCCCTGAAACTATTCCCCAGGTCGTTGCTGTAAATGAGAATGTGTTCTCAGTCAACTTACCTGGTAAAATAACGGTTAAATAAAAATCATCCAGAGGGCGAGGTCAGTGCAGCAAAGCTGTGACCGAGAGACTGAAAAACAGCCATCACTAGCCAGCCTCCACCCAGTACCCTGCCCTGAACTTAGTCACTGTCAGTAGCCGGCTACCACCTGGTTACTCAACTCTACACCTTCGAGACTGCTGCCCTATGTACATAGACATGGAACACTGGCCACTTAAAGTGTTTACATACTGTTTTACTCATTTTATATGTATATACTGTATACAAGTCCATTCCACTGACATTGCTTGTCCTAATATTTATATATTTCTTAATTGCATTCTTTTACTTTTATATTTGTGTGTATTGTTGTGAATTGTTAGATACTACTGCGCTGTTGGAGCTAGGAACACAAGCATTTCACTACACCCGCAATATCTGCTAAATATGTGTATGCAATCAATAAAAAATGTTTCAATTTTAATTTGATGGCACTCTTGATAAATGCATAAAATAGCCAACCAAAATAAATGTTCTACCACCGCGTCCATGTTATGTTTGGGAAGCATATTTGATTCTGAGTTCGGACATATAACGTTTGTATGCGAAAACTACTTCTAAAACACATGCATTCAATTGTTCCAAACACTTCACTCGCGTCTAAAGAGGGAGGCTAGCTCAGCTAGTGCTAGCACACGCGCAGATCAAATACACCGCTGGACTGCCGATAAAGGTGTTTACGTGTCTTAATAATTCGAAAGATTAAAACAATCGGTGTATGCTTACTTCGTTTTTGACCGTACACATATTAAGATAAGCAGAGTAAGGTGTTTACATGACTATTGCATAATCTGCCTACTGCCATAGTCATATTAATATTGAATTATTACTGTGCATGTAAACATATTCAATGATGTCAACAAAACTCAGGCTCACCTTTTCTTTTAGTTTTCTTCTTCATTAGTTTCTTCTTCTTCTTCTTGGGCCCCGGGTTATCCGTGTCCTGAAGGGAGGGACAGAGAATGTTTATATCAACACTATCATATATTAATATCATAACACAGCAGTGGAGAATAAATCTGAAGTGTGCCCATTATTCCTGGGACCACCTGTATGTAAAATCTTATGCAAGCGTGACTAAGTCGCTTTGGATAAAAGCAGCTGCGAAATGGCATATGTATCTTATATGATCAATCACTGCATGTCAGCAAGGAGTGTGACCTGTAGAAGACTGGTGTGTGTCACGTAAATGTGTCCAACTCACCTGTCCCTCTCCGCCCGTCAGGGCTGTGATGTCACTGAACCGTGTGATGCCGCTCAGCTGACCAGACATTCCCAGCATTCCTCTCTTCTTTGCACTTCTCTCATTTCGGGGCACTTGCAGACGCACCATCATCGACTCCTCAAAGTTTTTCCTAAAGGAAGAAAATAAATACATGAAGGGACTCCCTCCAAATGAGGGCTCAAACGGCTGTAGTAATACACAGTTAAATGAGTCACAAATCAATAATCTAATTGATGATTGTGTGATCAATGTGTCTGATGATGACAGCACGGACCTGTGCAGCTGCTCTCGGCTCTGTCTATCCGTCTGGAAGTCCCTGTGCTCGCGGATCTCCTCGGGAGCGTCGCTGTACTGCTGCCGGAGCTCCTGGATCACAGAGCTGCGGAGGGCGGCACGCCTCTGCTTGTCCGCCAGCTCCTTCTTTTTGTCTGCATCGGTCAGGTCTCCCTCTGTTGATCAAGTAAAGAGGTCTTATATATCACAGCCATGGTTTTGTAAAATCATCCATCACAGAAATAAGACAGCTTTGGGTGCATTTTTAATGGGGGGGGGGGGGGGGGGGGGGAGATGTGTACATACGATTCAACAGAGAGGAAGATAAAAAAAAAAAAAACTTATATTTGACATTACCATAGTGCATTGGGACAATCTTGGGGGGAACATATTTCTTGCCACTAGATGGCACTTTTTTCTCAGCGCCTTCAGCCTTCTCTCCACCATCTTCATCCCCTGAGTCTTCTGATTCACTTAGCTATGGAATTTAAAAAACATTTTTTAAAGACATTCATAAGCTGTTGTGCAAACCAGATTTCATTCTGTGATAGGGAACAAAGAACACAATGAATAATAATAATATAATTAAGCAATAAGGCCCGAGGGGATGTGGTATATGGCCAACATACCATGGCTAAGGGCTGCTCTTATGCACAACGCAGAGTGCCTGGATACAGCACTTAGCAGTGGAATAATGGCCATATACCACAAACCCCCAAGGTGCCTTATTGCTATTATGAACTGGTTACCAACGTAATTAGAACAGTAACAATACATCTTTTGTCATACCTGTGGTATATGGTCTGATATACCACGGCTGTCAGCCAATCAGCATTCAGGGCTCGAACCACCTAGTTTATTATGTCTGATATACCATGACTTTCAGCCAATCAGCATCCAGGAGTCAAACTACCCGGTTTATAATTGTATTCATCTTACATAGATTGAGGGATGCCAAGAGATGAGAAGTGCTTACTTTGCTAACAAGGTTATCCGGATTGGGACGGAAATGCAATGGGTCATTTTCCCCTACAAAATATAAAATAAACAATTTACAATACAATCAAGGAATGTATATCACATACATTTTTCATAACAATTAAAGACTTGCTTCCTTTCCTCAATATCACATCTCACCTAAGCTCCCAGTCACTGCTGTGCGCACCAATTTATCAATCTGATATCTCAGTTTCTGGTCCAGAGGGCGCATCTTCTCCAGAACCTAGTAGAGCAACACAATAGTTAGAATATAGCAACAGAGGTCCAAGATGGCATTCATGAGCCCAAACAAGACCAAGAAGATTATGCAAGAAGTCAACAGTAATTTGAATTTGGGATGATGAAAATGGGAGAGGTTGACCATGTACAGCCCCACACACTGAGTGGTACAACATGTAGTGACCAGCAATGAATGGCATCTTACTGTTCTGACGGTGACCAGTCTGTGAAGGGCGCCACTGTCTTTCACACTACCACCCTCTGATTTAAGACTGATCAGGTGAGTGACATCTTGCAGGTAAAACAGCAGCAGCTGATATCTAAGGTCAAGGAAAGACAAACCCTACAAGAGAGTGGGAAATGTACATTTGCATAAATAATTTGAGCGAGACAATGCTGCCTGTTTGAGTCCATGCCAATGTGAACTCTCAACACCCCTTTGTGTGAATCCTATTATAGTACTTACCTTGGATGTTTGGAATTTTCCACCTTGGACCCTCTTTAACAAATCTCGAACCTGCCCTGTAACTGATGCCACCTAGGATTGAATGTGTACAGACAGACCTTAAACATCTGAGTGACTGGTAATAGATCTGAGTAAGTAGTAATAGATATGACTGATAAACAACACAACCATAGCTATGTCACATCATTAGCAAGGAAGCTACAGAAGACAAACAGCTGGCTGAATTCTAACTACAGATCGTACACCAGATAATGTGATATAAGCAAATATTTTTGGTATCAATTACTGGACGTTACAGGTTTGCCTATACAAAACGTTGTCATAGATTTTTCAACTGAATCTTCTAAAATGTCTGTGTCCAGTTGCAGGTGGTTTTAAAATTTAAAAAAATGTTTGCTCCATGAAGTAATCCAACGTGTACGCAGACATCTTGTCAATTTTAAATCTGTCATTGATCGAGACAGGGGAGTGTCATCATGACATGCAGCACTTTGGGGTGGACCCAACTGCCTCAATCAATGAGAGAAGATTTGAAATAGACAAGATGGCGGTGTACACATTGTTGGATTATTTCTTGAAGCAAAATTTGCATTTTAATAATGGAGCCTTTTCGAAATGTAAAAGAACCACCTGCAACTGGTCAGACATTTTAGACGTTTAGTATAGGTCGTTTGGCATAGGCAAACCTGTAACGTTAACGCTCAGTAATGGATGCCACAAATCTTTGGTTATATCTCATTATCTGGTGTCAAATCTGTAGCTAACTGTATTCTGAACCTAACCTGTTCAGTAAGACTGTTCAACAGCCGCACAGCATTGGGTCCATCACTGTCAATCAAATCCTGAAAGAAAATAGCAAATCAAAATATTACAATAAGTACTGCTTTCAAAGTTGGTAAGCCCAGGCAAACACTGTCCCATAGTTAACTAGTACAGCTAACGTTAGCTAGCTACAGGATTTAGCTAACGTTACTAGCTAAGCTAATAGTTAGTTAGCTATGTAACACTCTGTGTGAAGTGGCTGGATAATTGCGGTCTTTTCAATCATGAGATATGGCAGCAATAAGGTTAATAATCTTGAAACGTTTAAAGAAATATCCAAAATCTTGACATAAAACGAAAAACATAAAGCTCAACTCACGTTTTCGCTATAAGAAGCCGCCATTTTGATTGAAAGTTGCACGTACGGAAATTGCTAAGGGACAGTGGAATCGCAAGAAAGAGTTTCGTA
The DNA here is from genome assembly GCF_901001165.1 of Salmo trutta. Classification (NCBI taxonomy): domain Eukaryota; kingdom Metazoa; phylum Chordata; class Actinopteri; order Salmoniformes; family Salmonidae; genus Salmo; species Salmo trutta. Next base: position 20,012,763 of record NC_042962.1, read on the forward strand.
ATTCGTATCACGTTGACTACATGTCCAAAGAATTATGGAAAATGCACTTATGCAAAATGCCCATGGTGAATAAAACTAAAAAACATAAACAACTAACACAACATAATAACCTCATATTTTGGGTTATGGACGAGTGCTGCCCCATGTACAGTGCATTCGGGAAGTATTCAGACCCCTTGACTTTTTCCACATTTTGTTACATTACAGCCTTATTCTAAAATTGATTAAATTGTTTTTACCCGTCATCAGTCTACACACGTTACACCATAATGACAAAGCAAAAACAGGTTTTACTTTTTTTTGGGGCTAATTTATTAAAAATAAAAAACTGATATGACATTTACATAAGTATTCAGACCTTTTACTCTGTACTTTGTTGAAGCACCTTTGACAGCAATTACAGCAAGTCTCGGGGTAAAAATCTGTTTCCACTTTGTCATTATGGGGTATCGTGTGTGGATTACTGAGGATTGTTATTTATTAAATCAAGTTTAGAATAAGGCTGTAACGTAACAAAATTTGGAAAAACTCAAGGGGTCTGAATATTTTTCGAAGGCACTGTATATAGAGTCATTGAACACTAGTCACTTTAACAATGTTTACACACTGTTTTACCCACTTTATATGTATATACTGTATTGTAGTCATGGCTCATCCTATACAACTATATCTGGACTCTGATATTGCTCTTCTGATATTTCTAATATTTGTAAACTTTTTGGATTATGTGTGTATTATTATTGTGTTGCTAGATATTGCTGCACTATTGGAGCTAGAAACATAAGCATTTCGCTGCACCTGCAATAACATGTGAGCAAGACCTTTAAACAGGTCAACACTCACAAAGCCGCGGGGCCAGATGGATTACCAGGACGTGTACTCAAAGCATGCGCGGACCAACTGGCAAGTGTCTTCACTAACATTTTCAACCTCTCCTTGACTGAGTCTGTAAGACCTACATGTTTCAAGCAGACTACCATAGTCCCTGTGCCCAAGGAAGCGAAGTTAACCTGCCTAAATGATTACCACCCCGTAGCACTCATGTCTGTAGCCATGAAGTGCTTTGAAAGGCTGGTCATGGCTCACATCAACAGAATCCTCCCGGATACCCTAGACTCACTCCAATTTGCATACCGCCCCAACAGATCCACAGATGACACAATCTCAATTGCACTCCACACTGCCCTTTCCCACCTGGACAAAAGGAACACCTATGTGAGAATGCTGTTCATTGATTACAGCTCAGCGTTCAACACCATAGTGCCCACGAAGCTCATCACTAAGCTGAGGACTCTGGGACTAAACACCTCCCTCTGCAACTGGATCCTGGACTTCATGACGGGCCGCACCCAGGTGGGAAGGGTAGGCAACAACACGTCTGCCACGCTCATCCTCAACACTGGGGCCCCTCAGGGGTGTGTACTTAGTCCCCTCCTGTACTCCCTGTTCATCCACGACTGCATGGCCAAACACGACTCCAACACCATCATTAAGTTTGCTAGGACAACAATGATGAGACAGCCTATAGGGAGGAGGTCGGAGAACTGGCAGTGTGGTGCTAGGACAACAACCTCACCCTCAATGTGAGCAAGACAAAGGAACTGATTGTGGACTACAGGAAAAGGCGAACAGACTCCCATTAACATCAACGGGGCTGTAGTGGAGTGGGTCAAGAGTTTCAAGTTCCTTGGTGTCCACATCACCAACGATCTATCATGGTCCAAACACATCAAGACAGTCGTGAAGAGGGCACTGCAAAACCTTTTCACCCTCAGGAGACTGAAAAGATTTGGAATGGGTCCCCAGAACCTCAAAAAGTTCTACAGCAGCACCACCGAGAGCATCCTGACCGGTTGCATCACTGCCTGGTATGGCAACTGCTCGGCATCTGACCGTAAGCCGCTACAGAGGGTAGTGCGTACGGCCCAGTACATCACTGGGGTCAAGCTTCCTGCAATCCAGGACCTATATAATAGGCAGTGTCAGAGGAAAGTCCATTAAATTGTCAGAGACTCCAGTCACCCAAGACATAGACTTTCTCTGCTACCGCACGGCAAGCGGTACCGGAGCACCAAGTCTAGGACCAGAAGGGTCCTTAACAGCTTCTACCCTCAAGCCATAAGACTGCTGAACAACTAATCAAATGGCCACCGTACTTACACTGACCCCCCCCCCCCATTTGTCTTTCTACTCTGCTTCTACTCACTGTTTACTATCTATGCATAGTCACTTCACCCCTACCTACGTGTACAAATTACTTCTAACCTGCACACTGTGTTACTTTTCATAAGTTTTTACTTTAGTTTATTTGGTAAATATTTTCTTAACTCTTCTTGAACTGCACTGTTGGTTAAGGGCTTGTAAGTAAGCATTTCACAGTAAGGTCTACACTTGTCGTATTCGGCGCATGTGACAAATAAAGTTTGATTTGATATATGTGTACACGACCAATAAACTTTGATTTGATTTGGTAAGGGTATAATGTATACTTATACACTGAGTGTACAAAGATTAAGAACACCTTCCTAATATTGAGTTACACCCCCTTTTGCCCTCAGAACAGCCTCAATTCATCGGGCATGGACTCTACAAGGTGTCGAAAGCGTTCCACAGGGATGCTGGCCCATGTTGACTCCAATGCTTCCCACAGTTGTGTCAAGTAGGCTGGATTACCTTTGGGTGGTGGACCATTCTTGATACACACAGGAAACTGTTGAGTGTGAAAAACCCAGCAGCATTGCAGTTCTTGACACAGTCATACCGGTGCGCCTGGCACTTGCTACCATACCCCATTCAAAAGCATTTAAATATTTTGTCTTGCCCATTCACCCTCCGAATGGTACATACAAAATTAATTTCTCAATTGTATCAAAGCTTAAAAATCATTCTTTAACCGGTCTCATCCCCTTCATCTACACTGATTAAAGTGGATTTAACAAGTGACATCAACAAGGGTTCATAGCTTTCACCTGGTCAGTCTATGTCATGGAAAGAGTAGGGTTCCTAATGTTTTGAACATTCATTGTGCATAACACATACTGTATATCCACACAAATACACATACAGTACCTTCATAAAGTATACATACCCCTTGACTTATTACACATTTTGTTGTGTTACAGCCTGAATTTAAAAAACATTCTCACCCATCTACACACAATACCCCATAATGACAAAGTGAAAACATGATTTTAGAAATTGTTGCAATTTTGTACACTGGTGTAGTACAAGACCAATGATGTTGTAGGCGATGTACTTCTATAGATAAGACAGTTGAGATGTACTAAGTTCATGCGGCATTTATAGGTTATATTTTTAAATAATGAATGGTTATATATTATTGACCATAAAAATTTTCTGATTGCTGAGGCACTATCTTTGAAACTTGGCTATTTTTGCAGAACTCTACACACTAACCACAAAACCTTACACCAAACCAGCAAAACATTATACATCTCTTGCAAAGCAAACAATTCTTTCAAAACTCTTCAAACTATTTTTAAAAATTGTGTTTTTGCGTCAATACAGTTCACACAAACTATCATTTGAATAAGCACACGAAGCACCAACTACGCACTGATAGTATAAATGAAAAGCACTTGTGTTTTTTTCTTTTTCAGTGTGCAGGGCATAGCAGTTTGCAAGAAAGTTGTGTCATACATGTAGTAAACACACATACACACAGGTATCCAAATGTGTAAAGTATGGATGTATGGACACTATCAATACAAATAAGGGGGAAAAGTTTTTTTGTTTTTTTCTCAAAATGTTCCAACACTCCTCAAACAACAAAAGCGCAGTAGAAGAAAACAAAAACATTTGTGCTAGAAAAAAAAGAACAGAAACAAATTAGGCTACATCTCGCCTTCTTTGTGGGTCTGGCCTTAAGACTTCATCCACATCACATGCGATGTTGTCTTGAGCTAGGCAGCGTGGAAAGTATCGCCTGGAGGGCCGTATCCAGACCTGGCATGACCCCTGATCGATGTCTCCACAAGCCTCATCTATTGCCTGTAGAAGGGGTATGCGTTGGTGGGGCTGGCGATCATACATCTTCCAAAGCCATGCAGAGAATAATTCTTCAATAGGATTCAAGAACGGCGAGTATGGGAGGAGTTTGAGCGCAATGAAAACTGGGTGACCTGTGAACCAATTGCGGACCACAGCAGCCCGGTGGAAACAAACATTGTCCCAGATGATAACGTACCTGGGCTGCTCTGGCCCCTGGTCATTAGGGATTAGTCTGTTGTGGAGGGTGTCCAGAAATGTGATAATGTGTGCAGTGTTGTATGGGCCTAGGATTGCATGATGGTGAAGGACGCCGTTTTGACTAATAGCCACACACATTGTTATGTTGCCACCACGTTGCCCCGGGACGTTGATGATGGCACGGTGCCCGATGATATTTTTGCCGCGGCCCCTTGTTTTTGCAAGGTTGAAACCTGCCTTGTTCACATATATTAGCTCATGATGCACTGCATCTGCTTCTAGCTCCATGACTCTCTCAAAGAGACAAGACAAAACAATGTAGCACAGTAGGAAAAGACAGGGATCAGTCAATATGATGTAGCACCATACACTTCCAGATCCAGTACCAATGATAGGATAGTATAGCTTACCTGCACATATTCATATCGCAGTTGTTTTACACGGTCTGAGTTTCTTTCGAAAGGGACTCTGTACAGCTGCTTCATCCAAATTCTATTGTGTTTCAGTAGACGAGACAGTGCAGAGAGACTCACTCTGTAGACGTTTTGGAAGATGGTGTTATCTGCCATTATGTGGTCCTGCAGTTCTGAGTGATGCAGTTATTTGAAGTGACTATATTTACAATGTAGGTCTCCTGCTGTGAGGTGAACAGTACTGGTTTTCTTGCAGTTCTGTAAAAACATATGAATGGTTTTAGTGATTATGAAAGTACAGAACATATTACTGTACCAGTAAGACTACAGCACTTGCAGTTACTTACCGTTTCTCATTTTGAAATATCCGGATGATACCTGCAACAGTATAGCGGCTCAGATTTGGTTGAACCCGTTGCCCAGCCTCCCTCATGCTCATCCCATGGTTGACAACATGGTCAACCACAGTCGCTCTGATTTCATCAGTTATTGTGTTCCTGACTCCCCTTCCTCTTCCACGTCCTCTCCTTCTCCCCGTCCTACTTCACCTCTTCCTTCTCCTCCTCCTCTTACTTCTTCACCTCCTCGTCCTCCTCTTCCTCCTCCTCGTCCTCCTCTAGTTCTCACCCCTCTTATTCTCTGTCCAATATTGGCCTCCATTGTTGTCCAAACCAAATGTTTACCTGTGGCCTATTTATAGTGCTCAAGCTCTGATTTGTAAGTGAACTCATTATCTAAAAGTGTCAATGTGGAAAATCAATTGGCGAAATAGTGTAGCAATGCAGAGACCAATGTTTAAATTTCTGCTAGAAGTGTGTTATTAAATTGCAGTATGAGTGTAAACCAGAGAACATGCATTCAGTTTGGCACACTTGGTAAATGCATTGGCTACAAGTGTTAATGGTTTCAGAGATAGTACTTCAAGAATCACTGTTAGTGTTTAAGCATTCAGAAAAAACTGTAAATAAATATCCCAGAATGTTTCTTTAAAGATGCCCATGTACAGCCACATATACATTTTTTAAATGTAAAAAAACCCCAATAATGCCAGGATGCGATGCTAAAAAAGGAGAAGTAAATTAAAGGCAAGAAACAAGGAGATAAGAAAAAACAAGCCCATGGGTGATGAGAGAGAGAGAGAGAGAGAGAGAGAGAGAGAGCGAGAGCGAGAGAGAGGTGGTGTTTAACTTAGAGGAAGTGATGGTGTGATAATCAGATGAGTACCTGTCTTTACAGTGTTTATGAGCAGAACATTGAGGGAGGAACTCACAAAACAGAAAAGGCAGTACGACGATAAACAAATTCAGAGGTAAGTCAGTCAATATCCTGGTGGGAAATGCTCATGATATATTGAAGCGCGTACCAAACCGACAGTTATGTACTGTAGGCTACGTGTTGTGCAAAAAGAGAATTTCATCATAGATGGAAATAAATCTTGACAATGTTAGTACTAGAATGTTGTTATACAATTTAAAACACTACAATAGTCCTATAGTTATCATGTAATTAATTAACAATGGACGTGATAATGAATGTGTCTGAACCCTAACAGATGTCTCAGTGTTCTGTGATTCAAGAGTATAGCCCTCCAGTTTCTGCCACATTCACAACCTTCAGTCAGACTCCCACCCACGCTTCTACAACCGTGGCCTTGAACCCTGACCCATCGACCCCGGCACCCTTTACCAATGATATGACTCAGATGGACGGGATTCCATACAGCCAGTCGATGGGGGCTCAGGGATTGGTCAGGACGGGCAGTAACAGAATGACAGAGCAGATGATGGGATTGTCATACCTGTCCTACGCACCTTGTCACAGCACACCTTCCACAGAGAATGTCGGCCAACAGAGTCACATGCTACAACAGGTATATGGATATGCCGCTTGGGTTCTGTGTTCATGAGAATGCATAATGTTGCAATTAGCATGTAGTTCAATGTTACATTTCTTTCTTGCATCCATTTTGTCTTTTTAAATTTCAAAGTTATCTCTTCCTTCCAAACCCTCTACATCCCTCCTCCCTGTCCTACAGGATTTTTCTCCCTTCCTCCTCCCCCTTCCTCCCGGCCCCCTGCGAAGCCCCCTGCAGAAGAAGGGCCTGACCAAGGACACCATGGAGTATCGACTGCGGCGGGAGAGGAACAATATTGCCGTGAGGAAGAGCCGAGACAAGGCCAGGCGGCGCATACAGCTCACCCACCAAAGGGCTCTGCAGCTGCATGAGGAGAACCACCGGCTGCAGATTCTCATAGGGCAACTCACACATGAATTGGACACTCTCAAACACATCTTGTCACAGCGTCACCTACAGCCCAGGGGTGAGAATGCAGCCAGGGAAGATGGCTGTTGAGTGTGTTGGGGAGTGTTGTAGAGAATGACAGCAACTATGTGTGGTTCTGTATGAAAATATGCTCTTTTGTTACATTGGTGGAAATTGTACATTGTTATAAAACAATCACATAAGTGCTTTCATCTGGGAGTATCCCAAATGTTGATATAATGCAGGGTTAGTGCCTTAGTCAACAAAGGCTGTGAGTCAAAGAACACAAAGTTCCAAGTACTTTAAAAGCCTTTTGTCTTTAGTTAGATGACACAGATTTCAGTACACTTTCTACCTCCACTACCTTTTCTCTGAAATTACATGGCAAGAATGATTACCCAATCTGATTACCCAATACCTTTTATGGTTTCAAAAAGATTCATTGAATGAAGCACCACTAAGAATAAGGCAGTTGTCAAGAAATGTTAGATATCAGGCAAAAGTTATGTAATTGTGCAATTCAAACATTTTTTTAATAAAAAATATTTTATAGCTCTTTCTCAACTGTCTGTGTTAGCTGACTTACAGTAAAATTAAGGTACAAAAAGGGACCAAAATAGTATTTTGGGAACAACACTAAACATTTGTGACCACTACTGCTTGAAATGAAAATGAGTAAATTAATCCAGGCATATGCCATTTCTCCTAATAGCTGATAATATAACATAACGCATCCCAATATAATAACAATTCCACTATAGCCAGATCTCCTCCAAGTGATTGTATTGCATCTAAAATGGCTATAGTAATGGCTTTGCCTAAACCCAGGTATCTCCTGCTGTTTTTCTTCTCCAGTGTAGTATTTTATGTAAGGGCACATATAGAGATGCCCCCCCTTCACTCTGTTCACAAAGGCCGTTAAAAAAAACACAATGACATGGTCGTTTTATGGGTAGAAAGCTGGGCCGGCCTTTGTGGGACGGGTAATATTTCAACACAGCACAGGACAGAAAACCAAAAAAGATAGCATCAGCACACAGGAGTGAGCCTTCCTGTGGCAGCGATTGCAGTCAAGGGACAGATAGATAGGAACAATTTTTGGGGGGCCACACATCTTTGATAAAGTACCATGACATGTGCTCACAGTCTTCTTTTTTTTACCTCTAGGAAGTGTTATGTTTGTTAAAGAGGGAGTAAGACAATGCATAGTTAGCTGTATACTGATGCTGGTGCATGCAATGGCTATGAGAGTGCATGTGTGTGTTGAAATTACCCTCAATGTCTCTGTGGGGCAATCTGTGGTCCCAGGACTGCTGCAATGTCTCCACAGAATGAGGAAAGACAGTATTTCACCTCATCCCAAGTTACTCAACAGCAAGCATGTTAGAAAAAGATATATAAACCCACAACTAGAAAATAAATGGAGGGGGTATTTTGCAACAGGAAATTAACAGACGATTTTCAAGCACTTATTGTCATATTGAACATCATAGACAAAGCTTAAAGGGGCAATCTGGGATTGGCACATCCATTTCTTGACTTTTAAATGAATGAAATAGCCATTGATTATTGAATAATTTCACGTATAATCGCCACATGAACTAAGTTAAACTGTCGTACCACATCAAGCCCCAGAATAAAGGCCATAAATCAATTGTTAGAGTGCTGCAGACAATGCAGCTTTTAAAAGCAATATTCCCGCGTTCGCGGAGATCTCAATAAACGGTAAACTCTGCAGATATCAGCTTACTCTGAAAATACCTCTAAATGTCAAGCGCACCACAATGCGTTTTCTGATTGAATCACGGCCATAAGCCTGTTTTAATATCGTTTGTCATTGTCGTTGTAGTTTTAAACTAAGATTTTTATCACACTGTTGGCCAGTCATTGCATCCATAGCTCTGTCTGAATTTGAGTGGTTACATTTCTCCAGCCCCTCCATCAGCTGTTTACCAAAGCAAGCACCTGCTTGTTTTTTTTCTTTGAATCACTGATTTCCCCTTTAACATTCAAAAAGCCTGTTGTTACAAAGTTATTCAGACCCATGAGTTGTCAACAAAAACCAAGTGCTATTTGCATGTGAAAATCTCACGATGTGCATCGCTCCATTACATTTGTATTGGTGTCCCAGTACTCTTTGCTGTAAAATGTACATCTTAGTGTGGCTTTAAAAAACAGAATTAGGTTTTAAAATGGTTGATTAGTGGCACACAAATTCATTTGCCATATTTCTATATATTGCAGCAACCTTAGTAGGCCTACAATACCTAGCAACCACGTCAAGATGTTCGAACCTTTTGGTGTATTGACAGTCTACATTGGTGTCAGAATTGGGATGGCGCCCCAGAGCATCCATTAAAAGCGACTTGTTAGAAGACACTTGTTAGAATGTAGCGGGGGACATGCTTTCACGAAGGAACGGGGTAATTAGGCGACATAGTGAACACACCTTGCGACATCTTCAAGAGGTTCAGACCTCTTAAGCCCTGTTTATACCCGGTTCTAACATGCATCCTTTGTCCTGATCTTGTCTATATTCTGATTGTGCCCACATTTTCAAACAGGTGTAGACGATTAAAAGATGCACATCTAATCATATGACTACGGACCAGTACGTCACTGGGGCCGACCTCCCTGCCACCCATGACCTCTATACCAGGCGGTGTCAGAGGAAGGCCCCAAAAATTGAAAAAAACTCCAGCCACCCAAGTCATAGACTGACTCTGCTACCGCAGGACAAGTGGTACAGAAGCGCCAAGTCTGTGACTTAAAAGGCACCTGAACAGCTTCTATCCCCAAGCCACAAGACTGCTGAACAGTTAATCAAATGGCTACCTGTAAAATTGACATTGACCCCCTTTATTATTTATTTATCTTAATTATTTTGCACTGACTCCCTTGCACTGGCTGTATGCACACTCACTAGACTATACCCATACTACACTGACACTCCAACACACACACACACACACACACACACACACACACACACACACACACACACACACACACACACACACACACACACACACACACACACACACACACACACACACACACACACACACACATATATATATATATTGATGCCACACACACACTCACACATTGACACAATTTCACTGCTGCTACTCTGTTTATTATATATCCCGATTGCCTAGTCACTTTTCTTTTCAGTTGTCCCCAACACACTCACCTTAAATCTTAACACTAAACCATTAACACTTGTAGCCAATGCATTTACCAAGTGTGCCAAACTGAATGCCCGTTCTCTGGTTTACACTCAGGTTGTAATTTTATAACACACTTTTGCAAAACTGTAAACACAACTCAATGCTCTACACTCAGTTTGCAATTTAATAACACACTTCTAGCAAAACTGTAGAGAGTAAGAGGGGTGAGAACTAGAGGAGGACGAGGAGGACAAGGAAGACGAGGACAAGGAAGTGAATAAGTAAGAGGAGGAGGAGGAGGAAGAGGTGAAGTAGGACGGGGAGAAGGAGAGGACGTGGAAGAGGAAGAGGAGTCAGGAACACAATAACTGATGAAATCAGAGCGACTGTGGTTGACCATGTTGTCAACCATGGGATGAGCATGAGGGAGGCTGGGCAACGGGTTCAACCAAATCTGATCCGCTATGGGACAATGTTTGTTTCCACCGGGCTGCTGTGGTAAGCAATTGGTTCACAGGTCACCCACTTTTCATTGTAATCAATCTCCCTCATACTCTCCGTACTTAAATCCTATTGAAGAATTATTCTCTGCATGGCTTTGGAAGATGTATGATCGCCAGCCCCACCAACGCATACCCCTTCTACAGGCAATAGATGAGGCTTGTGGAGACATCGATCAGGGGTCATGCCAGGCCTGGATACGGCACTCCAGGCGATACTTTCCACGCTGCCTAGTTCAAGACAACATAGCATGTGATTTGGATGAAGTCTAATAGACACAAAGAAGGCGAGATGTAGCCCCAAAAAAAATCTGTTCATTTTTTTTCTAGCACCGTTTTGATTTTCTTCTACTGCGCTTTTGTTGTTTGAGGAGTGTTAGAACATTTTGAGAAAAAACAAAAAACTTCCCCCCCCTTATTTGTATTGATAGTGTGTTATGTTCGGGAATACACATCCATACTTTACACATTTGGATACTTGTGTGTATGTGTGTTTACTACATGTATGACACAACTTTATTGCAAACTGCTATGCCCTGCACACAGAACAAGCAAAAGCCACAAATGTTTTTCATTTATACTATCAGTGCGTAGTTGGTGCTTCGTGTGCTTATTCAAATGATAGTTTGTGTGTACTGTATTGACACAAAAACACAATTTTTTTAAATAGTTTGAAGAGTTTTGCAAGAATTATTTGCTTTTGCAAGAGATATATAATGTTTTGCTGGTTTGGTTAAGGTTTGGTTAAGGTGTGTAGAGTTTTGCAAAAATATCCTAGTTTCAAAGATAGTGCCTCAGCAATTAGAAAAACTGTAAAGACTGTTTTCAAATTCTATCTCTAAACAAGTGTATTATTTTTCTTTAGGCTCCCCTAATTGTATATATTGAAAAAATTATAGATCTAACTTAATTAGATTATAATATACATCACTTTTTTTAAATTATGAAATATTAGATCAATTTTTTTCTGAATAATAATGTTAAACCACTTTATGTCACCAATTGTTTTCCAACACTTTTGGGGGCATGCAAATGAAAACATTTTTGGATAATTTAGAGTATTGCTTTTATTTTATTTTACCCCTTTTTCCCACGAATTTCGTGATTACAATCTTGTCTCATCGCTGCAACTCCCCAACGGGCTCGGGAGAGGCGAAGGTCGAGTCATGTGTCCTCCCGAAACATGAAGCCGCGCTTCTTAACACCCACTCGCTTAACCCAGAAGCCAGCTTCACCAATGTGTCAGAGGAAACACTGTTCAACTGATGACCAGAGTCAGCCTGCAGGTGCCAGGCCCACCACAAGGAATCGCTAGAGCGCGATGAGCCAAGTAAAGCCCCCACGGCCAAACCTTCCCCTAACCCGGATGATGCTGGGCCAATTGTGCACCGCCCTATGGGACTCCCGGTCACGGACGGTTGTGACACAGCCCAAGATTGAACCCCAGGCTGTAGTGATGCCGCAACACTGCGATGCAGTGCCTTAGACAGCTGCACCACTAGCGAGGGCCCTAATGTAGTGTATTTTCATCCAAATATCAGATTCAAATAATTTTCAGTTACCCCTCATCTTTACCAGTGAAGACTTTTGGCGTGTTCCTCTGCTTAGATGTTGCTGACCCCTGCCAGATCTTAAAATGCCTGGATAGGTATTTTACATATCAGCTAACCGCAATCTGGTAACCAATGGCACAGTTGATGATGTGGCACGCAACCATTAGTTGATGCATGCAAACGACTGAGCAGGGGACTATGACCAGTGTTATATTTAACCCTGCAGCCTGTTACAGAGTATGCAGGCCATGGAAGAACTGGGATATTTTCAGCATCCAGTAATTGTTTACAGATCCTTGCGACATGGGGCCGTGCATTATCATGGTGAAACATCAGGTGATTGTGGCAGATGAATGGCACGGTATCTCTGTGGTTTCAAATTGACATTGATAAAATACAGTTGTGTTCATTGTTCGAAATGCATGCCTGCGCATACCATAACCCGACCGCCACCATGGGGCACTCTGTTTACAATGTTGACATCGGCAAACAGCTCGCCCATATGACACCATACACGTGGTCTGAGGCAGTGGTGGAAAAAGTACCCAATTGTGTCATACTTGAGTAAAAGTAAAGATACCTTCATAGAAAATGACTAAAGTGAAAGTCGCCCAGTAAAATCCTACTTGAGTAGAAGTCTAAAAGGATTTGGTTTTACATATACTTAAGTATCAAAAGTAAATGTAATTGCTAAAATATACTTAAGTATCAAAAGTAAAAGTATAAATCATTTCAAATTCCTTATATTAAGCAAACCAGACGTCACCATACATTTTTGTATTTTTTAAATTTACGAATAGCCATGGGCACGCTCCAACACTCAGACATCATCTACGAATGAAGCATGTGTTTAGTGAGTCCGCCAGATCAGAGGCAGTAGGGATGACCGGGAATGTGCACTTGATAAGTGTGTGAATTAGACAATTTTCCTGTCCTGCTAAGCATTCAAAATGTAACGAATACTTTTGGGTGTCAGGGAAAATATATGGAGTAAAAAGTACATAATTTTCTTTAGGAATGTAGTGAAGTGAAAGTAAAAGTCGTCGAATATATAAATAGTAAAGTAAAGTACAGATACCCCCAAAAAACGTTTTAAGTAGTACTTTCAAGTATTTTTCCTTAAGTACTTTACACCACTGGTCTGCGGTTTTGAGGCCGGTTGGATGTACTGCCAAATTCTTTAAAACAAGATTACATTCTGGAATTGTGTTGTGTGACAAAACTGCACATTTTAAAGTGGCCTTTTATTGTCCCCAGCATCTGTGTAATGATCATGCTGTTTAATCAGCTTCTTGATATGCCAAACCTGTCAAGTGGATGGATTATCTTGGCAAATGAGAAATGTTCACTAACAGGGATGGAAACAATTTTGTGCTCAACATTTTAGAGTATTTTTGTGCTTATGAAACATTTCTGGGATTTTTAATTTCAGCTCATGAAACATGGGACCAACACTTTACATGTTGCGTTTATATTTTTATTCAGTGTAGTACAACTCATAATGTGCGCTTTTTCAACCTTGAGAATAATCTATGATTTATGGCCCCACCATGCGGCAGATGGCTTAATTTACAGTGAAAGAGGGGACGTCTCCTCAACGATTTCACCCGATTTCTCACGAGTCTGAATGTCGCTTCCCCATTGCAGTTTTCCACCCCCTTTGTCCCAGAGAGGATCGGTTCGACTATGGCTGTCACCCTTCCCCTTTAAGATGGTGTCGGAAATAATAATGTATTATTTAATTACTTAACACTTTCTTTCATGTCGGCGGACATACACTTGGGTCGCGCAACAACATTAGAAATCAGGGACCATAGAAGTCGAGCATGACAATATAGCCCAAAAATTGCTTCATTAGGTGTCTATGTTGAAACTGCGTTTTCTTCTCTGACATGACTTTAGTTTCCAGTGCTTCTTCATACAATACTACCCTGGGACAGTAGCCTATGCCACAGGAGGATGGAATAATCGACAGCCGACAGAGAGAAGACGCATAGGAAGAGTAAAGGGAATGCGGTGAAAATCCAACTCAATTCGGAACACTGTTCCCTTTATCCCCTGCAATGTTTTGGCTTTACCAAAACGGACGTTTGAAAGTGACAGTAGGCAATCGTTAACCTACCGGATGTGTTATAATATCTGACGACTATAATAATACTGGAAAGGGGTAAGTCATTTTGCTGCTACTGTCCCCATGCCACACAAACTGTGACAATATTGTATATTTACAGAATAATGTGTTTTGCTGTCTGTCTCCCCTAGGCAGGTGCGTGCGTGCACTTGTGTCAGTGACCTAATGTGACACCACCATTTCAGTGTAGGCTTGTCATTTATTCATCCCACAGGTTGAATCAACGTTGTTTCCACCTCATTTTAATGAAATTACGTTGAACCAACGTGTAATAGACGTTGAATTGACGTCTTTGCCCAGTGGGATCGTACATTGTTACCTGAATGTTATTTTTCTGGTGGTTTGTGTGTTGCTCTATGTTACCTCTATTAAAATATGCGTTTGCTCTTTTCCTTCCATGCAGTACTGTTCCCTGTCTGAAAAGCCTCTTATGTAACTGGAATTCCTTTAGCAGAACTTCCTGGCCTTGTAGCAGCCTAGAACATTAACATAATGGACCATGTGCACTTGTGGCTGATAGTGCTGTCATCAAACAACATGTCCAAATACCTTGTTTAGATCTTGGGCAATAGGATACAGCTGTATAACTATTCCCTACACGTGTATAGCCATGCTACAAATAAACACTACCTGTGTGATTCACCCAGCAATAGAATGTGTATATCCACCAATGTAATAATAAGCTTAACATGATTTAATGTGCTCCCTCTATTATGGGATTGGAGATGTAATTTGCCAGGGTTTATGATTATGCACTATAAAAGTAAAAAAAAAAAAAAAGGACTGTTTAAGTCTGTAAATAAATAAGAATGAAGATCCATTCACTCACTGAACAATTGTTGTTATTTCATCATATTCTGCAGCACGGTAGCTAATAATATATTTGGGAGAAAGTAGTCATGGTCAGTGTCATTATTTTTTAAATGTTTTCCCTCCACAGATATTTCCCATATTTCCCACTCCATCTGAGGATTGACCACAACCTCTCTGACCCTCAGTCATGACATCCCCTGAGTCCCCCCTACCCTCCCCTTCCCCCTGTCCGCCTCCCCCCCTCCCCTCTTCTCCCACTCCCTCATCTCCCGCTCCCTCCTCCTCCCTCCCGCTTCCCCCTTCCCTGCCTCCCACGGGGGAGGTGATGGTCCTGGCCCTAGGGAGGAAGAAACAGAGGATGCTCATCTGTCTCTCCCTCTTGCCCAATCTCTTCCTGGCCTTCCTTCTCTCCTCGGATCCCCTGCTCACCCTCGCCTCGCCCCACCACTGCCGCCTCCCGGGACCTTCGCCTGCCCCGCAGGTCCTCAACGCCTCCCTGCCCTGGGAGAAAGGGGGCAGAGTTGGGGACAGCGGGGGGCTGTCTCAGTGCAAGCAGTATATCAACGGTACCCAGTCCGAGGTGGAGAACTGTGAGGCTGGCTGGGACTACAATGTCACAGAAGGATTGAGAATTAACATTGTTACTGAGGTACCTCAAGGAACTTTGTCGGTCTCATTGTTTTCTTGATTAGTTTGTATTTCCCGGTCTCAGAATCCAAATGACATAATGCATTACTGAGTAGATTCTGATAAGAAGTGAAGCACTGCTACCCTTACACGGTAAAACATGCCTTCGCCATTACCACTGCTTTGATTAAAAATGTCATAAACAGTCACAGCACTCTCAGTGTCAGAAAACATGATCCAATGCTTTGCAGCAGTAATGATGTGTGTACTTATTATAAAATGTCTTATGACGCTTCAGGCCTAATGTCTTTAGCAGAACTGTTGTCCACCACACCCACAATTGTCCATGGAGGGCTTTAGCTCTCACTTGGCTCACTGTGGACTCTCTCTCTATTTGTTTTGAATTCCATGCGTGACGTGGGTGGGAAACCTGGTGCTTCTGTAAGCTGTTCTGTCGGCCTGTTGCCCTCTGTGGTTAGCTAGACATACACCGGTCTCAAGGAGTCATTGTAATTTAAGAGGCAGACTACTGCAGCGGTTTTACCATGTGCTTGTAGACAGCAGGAATATCATCCAGTCTCTCTGTTCATAGACAGAAGGCTCGATTCAGCGGTTGATTTCAGAGTGTATTTTTACCTTTAGTCATGATCGACCAGTATAACGCCACTATGCTGCTTCAGCAACTTCTCACAGAAGCCAGAACAGCCCTGACCAGTCTCCACCATTAATCAATAAGGCTTCAGTAGAAATACTGAACTAAACATCTTTAAGCAAATGCCTTGTAACACCATTTTGTAGTAGAATTGTCAGGGCAGACGTCTATATGCTCCTTTGACATTGAGGTTTTAGTATAAGAGGGAAGAAATGGAAGGCATAGGTCTCGGGCCAAGGGTATTATAATGCTTTTGATTCATGTTCCTAACTGGTTTGGGCAGTTTATGAACTTGTTTGTGTGCAAGTTTGGCATTTCTTATTTTTTCCAAGCACGTCATCCATATGAATGCTACCGACCGTGCTCTCATTTGTGAGGTAACTATACTGAACAAAAATATAAATGCAACATGCAACATTTTCAAAGATTTTGCTAAATTACAGTTCATAATAGGAAATCAGTCAATTTAAATAAATAAATTATGCCCCTCTATGGATTTCATATGACTGGGCAGGGGTGCAGTCATGGGTGGGCCTGGGAGGGCATAGGCCCAGCCAATCAGAATGAGTTTTTCCCAAAAAAGGGCTTTATTGCAGACAGAAATAGTCCTGGGCTGGCATGGTTACACGTGGTCTGCGGTTGTGAGGCCGGTTGGACATACTGACAAATTCTCTAAAACGATGTTGGAGGCGGCTTATGGTAGAGAAATTAACATTAAATTAACTGGAAACAGCTCTGGTGGACATTCCTGCAGTCAGCATGCTAATTGCACACTCCCTCAAAACTTGAGACATCTGTGGAATTGTGTTGTGTGACAAAACTGCATATTTTAGAGTGCCATTTTATTGTCCCCAGCACAAAGTGCACCTGTGTAATAATCATGCCGTTTAATCAGCTTCTTGATATACCACACCTGTCAGGTGGATAGATTATCTTGACAAAGGATAAAATGCTCACTAACAGGGATGTAAACAAATTTGTGCACAACATTTGAGAAAAATAAGCTTTTTGTGCGTATGGAACATTTCTGGGGTCTTGAAACAAGGGACCAGAACTTTACGTGTTGCGTTTATATTTTTGTTCAGTGTATATAGTTCAGCCATGCCGAACCAGGGATAGGATGAGTGATAGTATGTGACAGGCTCTTCATGCGTCCCTGCATAGGGTCCTATTACATAAGGTATTGTTAGCAGCAGCTTCCTGACTCTGCCCAGAAACGATGCTATCTCATTGTAATCACTTAACTTTCAACAGTAGCAAATGCACCAACGGAGCACTTCAGATGTAATAACAAAGCCATGCTCAAGTTATTTCTAACAAAATGGAAATGATTGAAATAACATTTCAATATAGTGTAGTTTGGTTGAAATTAGTTGTTTTGTATTACCTGGAACAGTGTCCTATTGATGGAATGATTGTGCGTAACAAAACATATGTCTACCTCCCTCTCTTCTCTTTCTGTAATCTTTTGTTGGTTCTCCACCTCCTTCCTTCTCTCTCCTCTCCCAGTGGGATTTGGTGTGTGGTCAGTACTGGCTGGTCCCAGTCGAGGAGGTGTCCTTCATCCTGGGTGTTCTGACAGGATGCCTGGGACTGGGCTTTGCTGCTGACAGGTAAGATGATACTAGAAATACAGAGGAAAAGGTGAGGGTTAGACTAGGGGGGTGAGACCTCTTGAGGATTGAGAGTCAGATGAAGCCAATTGAATAAAAAAAAACAAGAATGACGCTTTCGGCGACAGTTTCACCGACTCAGGCCTAGACTGCACTTGAATCCAGACAATGAACCTTGAAAATGTGGTGGAATGAACATGGTTTGAGGATATTTGTAGTCTCAGTCATGATAAAGTCTGGGAATATACAATAGGTGTCCATAATATGTATTTTACTATGTTTTTACATGGTCATTACAAAACATTTCATCTAAAATGACCCTGGTTCATTACTAGCTTAATCCAGGAATGTTTACGAGGCCTACTCCTGGCTTTAATTTAAATGAAACCGGCCCATGGTGTTCGGAGGCCTCTGCTTATGCCCTAAGATCTTTGTATTTTCTCTTCTTTGTTTTTTTCTCAGACTGGGCAGGTTGAAGACACTGCTCACCTCGCTAACCCTCTCGGTGGTATTTGGCGTGCTTGTGTGCGTCTCTACCTCCCCCCCTATCTTTATTGTCATGCGCTTTTGCCTGGCTGCCGCTAGTGCTGGTGTCTACCTCACGCTTTACATCACACGTGAGTACTATCCAGATACTGATGCCATAGTACAGTGGTTCCCAAACTGCGCGAAGGGTCGGAAGAGGGGGGTGCGGGCCTCCCCCCCAAAGGAACTCAGTCCGGCTTTAAATGTACTCTTGAAAGTTGGAGTAGTAGAATGCACAAGGTGCGATTTCAAAATTGGATAGTTCTTCTTGTCATGTAAGTCATTGCATTCAGTGCCTTCACAAAGTATTCAGACCCCTTGACTTTTTCCACATTTTGTTACAGTACAGCCTTAATCTAAAATGTATTAAATAATTTTTTCCCCCTCATCAATCTACACACCATACTCTATAATGACAAAGAAAAAACTGGATTTAGAATTAAAAATAAATAATAATAATAAATAAATAAGGAAATATCACATTTACATAAGTATTCAGACCCTTTACTCAGTACTTTGTTGAAGCACCTTTGGCAGCGATTACAGCCTCGAGTCTTCTTGGGTATGAGATTTGTCCCGAAGCCACTCCTGTGTTGTCTTGGCTGTGTGCTTAGGGTTGTTGTCCTGTTGGAAGGTGAACCTTCGCCCCAGTCTGAGGTCCCGAGCGGTCTGGAGCAGGTTTTCATCAAGGATCTCTCTGTACTTTGCTCTGTTCATCTTTGCCTCGATCCTGACTAGTCTTCCAGTTCCCGCCGCTGAAAAACATCCCCACAGCATGGGGGATGCTGTGGGGATGGTGCCAGGTTTCCTCCAGAAGTGACGCTTGGCATTCAGGCCAAAGAGTTCAATCTTGGTTTCATCAGAACAGAGAATCTTGCGTCTCATCATCTGAGAGTCTTTAGGTGCCTTTTGGCAAACTCCAAGCGGGCTGTCATGTGCCTTTTACTGAGGAGTGGCTTCTGTCTGGCCATTCTACCATAAAGGCCTGATTGGTGGAGTGCTGCAGAGATGGTTGTCCTTCCAGGAAGGTTCTCCCATCTCCACAGAGGAACTCTAGAGCTCTGTCAGAGTGACCATCAGGTTCTTGGTCACCTCCCTGACCAAGGCCCTTCTCCCCGATTGCTCAGGTTGGCCGGGTGGCCAGCTCTAGGAAGAGTCTTGGTGGTTCCAAACTTCTTCCATTTAAGAATGATGGAGGCCACTGTGTTCTTGGGGATCTTCAATGCTGCAGAAATGTTTTGGTAACCTTCCCCAGATCTGTGCCTTGATACAATCCTGTCTCTGAGCTTTACGGACAATTCTTTCGACCTCATGGCTTGGTTTTTGCTCTGACATGCACTGTCAACTGTGGGACCTTATTTTGACAGGTGTGTGCCTTTCCAAATCATGTCCAATCAATTTGTAAAAACATCTCAAGTATGATCAATGGAAACAGGATGCACCTGAACTCAATTTCGAGACGTATGTAAATAAGGTATTTCTGTGTTTTATTTTTAATAAATACGTTTTCGCTTTGTTATTATCGGGTATTGTGTGTAGATTACTGAGGTTTTTATTTAATCCATTTTAGAATAACACTGTTACATAACAAAATGTGGAAAAGTCAAGAGGTCTGAATACTTTCCAAAGGCACTGTACCTTAGAGAGCTATTCATAACTTGTCAGAAATATCCAGATCAACTAGCCCATGTCAGCTCGTTTTTTTAGCCCGTAGATCATTTTTTTGTCACTCAAATATCACGACTACACATTAGACATGTTGAAATGTATAGAATTGCAAGAAAATGAGCTTTAAAACTGCAAAATTGTATTTGCACCCCATGGGGGGGCCCGCGAGTGAATGTTTGGGAACCCCTGCCATAGTACACTATTTTGAGAATTGACCAAAGGTCAAACCTACTAATTGTACAACATTGTTGTGTCTGTAATCATTCATTGTTCTGTTTGTTTGATTGACAGGTCTTGAACTCTGTGATCCCTCACTACGTCTGCTAGTCACCATGGTGGCAGGACTCACTACGGTTTCTGGGGAGCTGCTGTTGCTGGGTGTTGCTCTGTCTTGCCAGTCCTGGAGGGGCTTACTCGGAGCTGGGGCTGCACCACTCTCTCTGTTCCTCACCTATGGGTGAGTGTGTGTGCTGTGTTGGAGGACAGAACCCTATGCACAAGGGAATGGGGAATATGGTAGTAATTTGATTAAAGACCTAAATGCAAACTAACTTGTTGAGAGAATTGTATTGATTTAAAGCCCCATGTTTCATTCAGCAATTAGCTCAAGTCAGAATACATTAGCATTTGTCTTCAAGGTGCAGTGTTCCTTACATTTACATTTTAGCAGACACTCTTATCCAGAGTGACTTACAGGAGCAATTAGGGTTAATTGCCTTGCTTAAGGGCATTTCGGCAGATTTTTCACCTAGTTGGCTCGGGGATTCAAACCAGCAACCTTTCTGTTACTAGCTCAACGCTCTTAACCACTAGGCTACCTGCCACCTTTTGTTTAACAGCATTTCTTTTTATTGCGAATAGCAAATTTAACACAGAGAAAATAAAATGCAGTCTGTCAGTTGGTAGAGCATGGTGCTTGCAACGCCAGGATAGTGGGTTCGATTCTGTAGTGGGCACGCGTGACTGTAAAAGTCAGATAAAAGCGTCCTTTAAGTGGCATATTCTTTTTTTTTTCATTGTAATATAACAACATTGCCGTTTCAGGAGAGAGAATATAGTAATATGTAAGCTAGGAATTTACATGAATATGTCTGTTTTGTTTCAGTATTCCAGGAGTATTTCCTGAGTCTCCTCGCTGGCTCCTTCTCTCTGAGAGATCAGCTGATCTGAATTCCTTCAGTGAAAGAAGAGATAGAGAGAGAGATGACGAGAGCTTCACGGGTGTGTGGGAACCATTTTCTCTTTCTGCATCAGTCTTTTCATGAGATTTGCTTTCTGTTGTTTGAAAACGTCTCCGCTGATGCCTCCAATGTGACATGGTGGTGTGACATTGTTGTCATTATTGCAGAGTTGGACTCGGAGCCGTCTCCCTCTACTTACCCCCACCTGTCCTTCGCAGAGCTTGTACACAGCAGGAACATCTGGAAAAACATGTGTGTGCTCGGCTTCACCTCGTAAGTCACCTAACTGTGTCGTTTGAAGTTAGCCCTCACACTGTTTGGTCACACTTTAAAGCTGGAATCCTTAGTTGCAACGTCCATTTTAGGACTTATAAATTAATTGCAAACAAAATGTATGTAAACAAACATGGTGTAGTCTCAAAAGATGGTTCCAACTATAATTTTGATGTCATGGATGGTCAGTCCTTGCATCCATAGCTCCGTCTATGAATTTGAGAGTGGTTACATTTCCCCAGGCACATCCCTTAGCTTTTTACCAACACACATGCTGCTTTGTTATTGTTTCAATTTATGATTTTAGCCTTAAATAGTTGCACGCATAGTAGTATTAGTAGTACTACAGGTGTTACATGAAAGTTTAACTTCTTTGTTTAATTACATGTAACTACTCAGTAACTGCACCGGTAACTCATTTCAAGTAGTAACAACATTCTGGTAACCAAACATAGTAGTATCAGTATGTATGCCACATATAGCGTATGTATTACATACAAACAACCTAATGTAAAGGTTTGCCCTTGCTTCTATCAACATTGTACTGGTAAGCACACATAGGATTATAGTAGTTGCCAAACAGACCATGATTTTCCATCTCCATCTCTCTCCTGTTGTCTGTCAGGTTCATTTCCCATGGCATTAGTCATTGTTACAGCTCATTTCGGGGTGATGTCAGAGGCACTGCCCCCAGCTTCTATTGGACCTATCTGCTGTCCGTCTGTGCGGGAGGAGGGGCCTGGCTGTTGTTATGGGCAACCGTGAACAGGTGTGGTCGCCGTGGTATCCTGCTCCTCGCCATGACAATGACAGGGCTGGCATCTCTGATTCTCCTCGGACTGATGGAGTGTAAGTTGGTGCTCAAGGTGGAAGTTGCCTTTAATAATTCCCCAGCACCAAGGAGCACCAGTGTAATGATCATGCTGTTTAATCAGCTTCTTGATATGCCACATCTGTCAGGTGGATGGATTATTTTGGCAAAAGAAAAATGCTCACTAACAGGGATGGAAAAAATGTGTGCACAAAATTTGAGAGAAATAAGCTTTTTGTGCGTATGTAATATTTCTGGGCTCTTTTATTTCAGCTCATGAAACATGGGACCAACACTTTACATCTTGCGTTTATATTTTTGTTCAGTATAGTTACGACTCCGTAAGTTTTCAATGGAAATTCATTACTGGAAGCACAGATCCTCTTTGCATGGTGTCACCTTGTGGCTGAATGGTGGTATATCAGTTCATGTAGGACACTGCAATGGCAGTAAAGTCAAAGCCATGTCTCAGTTTCAGCTGTAATCACAAGCCAGTCAGAGTCTGGGGAGTTCAGTGCTAAGTTAACTCTCCCTCCTGTCTCTCTATTAGATCTAAGTGAGGCAGCCATCACTGTGTTCTCAGTGATGGGACTTTTCTCCTCCCAGGCGGCTGCCTCTCTCTGTGTCCTCTTCACTGCAGAGATTATGCCCACCATCATCAGGTAAGGACCAACAACTCATTGACTGTCATATGAGTCTTCCTGATCTAGGCTTGTTCTTTGTATTAGGCGTATTATTAGGCCTTAAAGGCATGCTAGACTTCAATGTCAATGGGTGTCATTTCAGGCTTGGTTCTCGTATTATCTCTCTTCCCTGGCCCTTCCTCTTTTGGAGATCACTGACCTTTGACCTTACCCTCTTGTCCAGGGGCAGTGGCGTGGGCATGGTGTTGGCCCTGGGCTGCGTGGGCCGCCTCACCTCGCCCCTCATGGACCTGCGCAACCACTACGGCTACTTCCTGCACCACGTGGTGTACTCCTCCCTGGCCCTGCTGGCCGTGCTCTCCATCCTGCTGCTGCCCGAGAGCAAGAGGAAAGCGCTGCCCCAAACGCTGGCCGATGGGGAGCAGTACCGACGCCCCCCGCTGGGCCGGAGGAGGAGGGACAACGTTCCCCTGCTGGCCACCCCCAACCCAGAGACCTAGCCGCCCAAACGTCACACATCAGTCATAACGCCAGCCCAGAGTGTCACCAGGTCCATGCTGCAGAAAGGAAGATGGGTGAAAATGAAGAGGGAGAAGTGCTGTCTGGTTAAGATGGTTGTGTAGAGCCAGTGAAGGGAGATGGTAGAATCAACCACACACTCTACTCTTCCTAACATATCATTTTCTACTCATTCCTAACACAGGAGTGTGGGTGGGGCGGCCATACGTTGTTCGTCTGTCTCCATTTCTGCCAATGAAGTGAGTGTGTGTGTGTGTACGTGAATGTGTGTATGCGCACGCGTATGTGTGGCCCTGGTCGGATGGCGGCGTGGAGAGTGCTCGTCATGCAGTGACCTGTCCCCTCCACCGTTCCTATAAGGCCTGTGTCAGGGAAGGGCATCAGCTGCTTCGTGCTCATGCTCCAGAACACCCACCTTTGATGTGTGTATGATCTGACAGAGCATGGCATCACACACAGCTCACAGAGGCAGATCTACTGTCCTGTAAATACCATAAACCTAGTTTCTTTAACTTAATGAATGCTGGCTTATCTGTTGATAAAAAACAGGAGTTTTGTTACATAGTGCTGGATCTTGGAAGAGTGCTTTTGTACTGTGCAAAAGCATGGCACTTAGCCAAGATGATAGAGCACATCTGTCTACTGCTCTTAAAGGCAATTGGGGAAATAACATTGATTGATTAAAGATGAATTGAGTAACGTTATAATTGAGGGTAGTTAGAGGAAACTTTGTGAGCTTGCATCAAATAAATTGTAATAGTTGCCCTCCTACAATCAGTTGATAAAAAAGAGAGAAAATTACATTTTAATGTACTGTAGTTCCTCAAACTTGATTGGATGTGCTAAAATTATATGAATGACATTTTCAGATGTGGCCTGGAGCCAATACTGTTTATGGGTCATTAATCTTGATGGTCTGGTCTGGGCTCTCAGACCCACCTTACTGTAGGCTCCTCTGAAGACATAGGAAGAGATGATAGAAAGAGTGCCTGTGCATTCAGAGCTGAAAACCTTGTGTAAATAGACATGTATGGTAGAGAATGGATGGACACACCTTTACACTCCCCTATGTTTTTATTTAGACAGTGAAGCTAAAACTTTTCAATTGGCTTTATACTCCAGAATTTTGAGATCAAATGTTTCATATGAGGCGATAGTAGATAATGTCACCTTTTATTTAAGGTTATTTTCATACATGTCTGTTTTACCGTTTAGAAATTAAAACTAGTCCCCCCCATATGAAGGTGTCATAGGTATTTGGACAAATTAACTTATAGTGCATTACATTTAGTCAAAGGTTTAGTATTTGACCCCATATTTGTAGCACGCAATGAATACATCGAGCTGATAACTATACAAACTTGTTGGATGCATTTGCAGTTTGTTTTGGTTGTGTTTTCGGATTATGTTGTACCCAATAGAAATGAATGGTAGATAATGTATAGTGACTTTCGCTGGATCTATTCCACAGCCTTCTCTGAGCGGAGGGCAGAGGTGTGGGCTAGGCAGGATGGGGTTTGAAGTTAGGGAGGGAAAAATACACTTACCTACCGAAACACCTCCCTCTGCCGGTCATGGGTAGTTTCTTTACAATGCACACCACAATTAGATTATTAATATTGATATTATTGATGATGAAAATAACTATTAATAACTTGACAATAGTAATAAAATGTTAGACAATGCTGTTTGCTTAAGATTATCTGTTAAGTAATCCAGCAATGTAATTATGTAAATAACTTTAACCTGATTTAATTGAAAATAAAATGTTAAGTAAACAATGGGCTGTTATGTGTCTTGTCTGTGTATTGATGTCGTCAGAAAGCTAACAGCCCCACATCATATTGATCTTGTACATGGCCTTTAACATTGTATCATTGACTTTTTGTTTTGTAAAAAACACAATTTCAAATGTTGCTACATAAGACCGATTTGAGCTGGTCGTCACATATTTTATTTACGTTTTCCTTTTTTTAGTGCAAGAAAAAAATTAAACATGCCACCTGGTGGCAGACAAGCCACACAACATCCATAAACAACATATTCATACAATAAGAAGTAAAACGCTAACATACAATTGACAGCTTAAGAAGGAGCAATAATAGTGATACAGTTGATTCGGGTACTTTACGACACCAGCTAGGTTGTGATTGTGAGCTTGGGTTAGGAAAACTAAATTAAATGGGTGCATCGTTCCGGACGTGTACAGGCTTCTAATATATACAGCATATGCGTCACACTTGTGTCCTAACCCAAGCTCACAATCACAACCTAGCTGGTGTCGTAAAGGACCCGAATCAACTGTATCACTATTATTGCTCCTTCTTAAGCTGTCAATTGTATGTTAGCGTTTTACTTCTTATTGTATGAATCTGTTGTTTATGGATGTTGTGTGGCTTGTCTGCCACCAGGTGGCATGTTTAATTTTTTTCTTGCACTAAAAAAAGGAAAACGTAAATAAAATATGTGACGACCAGCTCAAATCGGTCTTATGTAGCAACATTTGAAATTGTGTTTTTTACATTGGATAAAAGTAGAGACTTTTATTTGTCTACAATCAGTGGAGGCTGCTGAGGGGAGGACAGCTCATTATAATGGCTGGAATGGGGTGAATGGAATCAAACCGTGTGTTTGATGTATTTGGTGTACAAAAGCTGAAGAACATACACACATCCAGGTACTTTCCGTATGTGCTGGAGTTGTAGGCAAACTCATGGAAAACAGAAAGGAAAACGCTGCACACTGCTGCTCATGCTCCCAGGTGATATTTATTTACAACAACATTTCCACCCTTAGGTCTTCATCAGGCATCCATATCCCAGGCGGGGGTGGAAGGTCCTATATATAGGGGCAGTACTCAGTGACATCACTTCTTGAAACAGGAAGTAAAAAATGTATAACATAGTTTCACAATATTAACATTCAATGTATCAAAATATATATACACAGGAAATGTGATCAACCTTTACCGTATTATACATACACATACAATATTCAATTACGATATAAAAAAAAAACACAATTTGGACATATTGAAACTATAAAATGGTTTCAAGTCAAACTTCCCATTAAGGCCAAGAGGAGAGTGTGTGTTGAGCCTGTGGATCCAGAAAGATTCCCTTTGAAGAAGTTTCCTCTCAATGTCCTCTCCCATGCATGACATCTTGACCATTTCTAATCCAATGTATCTCAGAGAACTAATGGGATGTCCAGCTTGTACAAAATGAACAACAACCAGATGTTTTGTCTCACCTGTCCTTATATTGCAGCGGTGCTCACTGATCCGTGTCTTAAGGCTTCTACGGATTTTCCCTATGTAAGACATTTCGAAATGTAAATAACATTGGTAGACATGCAGGTAATCATGCCTTTGATCTTAAATCTTTGTCCTGTGTGGGGGTGGGTAAATTAGTTGCATTTGTACGTGAATCTGCATTGAGCACATTGGCCACATTTGTAATTACCCTCTGGAACCTTGTCCAAAAAAAGTTTCCCTTTTCTCTGGTGGGTAATCAGATTTAACCACAATATCTCCCTTGTTTGGGGGTCTTTTAAATACCATACATGGGGGATATTTAAAAATGGGTTTCAATTGTGGGTCAGTATCAATAATGTACCAGTGCTTCCTAATAATATCCTTAAATGCCTTCCCCAATGATGAGTATTGGGTAAAACATGTTCTGCTTTTTCTTTGACTTTAATTGATACCATTCCACCTATTCCGCTCCAGCCATTACCACGAGCTCGTCCTCCCCAATTCAGGTGCCACCAATGTCCTGTGGTCTACATCCGACCCAGATAAGGCAAATGACACAGAAAATATCCTGCATTCCTGGACACTGTCCCAGATACTAGTCACAACACACTTTGGGAATAGTCAGTCCATGGCCCAGGAATGGCCCCTTTGGCTAATGGATGAATGGATGGATGAAAGGGTAATCCAATGGATTTAGGGGTTAGGCAGGGGCAATGGCTACTGTGTCCTTGGCCTTGTAGGGCTGGGCAGCTAGGGGTATAAATCTGACCTCTACCATGTGTCACATCTAACAGCCTCCTCTGGATCTGGGATGAGTACTGGATGTTAGCATGTCTTGCCTGCCCCATTGCATGTGCCTATCATTTCACCTTCATCACTGTCTCATTATTTGCCCTTATCTCCCTCCCTTTACAGAGGTCACTCAACGCTATGTCTGTCAAACTCTCCCTTCATCCATCCATCTACTAGTCAATCACTGGCACATTACTGTCATCTAGCATGTATTGCTACGTCTGTCGTGTTTTCCAGAGAAAGCCCTGACAAAACATATGGATCAGGCTCTATGGTTTAAACAGGGTAACCTAAAGCTACTTCAACAAGAGAACTTCCCAGTTAGCGTTTCTTTATTTGGAGTAATACTAGCTGAAATGTAAACATCATCCCGTAACCTGTTGTGTGGATCTCCTGCTGACTCGGGAGTTCCAGTACGTCTGGGCTCTACTACCATGGGAACACTGTGAGGACAGAGACAGAATGGAAAGGTCAGTGGTTCAGCATCTGTGTCTTTCATATGGAGTAATTCCTGTAACACACTCTTAGAACAAAAGGGTTCTTCGTTTGTTCCCCTAGGAGAACCCTTTTTGATTCCAGGTAGAAGCCTTTGGTAC